>NW_026294436.1:40347726-40852726 GCF_007827085.1 Peromyscus californicus insignis | reverse complement strand
GGCTCTAATCACAAAAGGACTCACATTACCCTGTCCCCGGGTAAGGGATGCTTATGTCACCTGGGATGGACAAGGCAGGAGAGGAAAAATATGACCTCTAGTTACCTCTAGACTTGGGATAGACTGCCACAACTCTTAAGTACCTCTCTCCAGGCCCACAGTGTTTATTCCAGCCTTTTCTGTGTGAATGCTTCAGAAATTAACAGTCTCACTAGAGAGAACGGGCTACTCATAGGTGGAGACAGGACACTCCGGACTAGCATGTACTTGGCATCTGAAATACTTTAGGATGGAAGAAGGGATAAGGGAATTCCAAGTAAGTTAGGGCTCCAGTGCCTTTCAACGTGACTTAGAGCCGGTGGGAGGTGACTGTTGGAAGGGTGTGGTTTTATTTGCTCTGGAAGACACAGTGTACTTCACTGGAGGAAGGCCAAGTTCTACTTTCACTACTTCCAGGTGGAGCCTCGGGTTGAGCTTACCTAGCACCATACTTCATCCTGATTCTTGAAACTACCCTTTAGAAGCCAGCGTCTAGGCAGCTGTCTGGCCTCCACCCAGTTCCGTATCTGTCTGACTCTGCCTTTGCACTCGTGGCTTCCCTCATTTTCTTTAAATAGGTCACGCTATCTCCCACCAGAGGGCAAAGGAATGCATTAGTAACAGAATTCTGCAGATTAGGTCTAATCGGCAATCGTCGCTGTTACCCACAGCGTGTTTGGGGCCTGCCTGCCCACGGAGTTGTCTCTGGAGGCCTCGCACTGCCAGGCTCTGCGGGTGCATGGACCGTCTCACTGAGACCCTTCTGGGTTTTAAAACCTGTAACGCTAATGAAAGCTCCGTTCAGTTTATGACGTCCCGCTATAAAAATGTTGGCATGCACGCCCCTTCCTTATCCTCCTGGCTGCTGATGAAATAGTCTGTTATTCTAGTTGGAAACAGTTTTGACTCAAGGGATTTCTCAGTCAGAGGTAAATTGTTTCATTGTATCTATCCTGGTGGCCATCTGAATTTATATGTTTAAATGTTCTCCTGTCAAAGAGAATAGACCAAATATAAAGTGTGACCTTTGGCCAAGTTATTCTCGGGAGACAGAATGGTTTCAAAGTTGATTGCTTAATATAAAAAACTCAAATCAAATTCTCTTACTTGTATTTTGCTTTAAGCTACCTTTTTGACACATAATATCAAAAACATTTCAGAGGTCAGTACTGGGCACATGAATTCCCTGAAATTGAACAACAATGAACTATCAGCTACTTAATATCACTTAGGGGGTTTTTTATATTAAAGACAACAAAAATTCAGTTTGAGGTTCTGCCTTTTGAAACACAGCAAGATAAAACACAGCAAGAAAAGTTTAAAAAAAATAAATAAAGAGGGGTTGGGGGTGTAGTTTAGCTGGCGGCAGAGTGCTTATCTAGCATGATTGAAGCCTAGGGTTCAATTCCCAGTACTACATACACCAAAATCAGGCAGGATGGGACATAGCACTACGATACATGAGAACATGTCTCTAGAAAAAAAATTCTATCTATAGCTATGTAGATAGATAGGTAGATAGGTAGGTGGGGGGGGAGAGAGAATAAAAATTAGGTCTACATATTATATATATGTAGATGACCATATATATATATATATATATATATATATATATATATATGACCATCTCTCTCTGTTTGCCCAGTACTGTCCTAGCTTTAATACTGAGAGTACCACATTCCAGAAAACCCCCTATCCCAGGCAAACAAGAACATTTGGTAAACCTAGAGTTGGCCCGGCACAAATCCCTGGCTGTAGCCAAAACAGGCCATCCAGGTGACTCCACTGTGGCTGCATACTGTTGGTCTCTATTTCTTGGTGTGTGACTAAAAAAAGGGTTAAAATGCTCAAGCTCCTGCTCGCCTTGTTGTAACAAGCTGCTTCAATTCATCACTAGGCAATTTGCAAATGTGAGATGCTATAAAATTATAAATAATAGCTTGGAAGTGATTTTAATGTAGCTAGGAGGCCTAACCTGGCGGATGCCAAGGTCTTGCTGGGTTATTGCTATGCCGTCTCTGTGAAGAAAATGTAGTCCATTGTGTGAGCAATTTTGCATTTCTCTCATTCCTGCTAATGCTGGGCCACCTCTCGGGACAATACAGGGCAACCTTGGCTCCAATTTTGTTTAACCCAGCTGGATGCAGCCAAATTATGGCCTTCTTTTTAGGTGGAGCATATTTTTGTGGGCTGTGGGAGACCTATAATTCTTTTTTTTTTTTCTTTTTCCTTTTTTTTGCCTTCTTTTTCCTCATGCAAAACCATTTATAGCTTTGGGTGATGTGAAATCCGCAGGATGCCTACAACAGTGTCATGAAACCAAAGGGCTTCCCACAGAAGCCGCCTGGGACACGATGGAGCCAGGGCCTCGCCCAGGTCCCTGTCCACTCTCTCCCTACTCTGCCTGCCCCCACCCCAAGCCAGGCATCAGGGCGTTTTTCTTCTTCTAATGCTTCTGGTTCAGAGGTCTCAAGCATCAGTCAGGTTTTCTCTTTGTGGAGAGAGCTATTGTTTGGTGCTGTGTGTTCATGCATCTGTCTGATTTGCTAGCTTCGGAACCGCAGCAACAGCATCGTTTTGTGCACGGATCCTGGGTTAGAGCCTCCACCCCCCACCCCTCATTAGGCCCAGCTCTGCCTTGACCTTGCTGAGATATCTCAGGCAAACTGCCCAACTTCACAGGACTTCTCTTTTCTAATCTGTCAAATGAAAGAGTAACATTAAATTGGCTCTGAAGCACAATTCTAGGATTCAATGCCAGAATGCTAACTAGTGGGGGAAATGAGAAAGGGGGGAGGTACAGCTAACCAACTAAACAGATCCCGAAAGGAAAAGTGGGTATGAAAAGGCACGATGAAACCCATTACTATGTATGCGAACTTTAAAAATTAATTTAAAGGAAAAAATGGCCAACATGACACCCTCAAAGGGTTGGCCAACAATCAAACAAGCCACAGAAACCACATGAAAGAGGAAAAGTATCGTGAAGCCAAAAGGAAGACGACATTAGTTGTTTCTAAGGAAGCAGCTCAGAAACCCACTACATTGAGATTTATAAATAGCCTATTTTCTTACCAACAGAATAACTACATTACTATAGCTGTCCCCGGGAGACCCTGGACTTAGCAAATGGATCCTGCAAATGCAGGTTCTTGACAGTTACTGGACATGGCCAGGCTTCTGCAGGAAGCAGCAGCGAAGCTGGAATCCTCACCGTCACAGGCGCTGCCTTCACAGGGAAACTTACATCCCTGGCCCTTCGTTCTTCAGCTTGGGGGTCTAGAAATTCCACTATGACTGGGATCTGATCATTCCTGTGATCATAAAGGACCTTATTGCTGGGTGTAGCGGCTCACAGCTATAATCTCAGCCCTCGGTACTTTGAGGCTAGTCTGGGCTAGATAGTAAGTTCCAGGCTAGCCTGAGCTACACAGTGGGTTCCAGGCCAGCGTGAACTACAGAGTAAGACTTTGTTTTAAAAAGAATTAAACAAAATTAAAAATAAAAGTTATTAACTGAAGCAGGCTCAGGGGAAGATCATCCACCGCTGAATGCTTTAGCCTCTGCTGGTATTGGTGGGTCTCAGTTATTACAATTCCCTTCACTCTAATTAGTTTCTTGGCTAGGATGAGGTCTATTTTAGATTCTTTTATCCTAGGGTCCCCAAGGGCATGCACAATAGTAATAAAGATCTGGAAACTACTTTTGTCATTTTAAATCATCTGGACAATTAAAATTCCCCAAGACTGCTCCATCCCTGAGCCCTTAAAGAAAGCCACCTTCATATTTCTATACTTAAGCAGGTCCATTAGTGATGACTGTCCCAGATGTGCTCAGGTCTGGTCTCTATGGATTGTTTCACCCCAGGGATGGCTACCTTCCCAGTCTGACTCTCTGATCCCGCAGACACAAACACTTTGTGTTTTTCGTTGAGATCTTGTGAGATGGTTCGGTGGGCAAAGCCACCCAGGTCAGACAGTCTAAGCTCAAGCCTCAGGACCCATGTGGCCAAAGGAGAGCACTGACTCCGTCAGGCTGTCCTTTGACCGACATACCTGAATTGTAACGTGTGTTTGTGTGCACACATGCATGCACACAAAGTCAGTAGATAAAATGTAATTTAAATTTTTTAAATGGATTTTAACTGACATATAGTAATTGTACATAATATGGTATACAGTGTGTCAATTCAGTAATTATATGTGTGTATATGTATATAGTATATATATATATATATATATATATATATATATATATACTATATTTATAGTGTGTGTGCAAAGATCAGATTAGGGTAATTGGCACATCTATCATCTCAAACATTCATAATCATTCTCTTAAACATTTTATTATAGAAAAAAATACATTGAGAGGATAATTAACAAATTTCCAGTATCTACCACTGGATTTCCCTTTAACAATCTATCTTTTATCCAACTCTATTTGAAGTCCAGAACAGATCAGGTTAAACATTCCTTTTCCTCATATAGTTTTATGTGAACTGAAAAGCAGATAGCAGCTGGGACTTAACCCGTTCATTACTGCTAAGCTTGTGTAAGGCACTGTGTTCAAACTCCAGTGCTACACACACACAAATGATAATAGTCACAACAGAGGTGCAGAAGGTGGACATTCTCCTTTCTTACATGTAAGCCAGGCATCATAGTATGCGCCGGTAATCTCAGCACCGGGGAGGCTGAGGAAGGAAGAGGGTGGGCTGGGCTACTCAGGGAAACTCTCTCTCTGAAAGCAGAGCTGAAATGCATCAAAACACACACAAAAGAGCCGCATAATCATGTCAGTAAAAACTAGTCTGGGTGTGGTGGCAGGTTTCTGTGCTTCCAGCTACTCTGGCAGCTGAGGTAGGAAGGTCTCTTGAACATTGGAATTCAAGACCAGACTGGGCAACATAGACTTACTCAAAATGAACGAATGAATGAATGAAAGAAAATAAATGTAGCCCCAAAAGAAAAAGGCACATTATTTACTCAGTAGCGTTCATATCTACCTTGTAGTTTGAACTTTGATTGTTTAGTTACAGTCTGATATGATAATAGCTTATGTACATAATTTCTAGTAACTAATAAGTAAATATTTTTTTTTTTTTTTGGTTTATTCGAGACAGGATTTCTCTGTGTAGCTTTGCGCCTTTCCTGGAACTCACTTGGTAGCCCAGGCTGGCCTCGAACTCACAGAGATCCGCCTGACTCTGCCTCCCGAGTGCTGGGATTAAAGGCGTGCGCCACCACCGCCCGGCATAAATATTAATAAAACTGAAATGTCTACAAAAGATCCAATTGAGGCAACTATTAAATCATAGCACAAATACACGTTTTGTTATCTTAATTCATTTTAGGTTTTGTCCAGTTAGGGTTATCAATGCTTTGATAAAACACCAGGACCAAAAAGCAAGTTGGGGAGGAAAAGGTTTATTGGGCTTACACTTCCACATCACTGTTCATCATTGAAGGGAGTCAAGACAGGAACTCAAACAGGCCAGGAACCTGGAGGCAGGAGCAGATGCAGAGGCCATGGAGGGGCGCTGCTTACTGGCTTGTTCCTCATGGCTTGCTAAACCTGCAATATAGAACTCAGGGCCACCAGCCCTGGGATGACATCACCCACAGTGAGCTGGGCCCTCCCCGCATCGGTCCTTAATTAAGAAAATGATGTACAGATGGATCTTATGGAGATATTTTCTCAATTGAGTTTCTCTCCTTTCAGATAACTCTAGCTTATGACAAATTGACACAAAACTAGCCAGCACAGCCAGGCAGTGGTGGCTCATGTCTTTAATCCCAGCAGTTGGGAGGTAAAGGCAGGCAGATCTCTATGAGTTCAAGGCCAGCCTGGTCTACAGAGTTCCAGGAAAGCCAGAGCTATTACACAGAGAAACCCCATCTCAAAAAACAAAAACAAACAAACAAACCAAAAAATAGCCAGCAGTTTTTTTTTAAAAAAAAAGAAAAAACTTTATTTTACTTTTATAGATATTCAAAATCAGTAATATGTCTCATGTATGATGAAACTTCATTTCATCATATTATTCATCATAACATATTCATCATAACAATATTAGACCTTACAATTTGTTGTTTCACTATTTTAAAATTTTAAGCACAACTTGTAAACGCCCCAAAAGATCAGCTAAAATGAAAATTAATGAAATTCAAACTGTCTTTGTAGTTAATTTCAAATCTGCTTTTTTTCTTTTCAGACAAGGTTTTGCTACATAGTGTGGTGATATTGTGTCCCCTGACATATTGTGCATCCTAATAAATGTATCTGGGGTCAGAGAACAGAACATCCACTAGATAGACACAGAGGCCATAAAATGGTGGCACACACACACACACACACACACACACACACACACACACACACACACCCCTTTAATCCTAGCCTTCTGGAGGCAGAGATCCATTCGGATCTCTGTGAGTTCAAAGTCACACTGGAAACAACCAGGCATGGTGACACACGCCTTTAATCCCAGGAAGTGATGGCAGGAAGCAGAAAGGTATATAAGGCGTGAGGACCAGGAACTAGAAGCCTTTTAAGCTTTTAGGCTTTTAGCAGCAGTTCAGCTGAGATCCATTCAGATGAGGACTCAGAGACTTGCAATTTGAGGAAACGAGATCAGCTGAGGAATTGGCGAGATGAGGTTGGCTGTGGCTTGTTCTGCTTCTCTGATCTTTCAGCATTCACCCCAATACCTGGCTCCGGGTGTGTATTTATTAATAAGACCTTTTAAGATTCGTGTTACAACGTAGTGCCGACAGGCCCCTCTGAACTTTCAATCCGACTGTTTCTGCCTCCTGAGTTCTGTGACTACAGACAAGTACCATTACTTCTGGCTTCAAATTTGCTCTTTGTTTTTCCTTAAAATTTTTTGAATGACATTTATTTAGTGTGTGTGTGTGTGTGTGTGTGTGTGTGTGTGTGTATCATGGTGTACATGTGGAAGTCAGGGACATCAGGACTTCTCTACTGAGGATACATCTTATTAATGCCAGCAAGTGGCCGCTGCACTTCCATCATTTACCTTTCACAAGCCATTACTCCACACGTGTTTTCATGTGGGTGTGCATACATGCTTGTATGTGTGTGACTACACACGTGTGTTCAGGCACATGTGCATGTGGTGAGTACATGTGGAAGCCAGAGATGCTGTCCTGCAGAAGCTACCCACCTCGTTTTCTGAGTCACATTCTCTCGCTGGGACCTGGAGTTTGTGAACTAGACTGGACAGGTTGGCCAGGGAGCCCCAGGGATCTTCCCGTCTCTGCCTGGACACCATGGCCGGCCATCTCACATGGGTGCTGGGGCTCAAGTTCCAGTCCTCCCGCATGTCCCACAAACACTGTTGACTGAGCCATTTCCTTGGTCCTGCCCCACGTGTCTTCCTACTGTCTGGGCCCTGTGATACGTGGTTACTCAGTCTGTCTGATGGTGGCCTGGGGAAACATTCTGTTTCTGTGACTTGACCCTGCCTCGGTCATGTGCTCTTCTTTGTCTGCCCCCCTTGACTTTGTTCACAGCACTTTAGATTGGACCTAAACATTCAGCTTTGACAGTTCATCAAGGCACATGATCAATTGGCCATGAAAAAGGGATCCTGAAGATTTTTTTTCCTTCTGTATTCAGATAGGTCAGTTAAAAATGGAAGTGGGGGTTGGGGGTTTAGCTCAACGGTAGAGCACCTGCCTAGCAAGTGCAAGGCCCTGGGTTCAATCCTTAGCTCAGAACAAACCCAAAAACCCAAAAAACAAAATGGAGGTTGGCTTGCTTTAAGACATCATTAAAAACTTCAGGGAGCAGCTAACAAACGAGAAATCCAATCTAACAGCTCTTTAGTAAGTGTGCTATCTGAGTCCCATGAGATAATGTAAGACAGTTTAACAATTGCTTTGTGGCCCTCTAGAAGAGGTACCATTCTCCTGCTGGAAGCAAGGATGTTCTAGTGAACTCATCTCAGCCAATCCCATAAGCTCTGGCCTGTTCCTTTAATTGTCCCATGAATATTAACTAGAGCATCAGATGAAAAGGAGGCTGTTTACTCAGAGCAAGTTTGAGAATCTCTGAGACAGGGAGAAAAACCAGCTGAGAAGCAGGATGTGAACAAGGACAGGTAGGCAGGGCTAGATCCAGACAGGTCAGGAAGCCTAGGAAGGTAGCTTATCTTCAAATCAATGCTCTTTAAATATTCATTCAATATTTATTTAGTGGGAGAAAAAATATTTTTAAGTTCCCATTTGAGGATGCTATCTTGTTTGAAGAGAGCACAAATGCATTACCTTTTAGCCAGTTGTATAAAAAATTCTCCTGTGAAGACCTGCATTAATTGATAGTGTATAAGCAATGTATTCTATTGATGTTTTACTGCCTACTTATTAATTGATGCTCTGGGCATCTACCCAGCTGGTATATTCCTTAATCCAGATTTTGAACAGGATAAAGGAAAATGCAATTAGGCGCTCAGAGTAGTAGAGCATGTGAGCGCCCGTTAGACCAAAGCTATGACCTTTTTGATTCATGTGTTTCAATTCTTTTTCATTTTCTCTGTTATTGTATTCTTAACTATATATATATGTATATATATATATACATACATACATACATACACATATATATTTCATACCGACATGGCCAGTTAACAGGAGCATTGTTAAATATACAGGAAAATTCTGCAAACTGTTAGACTTTTGTAAAAATGCAGTTTCTGGGTCTTTCAGGGGTGTGCTACATTTCTTTAGTAGTTGGTTTCCTAGAGTTGATTATATATGCTCCCTCAGTCTGTTCCTATATCTGAGCCGACTTATAAACCCATAGCCCCTTGAGTGAAGGTGAGATTGGGCATTTTTGAAGAAAACTCTGTCGCCACAACAAAAAGATACTTCGTAATTTCTCCACAAGCCTTCCAAGGAAGATCTGCAACATTTTCTAGGTTATCTGTAACATAAGAAAAATGGGGGGAATTGTGAGACAATGGTTCTGTGGTATATTGAATACATGTCCCCCAAAATCATGCTCACCTGAAACCTCAGAATGTGACCTATTTGAAATAGGATCTTTGCAGATATGATTATAAAGAGTTGAGAAAAGATCATGCTGGATCAAGATGGAACTCAGAGCCAATAAAATGTCCTTCCAAGGAACAGACACAGGGAAAGCAGCAGTGTGAAGACAGGACCAAAGATTCCCAGCAACTAGAAGGTGTCAAGTACCCTCTTCCGGAGCCTTTGGAGGGAGAGCAGCACTGCTAATACTTTAACTCTGGCCTTCCGAGCTCCTGAGCTATGAGAGAACACATTTCTGTTGTTACAGCTAACACATCCACCTGCCGTGGCAGCATTAGGAAACTCAGATCAGCTCTGGTTGATGCTTATCCCCAAAGAACCAAAAACCCACCAGGGAGATTAAACAGGTCATACAGGGAATGACAAAGAGGCATTTTAACCCAAGTACATCCTACAGTGAGCCCCAAAGGTCCCAGATCCCCTCATACGGTTATTTCCCAATTTCCTCCATGTTTAACTGGTGTAGATATGCTGGATAATGGCCGGATTGTCACCCTGGCTTCCTGACCCAGGAAGGGACGGCTATTGTGACACTGCCCAGAGTGTTTTGGACCATCCCTCTAGATTAGAACAGTAAACAAAAACAAACACGATGTGGCTGGAGGGGATTGTCGATGTTCACCACACTGAAGTTTCCAAGGCAACGATGATTATCATCCCTGTTAGTTTCACCTGCCTGGATTGTGCAAAGGCAGTCACGGGCCACTGTCCACAGACATTCCTCCAAAGGTGTCGCAGTAGGTAAAGAAACACGAGAAGTTACATGTAGAGGTACCCGGCATTCAGATAGTAAGATGCAACCCAGAGTCTAAAGAGAATAAAGACAAGCTTCTTCCCTGGCCCTCAAACTAATGAAAACGCCGTTTTTGTTTTTAAATATCTCTATATGTTTGACATACTTCAGGATGATTTTGAATAACTTACACCTTTACTGACTAAATTAACAGAAAGAACATATTTTTTTCTTCACCGAATTCACTATTTTCTTATTCTACAAGATATGACTTTATCCTCCAACAGGGTAAGTTAATATCTAGGTTACACAGTAGTTAATACTTTTTTAAAAAGTGTATACGTTAACACTTTTGGTAAATCAAATTCTATTAAATAGCTGCTTAATCCATCTCAGTTTTGCAAGAACATTATGCCATTTTTTTTTTAAACAGGATAATATTGTGAGTCATCTTAGGATAGAGAAAATCTGGATTGGCCTCTCTATTTTTGGTGCCACAGTGGGGTTTGAGTCACTGTGTTCCAGCCTCAGCGAATTAATGATAACAAGAAGAGGTGCCGAGAGGTGTCTAGGTTTTCGGGTGTATTTGCCCCGCTCTCCCTGGCACCTCTTTTCACCGGTGTTTGTAGTCTCCTCCTCCTCTTCCCCTCCTCCCCTCCTCCTCCTCTTCCTCTTCCCCTCCTCCCCCTCCCCCTCCTCTTCCCCCCCCCCTCCCCTTTTCTTTCCCTTTCTCCCTTCTTCTCTTGCTCTCTTTCCCAGCATACTGCCATCGGGGGAGCTTAGAACGCATCCGAATGAGGACTATTTTAAAGACCACCCCTAAACCTCCGTGCAGACCGAGGGCACAATGGCAGTCCCCGCTGCAGCTATGGCAGGAAGCAGAGCCAATGGGGGAGTCTCCTTGATCACAGAGGCTGGGGTGTGGCCTGGGGACTTGGTGTTTGTTGTCAGGACACCCCAGCCAGGGTAACAGGTGGTGTTACAGGAGGTAGGTGGAGCACACAGCAGGGGTTTGGGGAGTAAGGAACCCATAGAGATCCAGACATGCTGAGTTGGGTTGTCTGAGAGCTCAGAGCAGGGGCTCTGCGTGGGCCATATGGTGTGGCTGGGTACTCAACCTTGCTGAGGTTGTCTGGGAGGCCCTTCTCTGTAGTGGATATCTGTTCTACCTACCTATGACCTTGAAGTGCCATTCTCTGGGGGTGCGGCCTGGAGGCTACCCTTAAGGCCTGAGAGGAACGTAGGCCCTCCTCTCTCCCTTGTGGACTTGGATGGTGCAGACTGGCTCAGGCGGCAGGAGCGGTGTGGGACAGGACTTCAACCTTCCAGAACCCTGCGACGATTTGCCCATTCTGCTTAATGAGTTGTCATTTCTGATTTATCTCCTAATAAATTCCTTATAACTCTTAAGCAGACTCCTTTGGATTTCTTGCTATACTTCTCTGCCTATCCTGATGTGTGAGAAGCTGTACGTCCCTCCGAGGCTAAGCAGGAGGATGAAATCACAAATCATTCTGGTAAATAAAAGATCAGCGAGTGGGTATAGCCATAATAGTTAACATTTCCTGATTTAGGTTTCTCCTCTCCTCCCTGGCCTTCCTGCACTGTCCAGGAGTGAGCAGAAAGACCAGTCATACACATTAAGCACGTCACTGAGGCTGCCTGGCCATTTGGAAGCTAGTGGGTTTAGAGACTGTTCTCCAAGGACTAGGACTCACTAGAGTTCTTCTTTTGTTTCTGGGAGGCAGATGCACTGACCAGGCAAAGAAATGTGACTATGAATCACACTCCAAAGCTGGCAAGATCTAAGCCACGTGAGGACTGTGGCTATACTGTGAATGTCATTTCCCCACAGAATGTTGCTCCCAGCTAGGTCAATGGAAGAGAACCTGAGTGCTGAGGGTCTCAGGTATGGGGTCCTGAGGCATCCCACAGGAACTAGGGCAGTGGGAGGTGGGTGTCTCCTGCATCAAGAGATTTAAGAATGTTATAACCCAGGGGGAAAATTGAGAGAAAAAAATTAACAGAGATCCTGGTGAGATAGTTCAGTGGTTACAGGCACCGTCCACTGAGCTTGACGATCTGAATTCAACCTCTGGGATCCATGGAGTGGAAGAAGAGAAACCAACTCCGGGAAGTTATCTCCCGGAACTTTCAACACACATATATATAATTTTTAAAAAGTGTTTTTTTTTTTTTTTTTTTTTTAAACAGGATGTTGTAACTCAGGGATTTAAAAAATCTTAAATTAAGCAGAAGAGTCAGTGGAAGGAGATACAAATTGGCACGCCTTTAATCCCAGCACTCGGGAGGCAGAGGCAGGCGGATCTCTGTGAGTTCGAGGCCAGCCTGGTCTACAGAGCGAGTTCCAGGAAATGCGCAAAGCTACACAGAGAAGAAACCCTGTCTCAAAAAAAACAAAAACAACAACAGCAACAAAAACAAATTGGCAAAGCCCAGAGAAGACAGACTGCTGGCCAGTGCGAGGGGACAACTGAGGTAGACATCAGGTGTTGAGTAGACCGCCGAGGTACTCAGGTGGATGGGATTCGCACACAGGGATGCAGCTGGACCAACAACATGAGTCAGGGCTGCCTGAAGTGGGACGTGTCTGCTGCAGTGAGAGGGACACACAGTAACAGATTAGAACAGAGAGCAGAGGCGGCTCGGCACGGAGGGTCTTTCTCTAGTGAAAAACTAGCTTCCTAGCTCCCGAAGGAAACCAAGGCCATGTTCTCTTTCCCCTCTCCAAGTGACCCTTCGCAGGAAGACGAACATCACCAGTCAGTGGTAAACAGGAACACTGTTTCACTGCTGTGTCCCTTAATTCCGGGACCTGGTGGGTAAGGAGGAGCTCCCTGACCCCAAACAGAGCGAAAGCTCCCACGGCTTTCCACGCCCCTCAGGGTACAGCGCATGCTCAAGACAAGGAAAAGATTTGCCCTCCCAGCCTCCTCTGGGCTCCTAGATGGCCTGAGTCCACCTCATCCAGTCAGGGAAGGGGACAGTGCATCAGCAGCTCCGGGGTCCACATTCTGGTATCACAAGCTTCCAGCACGAAAATCAGAAATTTCTGGGGTACTAGCCAAATATTCACTCAAACGGAACATTTTTGAGAGTGCAAGGGGCACAATGTCAGTAAAGTGTTAACTTGGACATCTATAGACAGCTGAGAAATGTATTCACCTGACTCACACCCAGTAATGTAATTCTTTCATTTCCATCTCACACACACACACACACACACACACACACACACACACACACACACACACACACACACAAATCCTACGACCATACTCTTTTAAATTTAAACTCAGCATTTAGGCCTAAAGACTATAGAACTACAATTGCTCTGCCTATCTAAATGTCATCTTAGTAAAAACAGGTCCTAAATATGTCACGAAACATACCGTAAACTTATCAATTGCTTATTTACAATTGAAATTTAACCAAGCATCTTGTACTTTTATTTGCTGTTGGTAATCCCACTCAAAAGTTAAACTGCTGTGTTACACCCCCGAATCCTGCTGAAAATGCATAGCTTTTAGACTTCGACCCATTTAGGCCATGGCCTCGTTGCCAGAAGCGGAGTGTAGAGGAGGCTATCTCAATTAGCCGAGTTACCTGAGCTACTAAGATCGGCGTCCTTAAATGTCTCTGAACTAGTAATAGGCTAGGACAAGGTCCCAGGGCCTGGGATGAGCTGAGCCAGCAGGTGGGAGTGGTCCATGGGACAAGGACCTAAGTGGGCTAACAACTTCTCCAGCTTGACTCGAATCCATGTGTTTCTCACCCGTGGCTGCACACTGGAATCACCTGTGAAGTTTTTTTTTAAAAACTGCCAGTGCTTTGAGCTGCCCTCCAGACCAATTAAATGGAGATCTCTAGGGACGGACTGTGACTCCTCAGGTGACCTGACTTGCGTGTTCTAACGGGAATCAACTTCCTTGCTATGTTCCCAGTTAAGCTTATTTGGCTTCCATCCTTCCGATACCCTCCCTAATAGGACGGCGTTTTATGACCCACAAAACATGACGGACACACACTTTCTGTGTCAGGATGGTGAGGTGGACGGGACTGGCCAGAAGGTTTTCCTCGTCCATTCGGGACTGTGTCTCATGAGTACTCTAGGCTCTGTCCCTCCACCCCCAGCTCCAGCCCCTCCTCAGCTTTGGGATTCCATTTACTTGCTCCTCTGCTCAGGGCACATTCATTTGCAGGGCAGCTGCCTCCTCCTCTCAAGCCCAGGCCAGTGGCTGGTCTCTCTGGTATGGACTCTGGAGAGCTATCCCTGCAGGCCACACTGGTGGTTTTGGCTGCCATACAGGGCTCCACCCATCCCTGGCTTTTGCCTCAGTGGTGGTGGTGGTGAGGCCAAGCTCCAGATATCTAGCTATTGGGAAAAATAAACCAAAACAACTCGCTTTTTACATTCCCAAAGCAGCAAGCAGCATGAGAACCCTTCTAGGGTAATGCGTCAAACTGCCGATTTTGCCCCACACAGCAAAGAGAGAAGTAGCAGCTGTCCATAGAGACCTGCTTCCCCAATGGGCCTCAGAAGGGCCTCAGGTGATGGCACCTCCTGAATATCACTCAGTAACTCAACCTGATGAATTAGGAGGTGCTTCAGGCGACGGGCCGGCTTAGAGCCCGATACAGTGGGGCTTTTGGCTTCTTGAGCCATTGAGTAGCAACCATGGGCCACATCCTGTGCTGTCTGCTGAGTGTACGCCGCTAAATCAGACAGATGTGGTCCCTGAAGCCTATGAATCTCAGCGTCAAGTCATGCATAATTGAAAAGGAGGAGACTGTGAAAGAAAACGGGGTTAGACATATTTGACTAAATGAGGATTGGGCCCGAAGCACCCTGGCCATGTGTTTGTTCAATGCCTTTTAAATGTAGCATTTCACTGTTCCAACATGCGACGCCCTGACCCCTGTCAGGTGCAAGGCCGCCCACTCAAATTCCACAAGCAAACAATAGACGAGTGCAAACGGAATGATTCCTCACACCTGACTGTTTACACAGCAGCTATCAATCTGTTCAGAAATCCTGTTGTTGACGACTGTGTGTCGTGCAGATGCGCTGGAGCGGTGGGGTGTCCCTCAGCCTGAGTTGCAGGCAGGGTCGGCGTGTGTAGCTCCTGCAGTTTTACATGCTGAGTCTTCAGTCTGTGCCCAGAGGCAGCAGCTTCTCTCCTCAGCTCTCCTCTTGGAACAACAATGATTTAAAAAAAAAATTATTTTTAGAGACATAATAAGGAGGGTTTGCATTGAATTATTAAACAATGGACATCACAGGACGTTTTCCTTAACCTTGATACTTCCAGCCAGAGTCTTCCTGTACTGAAGCAAAGATGTGGAGAACACAAAGCAAATTATGCAAGAATACTGTATTTTAAACGCTTTCAAAACCCTGCACTGCCCGATAAACTTTCAAATATCTTATGCCCTCTTTTCACTCCCTGAAATTCAGTGGGAATTATCAGGGAGCACAAAAGCACAAAAAGAAAGCCCTGCTTTGTTTTTACACCAGGCCCGAAGCCACCCTCCCGTACTGCCTTGGGATCCTGGAGCCTGTACATGCGGATGAACACCCACCCCTCCGCCTCCAGTTCCTGCGAATCATTGTTCTAAACGGTGATAGCAACGCTTGCCACGCTCACTCATGGATGACTTTCCATTAGCAGTTCGGTTGTAAACATTTTCTTTGCGAAATAAAATATGAGATGAGGCCAAAAAAAAAAAAAAAAAAAAAAAAACGGGACAGCTTTTAAACAAACAGAACAGGGATTCATGCAGTAAATAAGCACTGTACCTTGAAATGTCCTTGGTGGGGGAGTGAGAGAGCAAGGCTCATTCTAGGGTTAATGTTATTGCTCAAAAGACAATTGCAGGGTGCTCTTTAGTGTGGCCCGGAAAAATAAAACCTGAATTTGGGAGACAGGTGACTTGTGGCAAACTGGGCTTTGTCTGTTTGGGTTTTTTGTTTTGTTTGTTGTCTGTTGCCACTTTTGAGCAAGCTGTTGGACCTCTTTCTGAGCCTCGGTGTCCTCACTGGGCAACGGAGAAAAAGAGGGCTGGAGATGCAGCTCAGTGGGGAGAAAGCATGCCTAACCTGCACGAAACCCCAGGTTTGAGCTCCAGCACTACGTAAAACTGAGCACAGTGGTGCATGCCGCATGTATGGGATGTGGAATAAAAGGATGTTGCACGAATCCTAAATGGTCTTATAATAAAAAACCTGGAGCCAGATATTGGGGTAAATGCTGAAAGATCAGAGAGACAAAGGAACAAGCCACAGCTACTTCTCACCTCGCCAACTCCACAAATCCTCTGGCTGAATGTCTCTGAGTCCTCAGCGGAAAGGGATCCAGCTGAAAAAAGGGCCTTAGTCCCTGTCTCCTCATGCCTTATATACCTTTTCCTACCCAGCCATATCACTCCCTTCCTAGTGCTGGGATTAAAGGTGCATGTGATTCCCAAGCACTGAGATTAAAGGTGTGTGCCACCACTGCCTGACCTCTATGTTTAATCTAGTGGCTTGTTCTGTCCTCTGATCTCCAGGCAGATTTTATTAGGGTACAACAAAATATCACCACAGGAGGGTAAAAAATTGAGGTAAAAATTTGAGGTCGTCTTTGGCTATATAGCAAGCTCAGGTCCATCCTGGGCTATCTAAGACTGTGTCTCGAAGAAAAGAGAACGAAAGAGAGAGAATAGTAAGTGAAAATAAATGCAAAGTGTCTGCACTTCCCAGGTAGCCCAATAAGTACTTATTAGTGTCATAATGATCACGGTTGACATGTCCCTTTTAATTGCATTGAAAGATTTTCAAAAGTGATTTAAAAAGAAAAACTAAACTCTTTAAAAGTCAAATTAGGGGTATAAAAGTAGATAATAAAGGGTTGGCAATCCTAGTTTGGGTAGGGGAAATATCGTTGCTATAGTCACAAGCCTAAAATTAAAGGCAGTTCATTGACTCTGAAGTTAATTTCAAAGGTATTTCCAAAAATGTTCCCAAGGACCACATTGCCCTTGGAATTATACATAGGTTCACTGGGTGGCCACTTAGAAACAGATTCTATTCCTTTAGATGTTTAAGCCAATTGGTAGAGAAAATCTCCATGCTTTATGGTCACATCACATATACGAGCCCTACAAATGGGGCTTAATTTTCACACATCCGACTTGTCAATGCCCAGATACAGGTGGTCCTTCTCAGGGCAGTGGTACCTAGTAACCAGAGATACTGATTTCCTTTCTTATTCCCCCCTACCCCCCACCCCTGCTTTGATTTCTAAACTTTTGTAATTGATTCAGGAAAAGAGACTTGTCTCTGCTACCAGAAGCTTCCATGACGATCACACGGTTTCAAAGGCTTTCGGGTTTCCACTTCCCTCATCTCACCCCAGATGCCTGGCATACGCGGTAGCAGCAGAAACAAAATCTGTTGCATTTTTGAAACGTTATTAATGCTTAAGCAGCCCAAGAACTGTGGTAGCAAAGAGGGGGGAGGGGAGGGAGAGAGAGGAGAGTCACTCCTCCCTTTACACGTTTTTTTTTTTTTTTTTTAAGTCCAGAAAGCAAAGAGAACTTTGTCCCAAGACATCACTCCAATGCATTCCAATTCCCCAATTTCTCTTGGCTTGCCTCCCCACTGCTCCAGCCGAGACAGTGCCTTTCCATAGTAGATGCAGAAATCCTGAGTTTGTGTAGAGATCCTGCAGAACTCCACCCTTCCTCTTCCTAACAGCATCAGAAAGGGAGTTAGTGAGGGGCAAAATCACCTGTTATTGTCTCCGAGTGGCTTTTAAAATTGCTCCCCACTGGTGGGGGAGGGCTCCTAGGTTTTTAAGGTCTATGAAACAGTCTATGCCTCTAAGCAACGTGCGGTTCAGCATGTCTAGCAATTCGCATGTTTTCACGGATGGGAAAGTGCAGCAGGCGATGTGAATATTCTCGCCGTGTTGGGGGCTTCGAAACCTCTCACTGTCATTCTGAAGCCAGTCACAAAGGAAGACTTGAGGGTAGTCGGTTATAAAAGCCACTCTCTCATTTCTGGGACCTGATGACATCTCTCTGGGTGTAACAAATGTGAGATCACAAATGGAGGTGCTTGGGGCTCAGTTGGAGCAAGGTCTGTCTTCAGCACAGGCAATTTATTTCTCCAATAACATTGCACTGTGCCTCATTTCTGCACACCGCACTATCTGCCCTTCCCTGGGACCAAGTGGGTTCAGGTGGTGCGGTCAGGAAACTGGTTATAGGGGAACCAGGTGAGTAAGTAAACCTGCTGAGATAACAAGCGGCAAGTCTGTTACTGGTAGAAACTCTATAACTTGAATTATAAATAGGGAAAGGAGGATGGCCCCAGCAAAGCCCATGATACTGAATTAGAGTTAAAGGTGTTGATGTGAACTCTTGGTTTTTAAAATGTAAATAAAAAATTTGGCATAGATTTATGTTTGTGTATATGCCTAGAGATGTACCTTCAATACCTACACATGCACGAATGTATATATAATCTATGTAAGTTTCAAGATCTGTGTATATTGAATATAAAGGCACTGATGTGGTAATGGGCATACCTTGAATTCACATCTCACCTAAATATCCTTTTCCAGTTGAAGGAAACAGGACTCCTTCAAGACCTGGTTGATTCTAGGGCATGATAGACTCAAAACTGGCCCACTCATAAAAATAAACCATATCCTAATTCCTAGAATCTGTAAAGGCCACTTTATTTAGGGGGACAAAGGTCCCTGTAGATGTGATTAAATTAAAGGTCTTAAGATGTAGAGATTAGCTTGGGTTCTCTGGGTGGGTCCTAAATGTCATCTCAAGAATGATACAGGGAGATTACAGACAGAAGTTTCCATGGCAGCATGGCCTTGGAGGGTTATGAGAGCAGTGTGGCCCTGGAGGGGTGTAAGGGCAGTGTGGCCCTGGAGGGGTATGAGAGCAGTGTGACCCTGGAGGGGTGTAAGGGCAGTGTGGCCCTGGAGGGGTAAGAGAGCAGTGTGACCCTGGAGGGGTGTAAGGGCAGTGTGGCCCTGGAGGGGTATGAGAGCAGTGTGACCCTGGAGGGGTGTAAGGGCAGTGTGGCCCTGGAGGGGTATAAGGGCAGTGTGGCCCTGGAGGGGTATGAGAGCAGTGTGACCCTGGAGGGGTGTAAGGGCAGTGTGGCCCTGGAGGTGGAGATTGGAGCAGCTCAGCCACAAGCTTCTGATGCTGCACTTACCCTCCAACAAGAACAGGTTCTCTGTTAGATCTCATGTAGGGAGCATCATCTTGTCAACATCTACACTTCAACCCAGGGGCCATGGTTACAAAAGTTTGAAAATAAATTTCTGTTCTTTTAAGCCACCAAATCTGTAGTAATACACAGGCCTCAGCATCTTGTTTTGTTGAAAAGTGAAGTAGTGTCAAGGAATGTAAGGTCAAAAGGATACAGGGACCACCTGGAGAGGTTCCATCAGCCCAACTGAGGAGAAATCAGAATCAAATAAATATAAATAATAACACATTACTCTCTGCTATAAATAAGAGTCCAAAGTGATATAAACAAACAAGTTTTATTTAAAAAAGAAAGAACAATATGCCTCACAATATAAAGCCAGCTAATAAACATAGAAAACACGATGAAATTAGAAAATGATAGAATTAGAACACTACCATTAATTAATCAAGGCAAGAATCTTCAACAGATTAAAACTCAGTAGAGGAACATTTGTCAAGAAACGGCATATTTACATCGTGATTATTATTTCCTTATTAATAAGTGCAAAATGCTTGCTAATTAACTTTTCTGAAGAGAAACTTGGCAGACATCATCACCCTAGCTAAGCACCCATGTCCAACAGCATCAGCACAAATCACCATTCGTGTAGCTCTGACAGGAGGGATCTAATGAGAAGAACAGAACAAGACTTTGTGTTGTTCTTGCCCCAAATGTATAACCTAAGACAAGTCACCAGCCCACACCAGGCAAACCCAAGCTGAGGCGTAGTACACAGAATAAATGGCTGTACGCCTTGAAAACGCCAGAGACATGCAGGACAAGGGAAGGCTGACAGACTTCCAAATTAAAGGAGATGAGAAAGACATTACAACTAAATGCACTGTGTGATCCTGAATTGAATCATGGACCCATAAAAGATATTATTGAGATACCTAGGAAAAAATGTAACGTGGTCTGTGAATTAGATAGTATCGACGTTTGCATTGTAATTACGAGGGGAAATATTCCTGTGCATATTAACGTATTAGGAGATAATAGGACATTATGTCTGTAAATTCCTCCCAAACTGTTCAGAAAAACAACGCACCGGAAATATGTACAGAAGAAAAATGTAGTAAAATGTTAACCACAGAGGAATCTGGGTCAAGGTCAAACAGATGTTCTTGCAGTGTCTGAAATGACTTCTGAGAGGGGAACTTGGGAAGAGCACAGCATTGTTCTCCCACTGTCCGATGTCACTGAAGGAGTCCTCAGGGGATGCCTATGGGAAAGCCATATCGGCTCACTTGTAATTTATGGAGAACTCACAATAGCAACAGTTAAAGAGTCATTACCGTGGAACAGCAGTCTCTGCTAATGGACACTGAATATCACTTCTTTTGGCAGGACAAAAATCCTTCAAAAGTAGACTGTGGGGATTGCTGAGTGGCCCCACGACGACGGGGAAAGAAAACGTTGGAGTATATGGTATGTGTCATATATCTCAATAAAGCCATGACAATCATTGCAGGTGTTTCCCTCACGCAACACACTCTGAGCCTTTCTGTTTGGGGTAAGGGAGGCTGCGGCAGCGGGCAATGATCTGTTTGGTGAGTAGGGAACACATTCTTGTTTCATACTGGAAAAACAAAAACCCTTCTGAAGTGGTTGGAAGAAATACAGACGGGACACTCGGAGTCCTGCCCTCTCTGCTCTCTGTTGTTTCTTCTTTCTTTCCTTGTCTTTACATATGGTCCCCAGGTGACCTAGTCCTTTTGGTGGCTTTAATTCCATCCCAGGCATTGTGTGATAATTTAGGATTAAGTTTTGCTACAACTGAGAATCTGCTAGAATTTTGGTGGTTTAAAAATCTTAAGCAGGTTTTGCCTAGTGGCACAAGTCTGTAATCCTAACTACTAGGGAGTGTGAGGCAGGATGGATGACCAGCCTGGCTGAGCTCCAGGATGGGTTTATAGTCAGCATGGGCAATTTAGCTCCTGTCTCGAAATAAAAGTTCAGAAAGGATTGTCAGTGCAGATGGAGCCTTGCGTGTGTAGGGACTTGGGTTCAGTCCTTAGAGCAGTCAAAAATGAAAACAAAAACAAAATTAAACAAAAGATAAGATTGGAATTCTTTTCTTTCTCACTAAAGAATTCAAAGTAGGGCCAGAGAGATAGCTCATTGGGTAAAGTACCAAGTCTTGAAGGTTCCTGATCTGCATGCATAGACACAAAAGAAATAAGTGTAACTTTGTAAATTAAAAATAAAAGGATTATAAATAAATAGTTCAGAAACTCCATTAGGTCAGAGATAAATCCCTGGGCATCTGGATATAGCCTTACACATTATGTGCCCACAGCTCCCATGGGTACTGCTGACTGTTCCATATGGCTGGTTCCTTCTGGAGTAGAGCCAAGAGACGACCCCAACCTCTTCGAGTTGTCTCAACCTTATTGTTTAAGATGGCAGCATCTGTCTTCCAGGCAGGCAACTGATGATGGGAAAGAATCAAAGGAAAGAGGGCCGGATCCACATGAACCAAACCTTAAATGAGGTTTTAGAACTTCCCCCATGAATGTCCATTTGCTTTCATTGTCTAGAACTCATCTTAGTCATATGACCATGCCCAGCTGCAAGAGAAGTTGGGACATGTAGTTTTTATGTCCACATACTCTGCAAGCAAGAAAAACAAAGAACCCCCCAAAAAAAGCAAGAAAGAAAAAAAAGAAGAACAAATGGGAGAGGAGAGAGGGAAGGGGGAAATTCTATCACCACTGAGTCAAAGACAGTCTGTACTAGAGGACAGGAAGTCTTGTCCATACCTCTGGCTAAGATTCACATAGCTAAGGGTATCCTGGATGTCTGCACAGACAGCTCACTGATGGTAAAAAACGAACCCTACTACCTGGAAGCACCATGTTCACATGCCTACCACCTCCCCAGCTCGGCTCTGCCTGTGACTTCCGAGTTTTGGTGAATGCTAGCCATCCACCTAGCTGGCTAGAGACCATTCTAGATTCTTCTGTTTCTTCATTGCCTGCACTGTACTCTGTTAGACTTGCTTAAGTCTTTCTTCCTATCCTGTTTCTTTAGCCCAGTTACTGTGGTTTTTTTTTGTTGTTGTTGTTATAGTTGTTGTTTTTTGTTTGTTTGTTTAATCTAGATTGTTCTAGGGGCCTCCTACATCCAGGCCACACCCCCTAAGTTATTCATCCACCTTACAGTCAGAGTGTTCTCTCTAAATGTGAATCTATCTTTGACTGCCCCTCGTTAAAACTCTGCAGGGTTGCCAGGCCACGGGGGTGCAGGCCTTTAATCCCAGCACTCGGGAGGCAGAGGCAGGCGGAACTCTGTGAGTTTGCGGCCAGCCTGATCTACAGAGCGAGTTCCAGGACAGCCAGGGCTGTTACACAGAGAAACTCTTGTCTCGAAAAAGCAAAACCAAAACAAAACGGCAGGGTTTCCCTAAGCCTTTCATGGTAAAGTTTACGTGCTACCATCCAACACCCTTCAAGATCTGGCCTCCACCTGCCTCCCCTGCCATCTCCTGCCCCTCTCCCACACTCGACCTTTGCGCCAGCCAGCTGTAGTTCCCTAAAGAGGCAGCTGTTTCCTGCTGGCCTACCTCTGTACATGTCGCTGTTTGTTCCTAAGTGAACTTCCCATTTTCTTCTTTTTCAAATCTCCTCTTGATCACCGGTTCCCTAAATAAAATGGTTTTCTTGAGTTAACCAGTCCAGTTTAGACATTCTTCCTCTCCTCTAACACACCATCCATAAGAACCTCAGTGTTCACTTATTTATATATGTTTCCCACCACAACTATAGGTTCTCCAAGGCCTGGGGTGTTTTCCCTTCTTGTGTCCCTAGTACCTGACTCTAAATATTCATTGAGTGAACGAATATGAATTTACATATAGCATTGTGTTAGTTTTCCATGACCGTAGCAGAATATCAGAGATAACCAGCTTATAAAGAGCAAAGGTTTATGGGGGCTGTCAAGATATCTCAAGGGGTAAAGGTGCTTGCTGCCCAGCCTGATGACCTGAGTTTGATCCCCAGAGCCTGCACAGTGGAAAGAGTGAACTGACCCCTGAAAGTTGTCCTCTGACCTCCACACATGCACTGTGGCGTTTGACATTTAGCATTCACACACTTACAATCCATCCATCCATTGATCAATGTAAGAAAAGTTTCAAAAGCCCAAAGTTTTATTTGGCTTAGTTTTTGAAGTTTCAATCTTTAGGCCTGTGGTGGTGCGTTGTAGTGCAAGCCTGTGCCATAGCAAAGCCATTGACTGCATGGGCAGGAATGAGAGAGGGTGGTGGGCAGGGGTCCCATTATCCACTTGAGGGCATAGTCCCAATTAGTAGAAGACCTCTCAGTAGGTCCCACTTGTTAAAAGTTTCCACAGACCTTTAGGAGGCACTTAAGATCCAAACTATGCCAAACATGTAATTGTCAGAAAGCCCCTATGAGATACATGCACTTTACAAATGGGGAAATAGACTCGGAATGGTATGACACATCAAAACCCACAGCTAATGAGTAGCACACATGAAAATTAAATCCGACGTTCTTGCCTGCTCGTGTGTCGTTCATCGCCAGACGAACAATAATAACACACCCGTTTTGAAATGAAATATGGCTGTACCTCCTTTTGACTTGATAACCTCCAACCTGAGTTCATCTTCAGAGGTGCGTGCTTTTTCCTCTTTCTCCAAATCCCCCAGATGATTGACAAAGTGCTTGAAAAAGACAGTCTAGAGACACTGTTTCTCTGCCTCCTCCTGAGAGAATGTTTTTATTAATCCTTACCAGTGGAGTCTGTCTCTACTCACCCACTCCTTCGATGAATATTTATTAGACACTGACTCTGTGTTAATGTCAGCCTAATTAAACATAAACACGCAGAAACAAAGGCTTTGCAAACGTCTCCAGAAATCTTTTAATCTTTTAGTCGGAACGGAGGTGCCGCGAGCCTTGTCTAAAGACACGGTTACAAATGGAGAACAAGTAAGTGGCAGGGCTGTTAAGTGTTTGTTCAAGGTTTCATGTCATTATTGTTCCTGCCTAAGCGAGGCGTGTGCAATCCTTGTACTGGAAACAGGTTGCAGGCACAGGGAACAATGGGCTCCCTTATCTCTCGTTCACCGGGGCAGTTTCGAGGAGTTGTTTACCACTCGGGCATTCCTTGCTCAGCAGCTTTCCTGCAGTAATGATACCTTTTCGTCCCCTAGTGCTTTGCCCTCCCAAAAGGTACTAAGAGATCGAAACCATGTGCTGAGTAAATGAACGCTTTCATGTGGCCAGCAGAGCCATTTTTACAGGCTCCTGCGATGCCCATTGGACTCGAAGCCAGCATGGGTTATATGAGCCACAGCATCCATCTCCTGAGATGGAGTCAGGATTTCTCCAAAAGGAAGAGTGAGAAAGGAGAAAGAAAAAGTGGGTGATTGTCACTGTGGTTAGAAGTGGTCCCAGTTATTCCTTTAGGTTCTCCTTAAATTACCGGAATAGAACAAAAGAAGTTGAAACCAAGGAAAATGGGGAAAGGAAGGGGTGAAATATTTCTGATGTTTTGAGATAGGGTCTTGCCATGTTGTCCTGGCTAGCCCAGAACTCATTTTGTAGCCCACACGGCCTTGTCCTTCTTCCTCAAGCTTCCCAAGTACTGGGATTACTTATTCATTCAACAAACACTGGGCACACAGCTCATTAAAAGACACCTTTAGGATCTTAGAAATGTGGGAATTACTCAGACAAGAGAAATTTCCTGTCCTCAGGAAAGTATAATACAGCAGCCAATTCAACAGGCATATGTGTACACAAGGGCATAGGTATGTATGCACACGTGTGCATGTGCGCGCACACACACACACACACACACACACAACTTTATTACTTGCTAACAAAGTCACTGTCAGAACTTTGCTACTTAACCTCAGAAGCCAAATGTGTTCTGGCACGTTTAGAATAAGTCTCCACCCCAACTTCTGCTACTTGCTTTCCCAAACTCAGGATCCTCAGACAATCAGTCCTCGACTCTGTCCAGTCTCCAAACTTGGCACTGAGTGAGGTGGCTAGTGGGATGGTTCTTGCTGTACAAACGCGATACAAACTGTAAGGAGTGGTGTCAAATGCCAAGAAGCTTGGAGGAGGGTGCCATACCTTTCAACAGTATACGATTTTATGGATAATGTATTTGAATTGTGCCTTGAGTAGAATATGGGTAGGATATTCTATAATCCCCCACCTTGGTGCAACCAGACAATCCTTATATTTGTCCTGTGTTCTTCCTCCCCTGAGTTCCTCTATACCTTGTACCACTCTCTCAAGTCTCCTGCTTTTGCCCATGACTACATAGTCTCAGCAAAAGGCCCTGCTTTTTACTTGATAGAAGAAAAAAAAATGAACAAAAACCAAACAGAAAACAAAAAAAAGGATACAGCTGTGAATGGTCCAATTTTCCTGTCTTTACCTCCCTAGTACAAACCCTAACCTTGCTACATTTCATCCATCTTTAACTCATTCATATCTCTCTCAAAATAAATTCTACTAGCACCCTCCCAGGAAAACATATCCAAAAGGAAATACAAAAATAAATATGTGTATATTTATCATGTGAGTTGGCCCGTGCGATTATGGAGAGCAAGAAGCCCCATGACCAGCTGCCTACAAACTGGGGAAACAGCTGTAATTCAGATAGACATGGAGACCTAAGAACTAGGGGACTATTGGAATAAATTCTGGAGTTCCAGAACCCAGGAACCAAAAGCATGAATATCTGAGAACAGAAGGGAATCCAGGCTCCCCGAGGAAGCAGTCACCCTTCCTCTGCCTTTTTCTTCTGTTTGGACCTAATAGATTGGATGATGCCTCTACCAACCACACTGGTGAAAAAGGAGCCCCTCCCCTGCCTCCCCTCCCCTTCCCTCCCCTTCCTTCCCTCCCCTCCCCTTCCCTCTTCTCTTCTTTCCCCCTGCTCTTCCTTTCTTTTGTCATTTCTTTGACTAAATTCTTTAAAAATATTTCATGTATCTGGGTGCATGTATTTCTGTACACCATGTGTTTTCCTGGTACCTGTGGAGGTCAGAAGAGGGCAATGGATTCCCTAGAGTTGGAGTTACAGGTGATTGTGAGCTGCCATATGAGTGCTGAGAATCGAACCCTGGTCCTTTGAAAGAGCAGCCGATGCTCTTAACCACTGACCCATTTCTCCAGACCCATTCTCTGGTTTTGACTTTTTGAGGCAGTGTTTCCTTATGTACTCCAGGCTGGCCCCGAACTTGGGATCCTCTGGAATCAGCCTCCTGAGTCTGACTGCTCAGACTACAGGTATAAGCCGCCATGTCTGGCATTGTTTTCCTTCACTGCACCTTTTCTAAGTTCCTCTCCTGCTTTGGTCTACCAATAACATGACTTTGCTTCTCCTAGCACAGGTGGGCCCATGTCTCAACAAAGTCGGAAGTGTGCGCCAAAGGTGGACACGGGCCCTGGATGACAGAGATCTTTGCCATGTTTTCCTTGGGGTCCTTGCAATTTGATCAGTGTAAACTTGATCATCATCTACCGAGTAAGGCTAAATACCAGTCTAAGGAGAGCCAAATGATCCCAAGAAACACAGAGACAGAGACTGGCAACATCGGTTTTGAAGCACCAAGCCCAGGAGATGGCTCCGTGGGTAAAGCACTTTGCCATACAAGTGCTAGGAGCTGAGTTCAGAACCCCAGAACCCACATAGAGCCAGCTGCAGGGTCTGTATCTCAGCGCAGTTACAGAAAGATTGGAGGTCTAGACCAGAGGATCCCTTCATGCTCCTGAGCTCTATCCTGGTTAGCAAGAGACCCTGTCTCAAACAAGATGGAAGTCAAGGACCAACACCCAAGGCTGTCCTCTGACCTCTGTGTGTCATGGTGTATTCGTGCGTGCACGCACACACACACACACACACACACACACACACACACACACACACACACAGGACTTTTCAATTGTATGAGCCCCAAACTTCCCTAATTCCGATTAAAGTAAGGCTCTTAGTCTATTAGTTAACTCCTTATTTCTCCAGGAACTTGGCCCTTCCCTCTTAAAACTATCTCTCTCCAGCCCATGCATGTGGATTTTTAATCTTAAAAAGAAAAAACCAACAACTTGTCTTTGACCCTAGCGCCATTGTTGCCTGCTCATCCCCAATCTCTACGTCCACAGGCCGGTGCGGCAGGTGACGAAGTGTTCAATTGTCTGTAGCAAGACCGTGATGAATAATAAACAATTCAAAATTCATTCAGGGTTTCCCTGCATGTCTCTATGTGGTATGTATATGTTTCTGTGTGTGTTTACATGTGTGGACCCATGTGGATGTGCATAGGTAAGACAGCAAATGTGTGCACTTACATGCGGAGACCCGAAGCCAACATTAAGAGGCTTCCTCAACTGCCACCCACCTTATTCTCTGAAGCAGGATCTCGCGGTCAAACCTAGAGCTTGCCATTGTGGCTAGTCTTGCTAGCCAGCTTGCTCCTGTGTTTCCCCGTCACCCACATGTTGCCACACCCACGCCCACCGGGCACTTAGGTGACTGCTGAAGATTTGAACTCTGGAGCTCATGTTTGTGCAGGAAGTGCTTCTCTTGCTGAGCTGTCTCCCCAGCCCCACATTTAGATTTTTAAAAAATTTTTTTGAATTACATTTCCTATGCTGGGCATAGTGGTACATGTCATTCATTAATCCCAGGATCTGCGAGACAGTGGCAGGAGGGCCTGTATAGAGGGATCCTGTCTTAAACAAACAAACAAATAACAAAAAAATCAAACTATATTATCTGTTTGTTTAGTGTGTGTTTGTGTGTGTTTGCATGCACACATACAATCTGTGGTTCAAGTGTGGAGGTCAGAGGACAGCTTTCAGGAGTTGGCTCTCTCCTTTTACTATGTGGGTTCTGGGACTGAGTTCAGGTTATCTGGCATGGTGGCAAAAGCCTATTATCAGCTGAGCTATTTATCAGTCCCTAGATTTTTTTTTTAAGATTATTTTATTTTATTTATTTATTTTGCTGAGATAGAGTCTCACTATGTAGCCTTAGCTGGCCTGGAACTCACAAAACGTTGTGGATGTAAGTCTTTTATCACACACCTTTGCAGGGATTCAGGTTGGATGCCATACCTGCCCAGCATTTACATGGATTCTGAGAATCTGAGGTCAGTTCCTCATACTTTTGTGGAAAGGATTTTATCTACTGAGCAGTATCTCCAGTTTATATCAATAAATCTTCATTTGACTAATGATACTGATTTTTCAAAATTAAATATATTTAATTCAAAGCATTTAAAACTAATTCCAAGACTTAGATTCCCTCTTTTTTAGAATTAGTATAATTTTAAAGCATAAGATGATGATATTAGAATAGAAGTATGTGTGTGTGTGTGTGTGTGTGTGTGTGTGTGTGTGTGTGTGCGCGCGCGCGCTTTCTCCAGGAGACAGGCAGAAATTTGCATATGACAGCACTCTGGCAGGTTCTTCTCTTACTGGGTGAAGAAGGCTTCACCTTGGTCCTTGTCTTCTCCAAAGAAAATGTCCAACAGCCACAGCAGAACTTTATTTAGGGAAATGAAGCATAATAGTACATATACTCTAGAGTGGGCTGGGAGAGGAGGTGTGTAGCAACACACTGGGTCTTATATTATGGATTTTAAAGAACTTTTTGTGAATATTTAAGAGGTGGGTAGCATATTCATAGGGCTAAGTTGATCCTTTTCCCCTCCCAAATCATGTTGGACCAGATTTCCTAGTTAAAGTAATTCTTCTCATGATCCTCTTGAAAAACCCACAACACGGGGAGGGCCGAGGGGCAAATCCCTTTAATCTCAGCACATGGGAAGCAGAAATAGGAGGGTCTCTGTGAGTTTGAGGATAGCCTGGTCTACATAGTGAGTTCCAGGACAGCCAGAGCCACAAAACAAAGGAAGGATAGGAGGAAGGAAGGAAGGAAGGAAGGAAGGAAGGAAGGAAGGAAAGAAGGGAGGGAGGGAGGGAGGGAGGGAGGGAGGAAGGAAGGAAGGAAGGAAGGAAAGAAGGAAGGGAGGGAGGGAGGGAAGGAGGGAGGGAGGGAGGGAGGGAAGGAGGGAGGGAGGGAGGGAGGGAGGAAAAGGAAAGAAAAGAAAAGGAGAAGAAAGAAAAAGAAATGCCCACAGCGGGTAGAGGGTGGGGTACACAGAAAACACATGGAGGTGATACTGTAGTGAAGCCAGGCTTTCTGAGGGTACAGACCCTTTGCGAGCGTGCACATACGACAACTGAGAAAGTTTCATGGCGCCTTAGTTTCTGATATAATGGGAAGAACTGAAGAACAGCTTCAAGGAAGCTTAACCACAAAGAGGCCTCCTGACCACCAGATGACCCAGCTGCCGAGATTCGGCTGCAGTTTCCTTGGTTACCCCATCACTAGCTCCATGCCCATCCCTTCTCACTTCTAAGCACTCTTCTCATCCGGCTTGGACCGCGGGCTTCGATGCTCTTACCTGGTCAGCCGGAATCACCTGGCTGTATCAGTAACAAGAATCCTGTTGCATGTTTGAAGAAAACACACGCTCTAATAATACATTTTTAAGAATTGAGGCCGTCAAGATGGTTCAGCAGACAAAGCATCTGCCGCCACCCCTGTTGTTCAAGGCCGGGGACCCACCATGGTAGAAGGAGAAACTTACTAGTCCTCTGACCTCCACGTGCACACAGTGGCACACACACACACACACATTATACACATACAAAATAGTAAATTTACAAAATATGATTTATTTTTTGAGAATTCCATAAATTATGTTTTAATCATATTCATCCCTTACCCAAGTCCTCCCAGATCCGCCCCACATCTCCTGCCTCTCCATTGTCTTTTTTAACCATCAAGTCCGACTGTGCTGCCTACATACGCTTGTGTGCCTATTCATGCCTACCTACGGTGTGACTACCCACCAGGGGCCACGCCCTCAAAGAAAAGTAGCTCTCCCTCCATTGGCAGCTGTCGATCACCAGTTGTAATCAGCAAGGGGTGAGACTTCGTGCCCTTCCCCCTCCATGCTGAGATCACATCCAGCTTGAGCTTTCCCAGGTCTGATGTCTTCTCTCACATGGCTCTGAGTTCACGTGTACAAATGCCCCATACAAACAGTACATTTCTGAAAAAAAGAAATGTCCTGTCAAGTCGGGTTGGCCAGAGTTTCCCCAACCCAGTCCCTGTTTTCTTCCCACCCATTGTGCCTCTTCCTTGTCACGAGGTCCCCATTTGTCCTTGTGGAATTCAGGTTCGAGCCCAGCTCTGACCTGAGGTCACTTCTACTCATGAGAATAACTCCTGACTAAAACCTGATTTTACCGCATCACTGTCTCGTTCTGGTTTTTCTTTGATACATGCGGGAAGGTTGTTGGGATCAACAGCAGGAACAATAAGTACTCCATGAGTTCCAGTGACCTGACTGGCAGAGAAAGATTTGAATTATGATGTAAATACAGCAGGGGTCTTGGCTGATCCTGTGGGGAAATTCTAGGGCTGGAGTGGTCCTTCAGAGTTGCCCTGAATACAGCCAGGGTCTGGGCCTCTGCTCCCTCAACCTCTCCCTCATTAGATGAGATCATGTGGGGAGCTTCTATCAAATGTGCTGGAGGAATATTTGAAGTGTAGTAATTCTCAGGGAACCTGAGGCAATCCTTCTATAAAGACAAAACAAAACAAAAATGAATTAGTCATTTATGAAACCCTTTCTGTGGTTCTGTGACCTCTGCTACCTGACAGCCCTGTATCCTGGCAACAGTCTCTGGGCTTTCCACCTAGTTTGCATCATTTCCCCCAGGGTAGGAGCATCACTTTTAATGGGCTCCACTGTTGCCTACCCTCATGAAAAAAAGAACAGGTTTGTTTGTTTGCAAATGGACCCTCTTCCCAGGTAGCAGTTCCTAGGGACAAAGACCTCCATGCCCATTAGGAAAACTCAAGGGGATATGGGTGAAGATGTGGATGAGAACTTTGTGTGTGTGTGTGTGTGTGTGTGTGTGTGTGTGTGTGTGTGTGTGTGTGTGTGTGTGTTTGAGCCAGGGACTCCTGTTGCCCAAGCTGGCCTTGCACTGGTCCCTTCTGCCTCCACCCTTGCAAGGGCTGAGACGACAGGTATGGTCCACCATGCTTGGATTCTAAGTGCTTAAAAACAAACAAACAAAATTTTTACAATTAAAAATGTTTTATGCCGGGCGGTGGTGGCGCACGCCTTTAATCCCAGCACTCGGGAGGCAGAGCCAGGCGGATCTCTGTGAGTTCGAGGCCAGCCTGGGCTACCAAGTGAGTTCCAGGAAAGGCGCAAAGCTACACAGAGAAACCCTGTCTCGAAAAACCAAAAAAAAAAAAAAATGTTTTATGACACTTATTTATTTGTATGTGTTTGTGTGCACACACACCATAGTTAATGTATAAAGATCAGAGGATAATTTGTAGAGTTGCTCTCCTACCTTTATGTAGATTGTGTAGATCCCAAGGATCTAACTCAGGTCTTCCGGTTTGCACGGCAAAGGGCTTTTATCCAGTAGGCCATCTCGCCAGCTCTCCAAAAACTCTTTACAGTATACAGAAAATGATGTTTGGGTGGCCCCAGTCCACGTACTTGGGGATCATATCAACTGAATCTGAAAAGCAGACTAAGAAAAGAAAAAAGAAAAAAAAGAAAGCCCTAAGCAAACGCCACATCCTCGATCTTTCCCCGCCTTTAGAAATGTAAATGCATTTATTTTCTGGGGTTCTGTTTTTTTTGAGACAGGATCTCACTATGTAGTTAGTCTTGGCTGGCCTGGAACTTGCCATGTAAACCAGAATGGCCTCAAACTTCCATAGATCTTCCTGCCTCTGTCCTCCAAGTGCTGGGATTAAAGGCCTGTGCCACCAGGCCCAGGTCTATTTCTCTTTTAAAATAGGCACTGCCTAATCTGGTATTTTGTTGTATCATCACAAAATATATTATGACAATAGACTTAGGCCAGTTATGACTTGTGCTCTTGTCTGGAATAACTCTACCATCTGAACAAAACCCGGAGTTTTGTCGGGAAGAATGGCTAAGGGATGGCGGTCTACAGTGGGCACTTCAGCCTATAAAGGCTCTTAGGAGTGGGTCTCTTCCACCTCTGTTAGCTTCCTGTCAGCCACTTCATGTTAGCCTCTTCTCTAATCTGACGGAAGCAATCAAGTTTCCTCCATGATTTAGCAGTTACCATCTCTACCACCCGGAATGTCCCCCTCCCCTTGCTAACCCCACAGCTCCCGTCCTTCTTGGACTTCGAGCTCTGTGAAACCTTCCCTAATTCCCTCATTGCAATCTGGGCCAGTCACCTTTGACCTGTCCTGGTCCTAGCAGTACCTTGTAGTTAGTGGTTCAATAAACACTGACTGACTGAAAAACACTGACTGAATGAAAAACACTGATTGGATGACTCTTTTCTCCATCCGGACACGCTGTCTTTGAGCCTTCAGATCTGTGTCACTACTCACACCATAAAACCATCTCTTTCTTCACAGAGCCATTTCTAAGAGTCCCTTAGTACATAAAGTGTTTTTAAATAGTGGGATTGAGTTGCTAATGAATTTGAGCCAGAAGCTGTTCTATAAAGTATGATGTAGTTACGTGCAAGCTCAAAAACCCTAATTTGATATTTAATCTCATAATATCCTGTCCCGTGGTCTCTATGATAAATAATTCTCTTTTGCTTCTGGGCATTTTGCATACATTTTCTTGCTGTCAGATGATCATGTGTGCGGTATAGTGATAGGGACACTTAGAAATGCTAATTTGTCTTAGGCTAATACTAGTTGGGGTATGTGTACAGAAAATTATTCAAATAGAAGCAGCAGGATAGAGGAAAGGGATAAAAGAATATTAAGTAGAAGATAAAATGTAGAAGCAATTCACCCCAGAGCATGGGAAGCAAACACAGAATAATCTCAGGTAGAGCAGGTATTTAGACTTAGACTTAAAGAACGTTAATTTACAAAAAGCCTACACCCTCTCTGATTCATTCTAAACTCTGGTTAAAAAAAAATCCATTTCTCCAAGTTGCCAGGCTTAGCATGTGGGATCCCACCTTAGAGCGATGGGCCCTGGTCTGACTGGCAATGACTCAGAGCCCTTTGAGGGGAAACAGGTGGTGGGAGTCTCTGACCCTCTGCTGCCTGACAGATGTCAGTTAGCACCCCAAAAGAGACAGAAAATGTCCGTGCGTCCGAGGGATGTGACTCAAGGGTAGAAACTACTCATATCCACAGAGTGAGGCTTTAGCGGACGGCAGAATGTGGCACGTATCATAAGAAAGCAAAACAGAAAAAAAAAAGGCTACAAGTGAAAAAAGAAAAGATTCAAGAAAGGAAAAGAAGGAGAGAAGGAAGACCCTGTGTTCTGCAGAGTTCAATGGAGTCTGAAGTTGCTTACACTGTGGCTTTTAGGAGGCCCCGCCTCATTTCTTTGAAATATGACTCAGGCCCTTACCCAGGAGCAATATGTCCTTGTTCTGACAGAACTTTAAAATATTTACTCTGTACTCAGTTCAGGCAAATTCTCTGTTCTTCATCTTGGGCATCTGCTTGTGGAACGGAGGCAACTGCCTTGCGCACATCTGAGAGAAAAGATGTCATCTTCTGGTGGAGGTAGCCACTTCCCCACTCCAGCCCCGGGGGCTGTTAGCACTCCCTTGGGTAGCCACTTCCTTGTGGTCCTTGGTTCCCTTAGAACTTCAGCTAAGGGCAAGATCTGGGGCTGCCTGGGCAGAGGAGGATCGAGTAACAGGATGTGCATGTTTCACAAAGGTTTGCAGGGCTGTTTTAGCCAAGGATCCTTCTCTATGTTCAAAAATATTACACCCCTTTTAAGATATCAGATCAGGACTTCTGAAGATGCCTGATTCAGTCAAAGCAAACCTTCAAGGAAATTGTTGGGTTTCCAGTCTTGTGGTTTCTGGGTGTGGCAAGGTCCCTCTTTAATTCTCAATGGACTCTGTTATCACCAGAGGCTACCATCAAAATCTGCCTTCAGGAATGGAATTAATAATGAACTCATCCACATAGGTGCTGTGGCAAAAGAAGAAACTTGCCTCTAGAGCTCTTAAAGGGAGTTGTGATTATTTTGCCCATCTAAGACAATGAGTACTGGAAGGGGGTGGGGGTGGGGGTAGGAAGTGAGAGGAGAAGGGAAGGGGAGAGAAGAAGGGAGACAAGGAAAGGAGAGGAGAGGAGGAGAGAAGGTTTTGGGGGACAGGAAAAGTCTTCTTAGGATCTAAGATTTTGTTCGTCATAGAATTCAACTTACCACAAACAGTGGTACTTTACCAGGCTTGGAAAAGGTTGGTTGCTCTTCAAAATAAACAGTCTCCTGTTTTCTGGACTGAGCTATTAGAAGCACAATCAAATCTGCCTTTATTGAGCACTTACTGTGTGCCAAGCACTATAGGAGACATTCTTTTCTTTTATTTTCATGTCTGTGTAGAACACCACTCAGGATGCTCTTGACTGCTCTGCACTGAATGGACCCAACTGGAAAGAATACTTATTGGCTAATAGCAAACTGGGAGGTCCAGGAATAGGGATGGCTCCCGATGGTGGGACTTAAACAACATCCCCAGAACCTTGTATCCCGCCATCTCCTGACTGGGAGCTATCTTTCTTCCTGTGTGGGCTTTGTCCTCAGATTCCCTGTAGGGACGCGTGGCTGGCTAGCCAACTTGTTCCCAAGAGTCTGCATTTCAGTAGCGAACAGAGAGCAGCATTCAAGACCTAGGCTTCCTCTTGAGTGCTCAGAAGACCTCTAATCAAAAATTGTCATGGGCCCCAGCTCTGAACTGCCCTATGGCCAGGGGGCTTCAGGATTTGTCCTGTTGTGCTTCACATCCCCAGATTGAGGTGACTGAGCCACAGCCAGACCAGAGGATAGAGACGAAGGGAGGAGTCCCCTCCAATGGAATTGTAGACATAGGCAGTAAGAAATGTGCATGGCCCCTCTGCATGTTAGGCCGAGTTTGACAGAGGGATAATACTGGCTTGGGGGTTTGCATAACTCACCAAAGGTTAATACTAGAAACTGTCAGGACAGAGACCTGAATCCTATTTATTATATTTAACAGCCTATACCTGTTGCTCCATTTATTCAGAGGAAATCTGTTTGATCTTTAAATAAAAACAAAATACATAATTAGAGTAAACGAATCAAACTTTCCACAATGAAAATCTTCCCTAACTTGTCCTGCGAATTTGTCCCAGGTGGCTGGCTAGAAGAAACCCTCTAAGGAGACACAATGGTCTTTCCAGTAGTCACTGGCCAAGTTATACTGCCAAGGGAGAGAGCAAATGGATGCTCCTGAAGATGCAGGGGGTGCTTTGAAACTCATCCCTGGGACGGTTTGAACCAAATACTGTACAGGCTTTTTGTTTTTGTTTTTGTTTTTTTGTTTTTTCGAGACAGGGTTTCTCTGTGTAGCTTTGCGCCTTTCCTGGAACTCACTTGGTAGCCCAGGCTGGCCTCGAACTCACAGAGATCCGCCTGGCTCTGCCTCCCGAGTGCTAGGATTAAAGGCGTGCGCCACCACCGCCCGGCACTGTACAGGCTTTTTAAAAAAAGCAATACATTAGCTGAATTCTTGATGCAAATTCTCAGACACTTCATATGGACTCAGCTGCCTCCTAGGAGGACTTTGAAACAGTCATTTAGAGATTTAGTCACTGTTGAGTTTGTTCGGAAATCTTAATCACAAGCATCTATAAAGCCAGTTATCAATGACCTTATGATATTGATTTGTACTGATCAAGATAGAGGAAAGCCATGGTCTAGCAGAGTTCGTAGTGGTTGTTAAATAACTGTAGGGTCAGACAAACCATCTATCCTTATGGATTCTTGTATTCACCTATTAAAAATATTTAATTTAGCCGGGCGGTGGTGGCGCACGCCTTTAATCCTAGCACTCGGGAGGCAGAGCCAGGCGGATCTCTGTGAGTTTGAAGCCAGCCTGGTCTACAGCGCGAGATCCAGGAAAGGCGCAAAACTACACAGAGAAACCCTGTCTCGAAAAACCAAAAAAAAAAAAAAAAAAAAAAATTTAATTTAGTTTTAGGTGTATGGGTGTTTTGCCTGCATGTATGTCTGTGCACCATGCAAGTGCCTGGTATCCTCAGAGACCAGAAGAGAGTGTTAGATCTCCTGGAACTGGAGTCACAGACAGTTGTAAGCTGCTGTGTGGGCACTGGGAATTGAACCTGGGTCCTCTAGAAGAGCAGCCAATGCTCTTAATGGTTAAATCATTTCTCCAGCCCCTAAAAATAATTATTTTTGAGATGACGTTTCATGTATCCCAAGCTGGCCGATCTCTAATTCACCCTGCAGCTACTGATGACCTCGAACGCTGATCCTCCTGCCTCCATCTCCTGAATGCTGGGATTATAGGCCATGGGCTGGTTTATTCATGTGTACAATCTCTAAGATTATGTTCTCTGTAGATCTTGAGAAATACAGCTGATGTGTTTACTAACCTTTTTTAAAGCATTGTATAAATATGATGTTTATAATCTTCCCATTCCAGGAATCTGAGAAATCCCCGACTGACTTTTCGTTTTCACAGGGCACCAAGAGGCAGCTCTATAACAAACTGAGTCAGAACAAAAGTTATCATCAGTGGCTGGTTCTGACTAGGTAATAACTGTCTAATAAGGAAACAATTAATGGCTTGTTACCAAACCGAAGAAATAAAATACAGCAAAAGAACACTAGCATTTTATTAGCTTGAAATTCAAAACGGAAGTGTGACACAGGTGTCACGAGAACTTCTAAGCAAAATAATCAATTACCCAGACGTTGTATGGTCCTACTTTCTCAACAAAGGGGGCTTTGGCTTTTTGGTTTGTTTGTTTGGTTTTTGACCTCATGCAAGACATACCATGGGGTTCTCAGCACTTCATGGCCAGCACCCCAAGTCTGATCAAATTGTCTCTTCGGGCAGCAGTCTCAGGAGAAAGACCATAACGTAAGAACACTTTAACCAAGAGCAAACTAAAACAGCACCGACCTGCATGAAGGTCAGGGACTTTCAGATTTCAAGATCTACTGCAAATCTGAGTGGTCACTCTTTGGGCAGGCAAGTGGTCAGGTCCGTAGTCCGGTGAAGGATGCTGTCCTGGTGGCTTGTCTGGTCTCTAAAACCCTCCCTGGGATTTTACCTTGCTTTACAAAGGCACAAAAACCTAGACTTCTTTGGTCATCTCTAGCCTGATGACCCAAGGCAATGCTTCTGGGCCTTTCTTGACCCTTCCTGCTTCCTAAACATTGACTGCATTCTGCCCATTGCTTGCATGCTGGGATGTTTATGGTAGCAGAGTGTCCAGGATGTTACCTGGTTCCAAGTTCTTAGATTCTCAGTTTATCAGATCACAGATACCATCTGGAAATTTCACTTTCTCACCTACAGGATCTCTTGGACTGAGGATTGGTCTGCAACGGTGGTACCTAAGCCAAAGGCTGGCTTGGAGTCTGTCCTTTGGGTGAGGGGTAAGGGTGAGGACAGTTAGATATTCCAAGCCTAAAGAACAGCCTTAGGAAAGACAGAGGAGGCCATGATGCATTTGGAGCATTCCATCAGCATCACTGGACCATAGAGTTTGTATGACTAGGCAAGCCTTGGAGAGGCAGATACAGGACAGGCAAGGATCATGATGAATAATCGAGAGGTTGAGGCAGGGGGATTATTATAAGCTCCAGGATAAACTGAGCTATGTAGTAAGACCATCTAAAAATAAAAATTTTAAAAAGCTTTGATCATTAAGACAAGACAAAGACGTCAAAGTCTTTGAGCACAGAAGTGGTTCAATTAGACATGCTGTTTGTTTTGTTTGTCCCTTTGTTTATTTTTGAGACAGGGTCTGTCCGCCTCTGCCTTGGAGTGACTGGGTTAAACGTGCACACCACCACATCCAGCTTGGTTTTTTGCTCTGTTTTGTTTTTGTTTCTTGAGACAGGATCTCATTCTATAGCCCAGATTGACCTGGAAATCCCTGTGTAACCCAGTCTGTCCTTGTACTCACAGGAATCCTCTTGCCTTAGCCTCCTAATACCGGGGTTTCAGATGTGAACTCCCAGGCCCAGTTTCAGATGTCCATTTAAATAACCCAAATGGTATGGTGGAAAGAAAATTTAGAAAATCAGGTTAGATGTGGTGTCACATGCCTTTAATCCTAGCACTTGCTAGGAGGATGAGAGGTCGAAACAGGTGGGTCTCAGTGAGTTCCTGGCCAGCTATCATGTCTCAAAAAGTTTTTTTTTTAAATCAAAAAGCACACATATATATGCACATATATATACATATATATATATATATATATATTAATGACATGCTTATTGAATGTAATGGACACATTTTAACTCTGCTCCAAAGCGAATTCCTTGGCTTCTCTGGTTTAATTCAGTCCTAAGAATACTCTCAGTTAAGTCTGGCCAAAGGACATGAAGTTGACGTGTTTCATTCATTTCAAAGCGTCCCTCTTTGCTTCAGTCCTGGAAGCCTAAAGCAGGGAAGAGTGTATGCACACCTTGCCGAGTTTAGAGAGCAGAAAACGGAATTTTCTTTAGAAGATCACCCCAAATCCCATCATTTTTGTTTGTATTGTCTGTGTTTTCTTTCTTCCTTTGGAAGTGTGAAGAATGAAGAATGAGCACCTACTCGCAACTCGAACAGTTTGGTGTGCAGCCTTTAAACTACCTTTCTTGTTTACACAAATAGGTAGAAGAGCCTAACTAGGCAGAAGATAATAGGCCATGCTGAGTCACAGGACAAATTTTTGACATTTTTTTTTTCCACCAAGGGTGGTGTTTATACTCCCTCTCTTGGAACTAGGGCATGCTGTGACTGCTTGTGACTTCTGGGGCAGGGTCATGAGAGGCTGTGAGGCTTTCAACTTGCTCCCTGGGGGACACTGGAGGCATGGAGCTACCACAGAACAAACATGACTACCCTGAAGCCATGACGCTGGGGGTGTCTCGGAAGATCCACTTCAGCATTGCAGATGGGGGGGGGGGTTCAAGCACATGGAGAGGCATTGTCCAACCCCAGTGCTCCTGTCCCCCAGAGCTCAGGTCACACAAAGCCCAGTTAAGGAGGGCCGAGAAAAGCCACCCATGTTATGGCTACTCAGAATTCCTGGCCTGGGGGCATCTCCAAGTACAGTAAACTGATGGTTATTTTGAGCCGGTGTGTTCTGGGGTGGATTGTTACACAGAGATAGTAAATGGGAACAGATATCGCTATTCATTTTAAGAAGTTCCTGTCAGTGCAACTGGAAGAGGGAGCGGAGGAGAGCAGCCCTAGGGGCAGGAAAACAAGGTGTTTGGCTTTTGCAGAAATTCACATGTAAAACGAAGGTCAAGTTTAGGCAGTGGTAGTAGGGAAGAGAGAGACCTACTGAGAAATATTTAGGCTAATACCTCTGACCCCACATCCAAAGTATGAAACGTGCTAGGTGTGGCAGCACATGTCTGTCATTCTAACACTTGGGAGGTGGAGGTGGGAGGAGAAGAAGTAGGTTCAAAACTACCCTGAACTACATGAGAGAGAGCCTGACTCCACAACACAACCAAACAAAACATGCTGGCCATAATCTTACAGCTCAGCAGGAGGGTCATGAGTTCAAGGGCAGCCTGGGCTATATATATATATATATATATATATATATATATATATATATATATATATATATATATATATATATGTAGATTCGGTGGTAGCACACGCTTTTAATCCCAGCACTCAGGAGGCAGAGCCAGGCAGATCTCTGTGAGTTCGAGGCCAGCCTGGTCTACAGAGTGAGATTCAGGACAGGCACCAAAACTACACAGAGAAACCCTGTCTCGAAAAACCAAAAACCAAAAAAAAAAAAAAAATGGTGGTGGTGGGTTATAAAACATAAAAGATGGGAGACTAGGCTCTAAGGCAAGAACTTTGGTTTGGTTTGTGAATGCATCACTCCCCCCTATGTCTCAGCTTTTTTTTTCTTCACGTGTGGAGTTGGCTTTCTTACCCCAGGCTATGATTACAGGGTTGAGTTTCACAAATGGGATGCTCTGGATGTTAGCATGTAGATTACACTAATCAATCAATTTTGTTTTATCTTATATAGTTACTTCAAAGCCTCTTACACTTAGAAGGAAAACATATGCAAAGTGAGGTTTAAAGCAGAACCTTGTTATTATTGTTTTAAGCTGAGCCATTTGCCCTGTCGATGAACAGGGGGGCTCCTCCTGGGTCAGCAATCAGCCTCGCTGAGATCGGCCTCCCGCTGCACAGCAGGCAGGTGGGGTGGGAAGGACAGAAGACACACAGAGCTAAAACACAACTGTCCCTAGCCAGTTTACCGGCATGCCTCAAAATACGTCATGCCAGGCTGTACGACAATGTGTGTGTGAAGTATAGTCCATGTTCTAGGAAGTGATTTGCACACGCACAAATACAGGTAGACGAAAGACCAGAGGCTTATATGCTCCAATGCAAAAATTCTGACCTTCTGTTTTTGCTGCTCTGTTGGGTCCTTTGTGCCTGTTTGTTTTCCAAGCTTTCTGCATACACGTTACTAGAAAGCGAAACAAACAAACAAACAAAATACGTCCAGTCAGAAATCCTGCAGGGACTGGTTGACTGGAACTGCAGTGCCGTGGCGAGTCTGGTATGTCACAGGTTCAAAGGATAGTGACCTTATCTTGGGCTAATTCTAGCCCTCTGGAACAGCCACTCCTTAACCAACTCTGTGTCAGTACTATCATCCTGTGACTAGTAGATAAAAACCCTTTGAAATCTATTAATTTAGTAGATCACTAGCTTCCACCAACCCAAATGTCAGATAGCATCTCAGACATGCTCCTCATCTGTCTCTACCTCTCTGATGTACCTACCAATGGTTGGTTGGTTTCTTTGAGACAGGGTTTCTCTGTGTAGCCCTGGCTGTCCTGGAACTTACTCTGTAGACCAGGCTAGCCTCAAACTCACAGAGACCTGCATACCTTTGAGTACTGGGATTAAAGGCATGTGCCACCACTGCCCGCTGAACTCCACCAGTGTATTTTAAATTTGCCTTGACTTAGGACTTTTTTTGTTCTGCACAACTAGTAAAACTTTATGAAACTGCTTATGAAACTTGAAACATGGAATTTGGGGTAACCTAAATCTGTGTCCCTAGGCCATGATTACTCCAAATGGCTCTCAACTGAGCTTTCTTATTCATATCTTTAAGATGAGCGCCATGGTTTTTGCATCCATAACTTCATCCATCCTGCCCATACTCGACAATGTTTCCTGCAGCTTCCATCTTAGATCACTTTGTGGGTCTTTATTTTTACCTAGGTGATCACAGATCCAATAAAGGAGCCCTTTCCACACAGTTGGGCCTCCTTCTGATTCTTTACTAAACATCTCTTCACTGCTCACCTCATTCCCCAAGTGTCCAGCACAGACCATCCCCCCCCTCCCATTCTCCTCCAGCCCCTCCCCTTAGAGCTGGGAGCTGTGGTCTTTAGCAACTCATTTCCTGTGTCTCCAATCACTTTCTGTCCGGCACTCCCTGTACTCTTCCACTTCCCCAGCAGATATCAGTTTGATGTTAGAGGTGGAGCCAATACATAGTCATTCACAATATTTGAGCAGTTAATAGTCTCGTACTAGGCTTTTAAAAGAGGTCGCGCAGCTCACATTACCGTGTCTCTAATTAGTGATGTTAACGGTACAGTCAAATGCAGATTTTCACATGCTTGAATTCGTGTGCAAAGAGGTCACAACCTCTTTTAGCAAAGCAGGGAAAGTCGCCTGTAGCCAGGCGCCATCACTATTAATATCAGATGGAGCGGCAACTAATTCAGTCATGTTGATGGATGCTGAGAGGGTGCCCAGACTCCTGCAGTGGGAGCAACTGAGTAGAGAAACCAATTTCCTCCTGGCCTGAAGTGCTCCAGGTCACCCTGGTTACAGAAAAGTGACAAGAGTCACTGTGTCTCCTAAGCCAGCTTATCCAGAATGGTGTGCGCCACTAAACAAACAAAACAATCAAAAAAACAAACAATGGGTGGATGTGGAATCTACAGTGTTCCCAAAAATCTACTCCAGTTTCTCAGGGGTAGGGGCAAGAGGCTAGGAAGCTGGTGCAAAGCGAACCAATTACAGGAGGCATTGCAAGCCAATACTCAACAGAGGCAGAAACGTGGAGCAGCTTCTGAGCTCTAGCCACTGAGCCAATTCAAAGGAAGGCTGCTCCTGTTCTAGGGAATTCTCTCCCTGGGGGACCCTAACAATGATTTGAAGGCCTCCCTGTCCCTCTTCTATACCTCCACCCACCATCTCATACCAGAAAGTAAATGTGAGGTTTACATAAACATCCAGGGATCTGAAGACATACCGAAACATCTCTAGGTTTGGCTCATGAAACAAACCTTTGTTAGGACCCACTATATGCTCTGTCCCTACTGCAAGGGACGTTATAATCTAGGCCGAGGTGGTAAGGGGGCTTGGTGCAAATGAGAAATATGATCTTCATCAATGAAGTCCTGTGAGAGGGGGCAAAGAACAAAGGTGGAAAGAGTACTTCAGTCTATTCCTGGACTCAGGGCAGACAGGCAGAGGGTGATGGAGAGGACCGGGAACCTGGAGTGAAGTCTTCAAGGACAATTAGGGGCAAAGCCTGTGAGGCACTAGAGAGGAAGGGAAGGGAGCAGGCAGCAAGCGTTCCCACTGAAGGAAGAGCCTGTTCGACTTTTTACATCCTTTTTTATTTCTTGTTTTACTCTAAAATCAGAACTAAGTGAAGCCACATTTCGTACCCCCTGAAGGTGGAAATGGTACAATCTGACCCATGACTTTCACACGGTTATTTCCTGGAATCATCGTCGTGGTCGTCGTCTCTTAGCCTTTTGGATTTGTCCTTGTCCTACAAGCTAGATCAGAGAAAGGAAAGGGGAAAAAGTTAAAGCCAACCCCTTTTAAGTAGTTGGTTTATGTTTTTATAATCTACTTCCAAAGACATTTAGAGGAAACAGTTGATGTATCTATTGAACTGATTGGGCTAAAATGGCCATGAAAAGGTTGGAAAGGACAAGATACATTTCCACTATTTCCTTAAGCTTCTCTCTTCAATTAGCCGGATAATTGGGAGATAAAGTAGAACATGCTACACCCACTTCTAAGAATCCATCCAGGAAAAATACCAGAGAGCTGGCTCCACGCACACACTGAACAAACATACTGCCTCTACATGTATTCCTTTAGAACTAATTTCTAAAATGATACGTGATATGTGCTATGGGTTAAAATACAGCAGGCAGTCCCACTCACTCTTCAGAGGTAATCCCAGTCAACAGCTTTGTGAATCCTCTTCCAATATAGATACGACACAACAGGATAGATACATTGTACCTGGTGGTATGTAGAGACTATCTGCGAGGCTTAGGAGAGGCAATCTGGTAAGATGGGAAGATTTAGGGAGAAACTGAATCCTCTGGTAAGCAGTTAAGTATTTAGGGTGATATTTACTTGGCATGATTTGTGGAATGGGGGCTGGAGGAATCGATGGAGGAAGCAGGAGCCTCCCTGGAGTTAGCCATCATACACAGCCACAGGCGCTGTCATGTATAAACAGTTCCACAACTTCCTTTTTGTATTTGAAAGTACCTTTTTTCTTTTTTGGTTTTCAAGGCAGTGTTTTTTGTTTATTTGTTTTTGTTTTGTTTTTCTTCTTTTCTTTTCTGTGTAGCCCTAGCTGTCTTGGAACTTGCTGTGTAGACCAGTCTCAGAAATCTGCCTGCTTCCGCCTCCTGAGTGCTGGGATTAAAGGTGTTCACCACCACTGCCCGGCTTATTTAAAAGTATCTTGAACATTTCATTGCATCATCTGCACATTAATCAGTCGCTTTCTTTGATAATTATATAGAATGTTTACTATATTTAACTCATCTTATAGTACATTTATATTTCCCCATTTCTACTCTGTGTGTGTGTGTGTGTGTGTGTGTGTGTGTGTGTGTGTGTGTGTGTGTATTCTGATTATAAAAAAGCGTTTCTGTAAGATAGACTCATAGGAGGGACATCTCTAGGATAAATGATGGGAATCCTTAAAGTTCAGACAGAAAACTGTCATGTTTATACACTGTTAATGTGCAGCCCAGTGTACAGCTGTTCTATGACTCTGCAGCTGTGAAGGCAGAGGCTGTCTTAGGTAACTAATAGAGTACCTATGTAATTCAGCATCTGAGGCAGGATGGAAAGACAGGAAATGAAGGATACTCGGAAGGGAAAGGAACCCTCGTGCCTGAGTCCCTTCACCTGCTGAAAGTCAAAAGTCTCCAGGGCTAGGGAGATGCCTCGGTGGTTAAGACACTAATTGTTCTTGCAGAAGATGCGGGCTGTTCCCAGCACCCACCTGGCAGCTCACAATCCTCAGTAACTCCAGTTCCAGGGGATCCAACACCCTCTTCTGACCTCTGTAGGCACCAGGCATGTATGGGCCCTAGGCATGTATGTGACGCACAGATATGCATGTGGTGCACAGACATACATGCAGGCAAAACGCTCATATACATGAAATAAAATCAATTTAAAAATTCCAGAATAAATACATTTAGCTGCGAAGGTTGCTTTCATAGAAATATTCCTTTTACATATTTCAAGTAAGAATGCTCAAATATATCCAGGGAGATGGTTCAGCCAGTAAAGGTGTTAGTCTCAAAGTCTGGCATGCTGAACTCAGTCCCCAGAACCCATGGGAAAAGCCAGATGTGGTGGTGTGCATCTGTAAGCCCAGCATTTCTGTGGTGAAATGAGAGGTAGAGGCAGGAGAACTGCCCCGAAACTCATAGGCCGGCCCAGCTCTCCAAGATAACACAGGACAGCAGGAGAAACAAGGAGGGCAGCTCCCACAGGATAGAAGGCAAGCCCCAGCTCCTGAGAAGCTGACATCCACACATGTCCCATTGCACCCCGACACCAGAGCCACGACTCCATAGCTGATAGGCACAGCCTAACTCACACACAGAGACACATACGCAAAAATAAATACCTTGTTTAAAGTTAAAATTGCAGTGAGCCATGCTGAAGGTCCAAATAGACCACATTCCTTCTCGGCTGTAAATCTGCAATATTTTGGGACTCTCGTGACACTATAAACTTCATATTTATGAAAGCACGCCTTAACTCCCTCGTGCAAACCTAGTGTCTGTATCTGTGGTTTTAGCAGCGTCTGATCTTACTCAGTCCCCCGTCCCCAAAGTACCTGTGACCAACGTAACCAAAATCATATATATGGCTGTTGCTAAGATTCTAAGTGCAATGCTCTCGTAAGGAGCCATGTCCAGCCCTGAGTATGTACTTCCTTTACCCAAGCAGCTCAGTTTCCACTAAAGACAGTGCTTAAATCTGTTAGAAATCTTGATAATCTCCACCTGTGCTTTATACTGACCTACCCTGCTCTTTCCTGTAGCATGGTGGTATAGCAGCTAAACCAGAACACGTTTGAGAGAGAAGAAAGATGCCGTTCATTATTATACTGGGAACACATGCATAAACCAGGACAGAGGAGAGTGGAACAATTGCTTTTCCTAATAACTGCTACAATAATTACAATAAATTACAATAAATACAAGCACTAATGAAAATAAAGTCTCTGAAAAACCTGACAGCTCTGTAAGAAGCTTAAGAAACTTCAAGTATCCCCCTTCTGGCCTCCAGACCTACTTTATTACATCCACAGTACTGCACTGAGAGAGTATATGAACCTTCTAGCAATCTGCTTGTTGGAACTTGTGTTAACGGCACAAACAAAACATTTAGTGATGAGTGGGTATAATTAACTTCTAAATATTTTGCACTATTAAGCTTCTCATTTGGAGAAGGGAGATTCTCAAACCAAAGATTACAGTAGGATACAGATTTTTTTCATGGGATAAAAACATAGTAAGGAAAGGGAAGATGTTTTGGAAAATAGAACAGTTTGCCACAAAACACTTATTTCTTCTGTAGCTACCTTCAGTGTTCCCATAAGCATGGAAATTCCAGAGCCCCAGACAAGAACACGAGGATCCCAGGTCTATGTAGGTGGTGTTAGCAGGCCAGATTTCAGGCGCGCCCCGGACTGATGCTGACTTGTGTGGCTCAACTGAGAACGTGCATTCTGTTTGCCGTCAGTTCTGGCAAGGGTTGGCTTATTTCCTTCGGCTCTTTGTGGACAGTCCAAAGCCTGGGGATACTAGCTGTCTCGTTGTCTTCTGTACGTGTGTTCTAGCAAATAGATGACTTCTCATCTCCAAGACAGCAGAGGGGTGGGTGGGCTTATTTGGCTGCTAGGCAGGATCAATTCTTGTGGGAAATCTGTGTGATTTCGAGGGACAACTGGTCATTCCAGATGGAAGAGGAAAGCCCATCTCCAGCCTTGTCTGTGTGTGTCCCCTCCAGCAGCACTCTTTACTCCTTGTGAAGGATTACATTCTTTTCTCCATGGCTTATCCCCTGCTCAAGAAGAAAAGCCCTTGATGGGTTAATGAATTGCCTTGCCGGGCATACTGAATCATCTGTCTTGTGTTTCTCACTAAATGAGAAGCTTTAACAGCTCAGAGCTGAGGTGTTGAGAAGTGTGTTTCTAGCTGATAGCAAGCTGTTGAAAAATGCCTGGGCCTGTCACCCTGCCACCTAAAGGCAATTCCACAGGAGGGTGTTTTCCGAAGTATTCTTCATTTCAGCTTTGTCCATTGGCTGTGTCTTTAACTGCCTAATTGTTTTCGAAGGCTTAGTTACTATCGTTTGCTGTTTTGAGGTAGCGAGTCCCCTCCCCCAGAAATGGTGACTGGGACAATACATAGCAATACTATCACTTTGTTTTTCATTTTTGCTACATTGTTACTTATTTACTTCCTCTCTGTCTCTGTCTGTCTGTCTGTCTGTCTCTCTCTCTCTCTCTCTCTCTCTCTCTCTGTGTGTGTGTGTGTGTGTGTGTGTGTGTGTGTGTGTGTGTGTGTGTACCTGCACGCACGCACATGCCTATGCTTGCAATAGTATATGCATGTGCAGGTTCCAAAGATAAAAGTCAGCTTATCCAGCTTGCAGACAGGTGCTTTTAGCTGCTAAGCCATCTCTTTGACCCCCAGTAGCATCAATTTCTCACCTAGACCTTGCTTCAGTTAAGGCATACATGGTAAGATATTAGACACGTATTCTGTGTGTGTAAAGTGGGTGTTTTCCTCTGTCTAAAAGTTGAGCTCAGTCTATAGGTCCCGACAAAGACAGCTGAGCTGTTAAGTGAAAAGCAAACAAAAACGGCCAAACAGTACGGACAGCAGATGCCATTTATGTAAAATATGTGGAAAGACAGTATGTGTTAGTCTATGAGCAGAGGAAATGTGTAAGACTATGCACCATATTATTAGTAGCTGTTATCCCGGGGGTGGGATTGTCGGGGCTTTTTACTTCCTAAGACAGCTGGGAGGCTTGCCTTTTCACAATAAACGTCTGTTATTTTTCTAATCCGAAAGGGAAGAGGGACACCAAAATAAAGTTACTCAGACGGAGTCAGTTGATTTCTTAGTCTTATAATCAAACCGAAGGAGTCTGTTGATTTCCTAGTCTTATAATCAAACTGGCTGAACTGACAAAATTCAATCAAAAACAGTCACCAGTGGAGCATGAACAGTACATGATGCAGGAGACAGCCTGATTACATGTTAATGAATATTATGTATATGTTTATCTGGGCAGAGGAAAGAGGCAAATTCCATAGAAGAATTTTCTCTAGGTGTTTTTCATGAAAAGTAAGTTCTTGTTTAAAAATAAACTTGGAGCTGAAGAGATGTCTCAGGGATTAAGAGCAGTTTGTGGTTCTTGCTAGAGGATCTGGGGTTGGTTCCCAGTACCCACATGATAGCTCATAACAGTCTATAATTCCAATTCAAGGGATCCAGTGCCCTCTTCTGATCCCTGAGGGCACCAGGCACACACTTGGTGAGCATACAATTAGTCAAGCAAAGCATTCATACACATAAAATAAAATGAATAAATCTAAGAAAGTAATAAGTGTGTTTACTATTTAGTCTGCTTAGGGAACTTTTATATTTTTTAAGTAAAAAAATGTTTATTTGCATGTATGTATCTACATCTATGTATGGGTGTCCAGGGAGGCCAGAAAAGAGCTTAGGGCCCCTTGGAGCTGGAGTTACAGTAGTTGAGAGCGGTCTGATGAAGGTTCTTCAGGATGTCTAAAGAGCCATCTCTCCCGCTGTAGAAAATGCAAAAGCAATATACTGTCTTTTCTTTTTTATCAAAGGGTTAAATAAGGCAAAATTTCATCCTAAAAAAAATTGTAAAGAAGCTGCAATGCAGAAACTCAAATTCCTCCAGGATCAGCCACAAAATATGCATTCAGGGGTTGCACTTGGTACTCACAATTGCTTTCTGCTTTATCAACTGTGCTACTTTAAGTTAACCCATAGCATAAGAACGTGAGGCTGAACTCGCCCTGCTCCTCACCAACTGCAGCACTCCGGAGAGTGGGCTCTGCACCTCGACTGGGCAAAACAGTCGAGCTGTCCCTGTAGGCTGGGGTGCAGGTGAGCCGACCTGAAGGTGGGAGAGTGGGAGAGCTAGCTCCACTGTCGGTCACACCGTGTCATGGGCAAGGGAGAGATACTCCTCTTTGCCCCTCATCACCTGCTGCAGGCGGGAAAACGAGAGTGGGAGAGTTGACCCTACCCCTCATCAGCTGCGGCGCTCACTCATAGAGCCTTGCACCTCACCTGGGGAGCACACTAGAGCTGACTCTGTTGGCGAGGGAGCAAGTAAGCCAACCCCGAGGGCAGAAGAACAGGAGAGATGACTCTGCCCCTCGCCCCTTCCCCCCACCATCGTCTGCCATGTGATGGCACGCGCCCCTTGCCACCTGCGGCAGGCAGGAGAGCTGGCTCTGCACCTCACCTGGGGAGCACACTAGAGCTGACCCTGTTCTCCAGGGAGCCAGCTGAGGGCGTGAAAGCAGGAGAGCTGATCCTGGTGTCATGAGAATGGGAGAGCTGGGACTGGGATGTTAGATGTGAAGTCCACAAAAAAAAAAAATCAATAATAATAATAAAAAAAAAGTTTAAAAAAAATGTGAGGCTGTGCTCTGACCCAGGACCCCGCTGGGTGCGCTTGCTGGCTTGATTTGGCATAGCTACACGCCCTTCTGCAGAAGAAAAACTTTTCGGCATGCTGAAATATTTTGGAGTCTGTGGTCACGTTCTTGGGATCCCAGACCCCTTTCTAGCACCATAGCCCCCCGGAGCATTTTAACTCATTTGGCACATGGTGTGTGTCGGGTGGGGCAGTGAGATGGCTCCGTGTGCAAGCCTGATGATCTTAGTTTGATTCCTGGAACTCACTCAATGGGAAGGAGAGAACAAACTCCACAGATTTGTCCTCTGACTTCACACACATGTAGTGGCACCTGTGCCCCTCCCCCATCATATATACATTCAGTACTAATAGTAATGGTAAAAGGAATTATTTTGGAAGAATACTTATTTTTGTTACATAATCGGAACCAATTTCCATTTAGGAACATGTCAAGTTAGAATATGTCAGTAGTACCTAAGGGCAATTAATTGATAGGTGTAGTTCAATTAATTATATCAGATCTAACATGCTGTTTTTCTGTGTTTGCGATTTATCCCAGTATGGAGTACTACTTGGTTTTAAAGACTCCAACTTGCTTTCTCCCCCACTATTCTTGCAATTTGCTTTCGGACAAATTCTTAACCCTCTTGAATTTCAGTTTTTGAAACCAACGCATCACGATAAGCGACACTACACAGGGTTCTTGTAAGGCTTAAACAAAATAGCCTGTAAAATGACCCACGGTGGCCTGTCTAGTGAGGGCCTGGCATGCGAAGACAGCAGAGTCAACCAGATTCTCTTTCAGAGGAACCCACAGAATTAAATGATCTGCCTGTTGACAGAGACACTCACTTGCCGAGTGAGTTCCCTTAATGATAGTGCCCCAGGGTGAGCATTCTGTGAGCCAAGCCTGTACTTCGTCTCACAGTCAGGAAAGAGCAGAGTTGATTAGATAGAAGTCTAAGAATATCTTAACACTGATTTTGTAGAAAGAGTAAGCATCTTTGAAGTTGAAATCTCAGTTCTATTTTATTGTTTTATCTGTTTAAAAAATTTTCTGAGTGACATGATAATTAATTGTACATACTTATAGTGTGCAATTATAACTGTACATACTTATAGAGTACAATTATACAACATGCACACACACACACTTTTGGTAATGGGCACTTGGTAGGAAGGTAGAGACAGAAGAAACAGAAATGGTGATCACTGATAACCCTTTAAGATTGCCAGACAGACTTGCCATCCTTCATCCTCTCTCTCATCTATAAGGTATATGTCATGCCTCTTGAAATGGAGACTTGACCTTACCCTTCAGCAGCCTGGGAATCTTTCTGCTGGGGCCCTCACCCAGGCCCATCTGGGATCTATTTTTCCGTCTTTATTTATAGATCCTTAAACCCATGCCTTTTCCCCTCTCTGCCTAGAACATTTTGGATTGGTACCATATGTGACTGTCATGTTCTCATCCTATTTTGCTTGGGACGCTGCCTTCAATTCCCTTTTAGTTCCGTGTCTGATGCTGTGTATTATTACCTTCCCATACGAGCATTCATTTTCCCCCTGAGCCTTCGCTTTGGCCAAATTTAAAGCGTATTTGGTTCCTGAGAGAGCGTATAGGGCACACGGTGGAGAGGAGTCAAAGAAGGGGGTCCACGTGAGAGACCAGTCAAGTGAAAGGAATACTAGATGAGGAGCAGAAGGGGGGAGCAAGGGCTGATGGGACAAGTGTCCAGAGAAAGTGGGAGTGGCTTCAGGATGTAGGTGGGTGTGTCAAAGACCTGAGGGACAGAGATGGCAATGGGGATGGGTGGAGTCAGATTTGTAGGTGAGGGTTCTCCTGAGAACGGGGGTTACGGGAGACTGGGGCGGATCTGTCATGGTTTGTGAAGGTTTGGCCAGCCACTCATGGGAAAGGTGAGGTGACCGAAGAAGAAACAAGGTTATAGGGTAGCACCCTGAGGCTGGCGGAGACTGGAGATGGAACATTTGCAGTGGGGATCACTGCCCTAAGGACTAGAGGACTGTATCCTATGAACCGGGCTGGCTCAGTTCTCAGGGTTAAAGCCTGTCCAAGGCCCAGGCACACTGTCCTCAGAACTCTACAGGAGTCCAAATAAAAGTCTTAATGTCCCTGCAACTCATCTCTGTGCCCTGCAGGCAACATACATGAATTTGAGAGAAGAGTTCATGATATGTGGGAATTGCTATTTTACATGATCAAGGCCTCCCTTGCTGCATAACCAGTTCCATTCCGATTAAGCCCAAATCTAGACCCAGCCTGCTTCCTGCTACAACTGGAAATTCTCATGGTTCTCATGACTTAGCTGTTTCCTTCCTAATGGAGGTGAAGTATACGGTTTTCCTGGTCTCTCTGTCACATAGAAGAACGTGGTGCGTCTTGCGTAAGCCAAGCTTCAAGAGCTGAAGTTGGATTCAATTGGCATGCACCGGCCAGGCTATTAACAAGCTCCGGCAGGTTAAACCCATGTCAGCTGCTCTGCAGCAGGACTCTGGATCCTGGCCCATGACCTGCCTGGAAGAGCAACTGCTGAGTGTTATTCCCAGTAGCCTGGCTGAACCCTTACGATGAGCTGTCTGAAGACATAGCTGCTGTCCTTTTTCTAGGATAAAGTACTACTCTATACAAGGGTGCCCTGTTTAGAGGAAAACCCACATCTACCACCGAGAAATACCATGCTTCCTCAGCAGGGAAAGGAGGCAGCCAGAACCGAAGGCATCCTGCCTCTTTCCTTTGACTGGCCACATACCTTCCTAAGAATGCCACTCCTGTGGCTGCCAAAGCCCAAGGTTTCCATACAGTCGAAACTCAGTGAGTTCAGCAGATCCCTTTTGCTGTTTGCAGATCCATGCTGCTCTGGATACACAACTGTTTGCTTACCAGAATTTATCACTTCCTCCTCCCTCGGGTGATTTGAGTACCCGGGTCTATGGCCACTCTGGTGGTCAGGTTAGAAGATCAAAATGTAAAAGTCATGTTTTTGACAGTGGTATATCTAAGTTTTTGTTGAACCTAGCATGGCTTTCAGTGATTACACAGGCCATATCCTGTATCCTGAGCAGTCAGGTTCACAGCTCATACATTCCTCAAACATATGAGACTCATCCTACCCACACTGCCCTGGCTTCTGAGTCAAGTGATGAGCCAAAGGCCAAGGAGACTTGTCATTTGAAAGTAGGCTGGGGGCTGGGACAATAGCTCAATATATAAAGTACTTGTCACCCAAAGAGGAGAACCAGAACCCGTGTTAAAAAAAGCTTGGCACGGCCAGGAGGTGGTGTCTCACACCTTTAATCCCAGCACTCGGGAAGCAGAGGCAGGGGATCTCTGTGAGTTCAAGGCCAGCCTGGTCTACAGAGCGAGTTTCAGGACAGCTAGAGCTACACAGAGAAACCCTGTCTCAAAAAAACCAAAAGATGATATTGGGGGCTGGAGAGATGCTTCAGCAGTTTGAGTGGTTACTACTCTTGCAGAAGACCTGGATTCAGTTCTAGGCACCCACATCATGCAGCTCGCATCTACCTGGAACTCTAGTTCCAGGGGATCTGGCACCTTCTTCCAGCCTCTGCAGGCACTTGGACACACGTGCTGCACATAAACTCACAGACACTCATTCACTTATGTAAGTGAATAAATATTCTTTTTAAAAAAGTGCTCGCCACACAAGCATGAGAACCAGGGTCCAGATTCCCAGCAGCCACATAAAAGGCCGAGAGTGGTGGCACATGCCTTTAACCCCAGTGCTGGAGGGGCAAAGACAGGAGAATTCCTGATAGTCACTATCTAACCATTTTAGCCAAATTGGTGAGCTCTAGGCTAAGTGAGAGACCCACCCCAGAATAACAAACAAACAAACAAATAACAAACTGGATAGCAATCAAGGAAGATACCTGACTTTGACCTCTGGATTCCAAGTGCGCACACACACATGCGCATGCGCAAACACACACACACACACACACACACACACACACACACACACACACACACACACACACTACGGAGCTTAATTTCCATAGTATAAACAGCTAACTTTCATGTGTTTATTCCTATATGCACACATACACAGAAAGCATCCTGAAATGTTTCCTTCTCTCCTTTTCCCTCCTCCTCCTTTTTCTCTCTCTGTGCCCCCCCCCCCCCCCCGCCATCCCCCCCACCCACTCACATTCCCCCCCCCCCCCGTCCCCTCCCCCCTTCCCCTTGATATGCATGTAGCCCAGATGAGCTTGGAACTCACTATGTAACCCAGCTGGCCTTGCAGTCCTTCCTCTTCTGCCTCCCAATTGTTGAGATTGCAGACATGCAGCACCTTGCCTGGTACTTCTTGTACACTAAATTATAGAGTTCAAGTCCTTTAGACTCTTATACATATGTGCGGGGCGGGGGTGGGGGAGGGAGGGGTCTGTATATCAAGGAGAAACAAGATATTTAAAATGGAATTCTTTTTTGTCACAGGTTCAAGGTTTGCAAGGAAAAGGTGAAAAAAAATGAATAATGTCAATGTGGTGATTTGAAAGACAATGACCCCCAAAGGGAGTGGCACTAGTAGGAGGTGTGGCCTTGTTGGAGGAAGTGTGTCACTGTGGGGTTGGGCTTTGAGGTCTCTTTTTCTCAAGCTTCCCTTAGTATGATGGTCAGTTGACTTCCTGTTGCCTCTGAGTCAAGATGTAGGACTCCCAGCTCCAGCACATCTGCCTGCATGCCACCACGCTCCCCATCCTAATGATAATGGAGTGAACCTCTGAAATTGTAAGCGAGCTACCTCAATTAAATGCTTTCCATTCTAAGAGTTGCCGTGGTCATGGTGTCTCTTCCCAGCAATAAAACACCCTACCTAAGACAGTCAAGTAACCCACACATTCCAAAACAAAGTGCTAGATCATGCATTAAACCTGCCAGCCCAGCCATCATCCATCTCAGCCCTGGAAAGGAGTGAAAGGGGGTTAGTGGTCAGGAGGTCTGCCATGAGAGAATGGGTGGTGTGATATGCATCCACCCGTTCCTGGAGTCGTTCTTCTTGGCCCCAGGCACAGGTGAGAGGCTTCAAAGGTACACAGATAGGCTGACACTTCCTGATGGATGGGTAACTGATTTGTGATGCCCAGGGGAAAATGCAAACTTGAGGGATCCTTGATCAAAATCAGAGGAGGGAAATGGCATTAAAAGTTCTAAATTAGTTAAAAAAAAAAAGTGTTAACTCTTAGAAATAAACTCGGGCCTTGAGGCTCAGTTCTGGCAAAACTCTAAGGCATTCAGAGATGAAAAGCAAGCATGGTTATAGGCATTTTGAACGTGTTGCTCTCTTTGATCTTCATGTCAGTACTGGTTGTGTTTCTGGTAACTTTCATAAGATCACACAGAAGGTATAGATGGGTAGAGCATAGATAGGGAGGCTATAGGCTCAGAAATTACAGGCTGCAGCCTTGGTGTTTCTCTATGTACTTCTCTCATTGCCCACGGAGGAAGAGACAGAATAGAATACTGACACGTTCTGAGCATCTACAGTGTGATTGGGGGTGTTGGGCCAGCTGTTGGAGAAGGAACCTCAGCTTCTGAAGGACCCTCTCTTGGTGCTTCAGATACGTGCGTAATCTCCACTGTGTACCTCCGCAGGCTCACCATTAGGCAGAGCAGCTGGCCGACTGATGGAGAAGGGACTTGAAGGCTCCTTCATTTTCTCATCCATGTTTGTCCATTCACAGAAGGCATTTAATCAACCCCTCCTCCTTTACACCCCCGAATTCCCAGGGCAATTCCTCCTCCCTCTTTTCCCTCTCTTTAAAAAATCTTCTTCGTCTGTCCAGGACCAGCAGAATCTAATGAAAAGGCAACCTACAAGTTATGCACATGATGAAAGGAAAATAAATTATTTCAGGATAACATGCTTTCTAAAATGAGATTTCAGTGTATTAAACAAAAAAATTGAGCTGTCTGGCCAATTATCTTTTTGTCCAAGAATTATTTTATTCCTCCACTTAACCATACGGTCTGTGTGTGTGATGGCTAATGGATACAACAGAAAGGGTCACAATTAAGCAGCAGCTGAGCAAGGAGGTTATGATCTTTTCCCTTAAGGTCACGGTCTTGGAGTGTATGTAAATTCATGGCCATATTTGATGTTTTGTCTAAAATATGTTCTGAAAGAATGGAGCTGCCAGTAACCTTGGCAACAAAACAAGAGAATGGTTTATTGAATCCTAAGATCTTACAGCTGAAAGTGGCACAGTGTGGCCGTTTGGTCCAGTGCCCTCCTGTGACAGACAAGGAAACTCTGGATGAGAGACGCCAGATGGATTTTCTAAAGACACAGGTCCTCAAAGCAAAGTTGAGCCAGGACCCCGCCTCCTAAGCATACTGGAAACTTGCCTATGGTTTATTTTCAGTTTGTATATTCACTTGCTTATTTATGTTGGAATGCTTTTGTTTTCATTTTGTTGATTTTGAAATTATGAAAGTGATATATTTCTTACGGTAAAGAAATTCAAAACAGAAATATAGAGTAAAATGTGAGTTTGCCAAGTGTGTTTTTTGTTTCTGGTAGAAACGCCTGTTAGTGGATCAGTGTGTGCTCTTCCTGAATCTCCTCTATGCATTTACAGTATCATCTGACTTTTCTGTTTCCTAAGGGGAGCATACTGTCCATATTATTTGGGGGCTTGTTTGGTTCACTTACTACTTTTTTTGTATCAGCATGCAGTTATATTCCTTTTTTGTTGTTGTTTTTGTTTTTTGAGACAGGGTCTCTCTATGTGGTTCTGACTGTTCTGGAACTTGCTATATAGACCAGGCTGACCTCAAACTCAGAGATCTTCCTGCCTCTGCCTGCTGAGTGCTGGGATTAAAGGTGTGTGCCATCACCATCTGGCTCCTCATTATTTTTTAAATTGAGAAACTATTTGCTAATCCTGAGATTCTCCAGAGAAAAACCAGTTCCACGATTGTGAGCCAAATTTGAAGCAAGTTTTAGTTAAGTACTGAGAAAAGGACTCTGGCTAGGTCCATCCTTAGGTTCCCAGAGTGTCAAGTCACATTTTGCAGGGGCTTAAAAAGACAAAACCCACAATTCATTGCATTTCTTACCAGTTCAATCAGGAGCAAGCATACACCCTGATGTATTTCCTGCCTTCATACCTCCTGCCCACACATGATCAAACATATCTGGTATAGTTGGTTTAGACAAACTTGTTTAGGAGGAGTGAAATCATGTAGCTTTGTTATTTCCCAAGAACTACAACTCCCAGCATTACAGGAAGTTATCTTGTCCCTGGGCAAGTAGGACTTACAGGTTAACTTTGGCTCTTACATATTCACATAACATAAAATTAGTTTTGAGATGAGCAATTCAATGGCTTTTAGTATGCTGTTCAGTCCTACCACTAATTTCAGAACATTTCGGACACGTACATACACACAGTAGAAGCAGCAGCATGGTTTGATTACATTTTTCCAGAGAAACAAAACCAGTAAGATAAACACAGATATGGTTGTGGGTAGATATAGGTAAGGGGGGATTATGGGAATCAGCTCACAAAACCCCTGGAGATTTAGATGTCCTGCAACATGCCATCTGTAAGCTAGCGGACCAGGAAGGCCAGAGGGAACCACTAACCCAGTGCTATGGTAACTTTTTCTGGGGAGATGTGAACGAACTTTGGTTTACCCAAGCAGGGCAGACATGACTAACCAAGACAAAGATTCCCCCGGCGTTCATCTGAAAAACCAATGCATTTACTGGGCTTACTTACAGAGCGCAGGTGAGGGATTGCTTACAGGAGTGTGGATGATACCAAAACAGCTGCGTCTTCACAAAGTCCCAGCCCAACACAGATGAGGACCTCATGGAAGCTGAATCATGGAATCCCACCTTCAGGGAACCTGCCACTTCCTGTATCATCTACTGCCTCCCAAAATCATTTGCAACCAGTTGGGAGGGGAGTGATGGGGGGAGTAAAGCTTGGACTTCCAGGTGAGGATGCTGGGACTCTTCTCTACTATAGCTCCGGCTAGCACTGTATTGTTCTGTTTATTTTGTTGCCATGGCTACCGGGCCAAGGAAGTCTGTATTCTAGAATGGCCAGAGGATCATGTCAAGACTAGGCGAAAAAGCTGTGCTGTCACATCCAATCAAATCGGCACATAAAATTAATCATTCCTTGCATCTACTAGCTGTTAGTCCCTGTTCTCAACTGACAATCACTAAACTAGTCTGTTTTTCTAGATTTTCCTATTTTGAATGTTTCATACAAATACGGCAACAAAATGTATATATGGTCTTCTGTGCCTCACTTTTTTCACTTTGCAGATGTTGTAGCATGTGTAAGCATTGCAGCTCAGATGGAAAAGTATCCTGGCAACCGGGAACCAAGGAACACCACAAAGTCACTCTAAGCATAGCCTACAGCCCTGCTCCAGGGAAAGGTTTCTCCAATGTTAACAACTCTGCTCCAGCAGTGGAGGGTTTCTCCCTGCCCCCCTCCCCCATGAGAGTAATACATATTCACAGTGTACAGAAGGATCATCCCACAGCAGGCTGGATTTGGTGCTCAGGGATTGGTTGGTTTTGTACTCAGGGATTGGTTGATTTTCCTGCTCAAGGACTGGATGGTTTTTGTGTTGAGTTGGTCAGGGGCAGAGTGTGTTTCTTTGGCCCTGGTTTCAGGGCCAAAGTGTGTTTCTTTCTCTAGTCTCTTTTAAACTTTTGGCTCTGGTTTCAGGGCCAGGGTGTGTTTCTTTCACTGGCTCTGGTTTCAGGATCAGGTTGTGTTCCTTTGGCTGGCCCTTTTATCCTACAGTATGGAATAGTACTTCATTCCTTTTTATAGTTGGCTAATATCTATTGCATGTACACACTATTTTTTTAATCTATTCCTTAGTTAGTGGACATATGAACTGATTCCAGTTTTGACTTTTATGAATAGTACTACTATGAATATGTGTGATTAACACTTTAAATTCTTTGGGTTTCATTCTTTTTTAATGACTCCACAGTGTTCCAGTGTTCTGTGATAGGAATTTGTTGTATAGCCATTTCTCAGATCTGTAAACATTTATGTTTTATTCGGTTTTTGTACTTATTATAAGTAATAATGCAATAAATACCTCTGCATATTTATTTGAGAGAGACAGTACAAGGGTAAAGAGAGCATTTTGTACTTGAGTCCTTCCACAGTTTCTTGCTGGTTCTGTTCCTGAAGTGACTCACTTAGGCTCTGCTTCTTCCCTTGTCTATAAAACGGACTGGAATAGAACTGGGCTTGCAGAGTTGCTTAATGTAAACAAAGCAGTTACAAGGGACTTTATGCATGGTACACATTCAAATGTTAATAGTAGATATAGATATTTCTACAAGTTAGGTTTATAAAAATAGAATTTGTGGTCAAGTGTTCATATTTATGATTTCAAAAGATAATAATTGCCATCCAATAAAACTTATAACAGTAGGAAGAAGAGAAAAGTCTATTTTCCTACAATTTAGTCAATTACGAAAATTGTTTTGTTTTGTTTTTGTTTTTTCCAGACAGGGTTTCTCCATATAGTTTTTGGTGCCTGTCCTGGATCTTGCTCTGTAGACCAAGCTGGCCTCGAACTCACAGAAATCTGCTTGGCTCTGTTTCCAAAGTGCTGGGATTAAAGGCATGCACCACCGCCACCTGGTTGAAATTGTTAAGGTTGTAAGATTCTAATTTTATCTGCCTCATAGATAAGAATGGCATCTTATTGCTATATGCCTCTGTGTGTGTGTGTGTGTGTGCATGTGCGTGTGTGCATGTGCTTGCATATGTGTGTGTGTTACACGTGGGTGTTTGTGGGAGCTGTGCATGCATGTGTGCAAGTGCCCACAAATGTGTGTACACATGTTGAAATCTTGTTCAGTTGTTCTCTACTTTAATTTTACTGAACCTCGAGTTCACCGATTGGCTAGGCTGACTGGCCAATGAGCTTCAGGGATCGACCTATCTCTGCCCTCCCCTCTCCCTACCTCAGTGCTGGGGTTGCATACATACCATTGCTCAGGTTTTTACGTGAGTTCTGGGGTTTTGAACTTCGGTCCTTCTGCATGTACAGCAGGCACTTTGCCGGGGACCCATGTCTCTACCCCCTTGCTGCTATCCTTGCTACTTCTCTAGTGACTGCTGAGGCTGTGCCTTTTGATATATCTATTAACGATATATATTTCTCCTACTGTGAAAATCCTGACTGAGGCAGCCTTTTCTTTTGATTCTTTGACTCTCTTTATATAGAATAACTAACAATTCATTTCACATTTTAAAAGTCCTTTCTCTCAGCTCTGTTCCCAGCACCCATGTCAGATGGCACACAACTGCCGATAACTCTAGCTTCGGGGGATCTGAGACGCTCTTCTTGTCTTCTCAGGCACCCACATATACATGGCATATATTCACACACACACACACACACACACACACACACACACACACACACACACACACACCACACAGAAAAAGAATCTAAGAAATTTTAAGTACAAAAGTGTACTGTATTCTTCCCGATATTTCTATAACTCTGTTTTCACATTTGGCCTTTATAATCTAGTTGGAGTTTGTTTTTGTGTAAGATTAGAATTTAACTAATTTTTTCTATGGAAGTAGTTATTGTTCCAATTCATTTCTCCTTAATTATTTGAAATGTCATGTATAGTAGGTACATAAATTTTATTCACATATTTGATATTTTTAAAGGTTAATTTATTGTGTTCTAGATACTATGAGCATTTCTAAAACTGCCATTCTATTTGTGTATTAGACTTCTCTCTCTCTGATTTTTTTTTTAAAGGCAGGATTTCTCTGTTCTTGAATTCACTCTGAAGACCAGGCTGGACTTAAACTCACAAAGATCTGCCTGCCTCTGCCTCCCAAGTGCTGGGATTAAATGCATGCACCACCACAACCTGACTGAGTTTTCTCTTTTGACATAGCTTATATCTTAAGCAGATATAAGCAGACTAAGTATTGATATCATAGTTTGATAATACAGGTATGTACAGACCCACTACATGTGATATCTATTTATATTCTACTCAGACTATATTTTAGCTAGCTTATTCTATTATAACATTATAGCCGGGCAGTAGTGGTACATGCCTTTAATCCCAGCATTTGGGTGGCAGAGGCAGGTGGATCTCTGTGAGTTCAAGGCCAGCCTGGTGTACACAGTGAGCTCCAGGACAACCAGTGCTACACAGAAAAACTCTGTCTTGAAAAACTAAAAAGGAGACCATATCTCTATTATAACATTATGCTATTATAATAATAAAATTTGCAAAGTCAGAATTATTATTCAGACCCATAGTTAGACCTATATCTGAATATATGGGTATGTGACATTTTGACTGAAAAACAATCATTTGATTAAAATGCCTTTTTGTTGTTGTTCGTTTACAAAATACTTTGCAACCACATCTAATTTAGATTTGTATAAAATTTAGCAACAACCAGATATGAAGAAAATCTCTGTGAAAGTTTAAGATGGAACCTAAGTATAGGAAGTTCCATGAACTTCCTACATCATGGGAAGAGTGCGACCTCTTTCCCCATTTTTAGAGTAAGAGGGAGACAGGGCTGGGGCATGCAAACACGTGTAACTTCTGGCAGGCAGCCCCTTTGGAGGTTCATCTTTCTTTAACCCCTTGTAGCCCCATATCACCCTTGTTTCCATGTACTTACGGGGTCTTCATGGAAGCCCTACTGCTGGTATCCCCCGCACCCAGGAAGACCCTCACATGAGGCACAAACTCTGTCCTCAAAATCACCCAGGTTCTCAAGCAGATGGAGTGACCACCATCTTGAAAACGGCATGTTGCCTCAGTAAAGGAAAGGGAAGAGATTTCTAGAAGGTCTCTCAACTAGCCATTGAAGATTGACTTGGAAACAACACAGATAACTTCTGCTTACAGCTCATTGGTCGGCAATGGTCACGCAATAATTGCATCCTCTCATAGAAGGTTTAGGAAGTATAATCCTAGCGTGAGTCCAGTTCTGTGAGGGGCTGTAATAATAATCTAGGTTAGATAGAGACAGATGTGAACAAGGAAGATGCAGTAGAGACACAGGGAAATATTTACATGCCTGCAGCTGTTGGGTAAAAGGCTGTGATCTGGTGATACAGGATTAATTCTATATTGTGTCCGGAGGATGCGGCTTCAGGAAAGCATTTTACACGAGCTAGCTGGAACAGGATTTCAATGAGGGCCCCAGTCACTGATTCAGAGACAGTTCTTAGCATTCAGACTGCACATAGGAATTGACGGTGTGACTCATCAGCAATTGATTTATTCCTGATGTGAGGAGTTTATATAGATCATCCAAATATTAAGTCACTGAGCCAGAGGGTATTCTGAATGCATTTGGGGAATGGCAGAGTTATCTGTTCTTGAGTAAGTGCTTGCCCAACCCCCATCTTCCATAAACGCTCTTTGTATGTGTGTGTGTGCTTCTGTGAGTGGAAAATCAATACCCTCTTGGATGGATGGAAATTGAGCTGTGTCAAGGCATACATGTATTGTCTGATAGCATCTTCCTGCCAGGAATCTAATATATTGATCAAATTTTCCTCACAGAGCATCCATGCAACATACAATAACAAGACAAATGAATGGTAGAAATATTAGCTGTGCATTTTTTTTAAAAGTGTCTCCTTTATGGAAAAAAATAAAAATAAAAATAATAAGCTTGAGACTTCCATGCAGGGCATTGCCCCTCCTGATGAGTGTCCTGATCGCCTTGTAATTTCTGGCAGAGGTCACCAGCACTCCTGTCTGCTTCAGTGGTACACCTGCTTCTTACCGAGGGTGAGAAATGATTTTCTCAGTTGGAATCCTCCCGTCAAACACAAGCTTCTACCTCCTGCCCTGCTTTGCCGCCTCCCCCAATCCCCCTTAGAACACAAGCAACCTCCTCCCCCCACCCCCCAGCTAGCAGCAGTCAGTGTGTGGGAGGGAGGCTCTCTGGCTGCAGCTTGGTAGAGAGGGCTACAGAGGTTGTACCTTTCTCTGGTTCGTATGATGGTTCTGATGGCGGTTAGCGCTTTTGTTATTACTGTTGTTACACTCACTGTTAAGAGGCCAGAATGACAAGGATGAGCAGGAGGAAGACTCCGTGAGGCTCTTTTAGACGTGTGGCTCCTAACTCAGAATGTGACACATGAGCACAAGGGGTACTGCCCTGGCTGACACTGGGCTGTCGCTGATGAGCCTGCCTTCAGCTGTTAAAGAGGAAGGGACATGAAGAAGCAGAGAGGGGGAAGTCCCTGTATTTTAAAATAAAGTGCCTTGTGAGGCGCAAGGCAAGTGAAGCGGCTGAGATATTGAAGTCTAGATATATGGAAAATTACTCATTTTTTTGTGTGTGTATCTCTAATGACTCTAGTAATCCAAAGGAAAATTATTCCAGTTAAATGACTCATCTGGAACACATTTTCCAACTGTATCTTGGACAAGGAAGAATCTATTCAGAGATAAAAATTTATTATTTAACATTTGACAGGTCCAAAGAAGTACAAGTCAATTGAGACCAAATTTAAAAAAAAAAAAAAACTGTTCTATTTTTAGCAATTTCTGGATGTACTCAGCAGAACCCAGGTCAGGCTCTGTTAGGTGTTGAGATTTGCTTTGTTTCTTTGTTTTTTGTTGTTGTTGTTGTTGTCTGTTTTTGTTTTTCTTTATCCACAATTTCAATCGAGATTTGATAAGCAGAATCTTATTTTAAGGGAAAAGCCAAGAAATAGAGATGTTAATGAAAATCTCATGAAGTGCTAGTGGGGGAGGGGAGGAGGTAATGAATGGGTAAACACACTTGGCTGAGGAGTCAGAAATAGAGGCACCTGCATTTTTATTGATTTTTCTCTGTTGCTGCAGAGATTGTTAGAAGGGATTATAAACATTATCCTATGCTTTTATTTCCCTAAATAAAGGAATTTCGTTCTGTAAAGGTGAAAAAATACTGTCCCATTGGAACTTGTCATCTAAATGGGTAAAACAAATTCATGGAATTTTTATACTCTTTATTTTCCTGTGTTCAGACTTCCATTGTTACTTTATATGAAAACTGTGCATTCTTATCAGATACAGGGATATACATGAAACATGCTCGTTTCACTGATGAAGCAATAGTCACACAGAAAAGTTATCATAAAATTGGATCATACCTCGAGTTTATTACAAGATAGGCCTTTTAAAGCTGAAAACCAGATTTGTGGGCACATACCCACCTTCACTTTTCTTCTTGGCATGGAGTCTGAGGCCATGGGAGACCTTGAGAAGTTTGGTTTGATGCTTGGAATTTTTAATTTTCCTTTGGAGGGAGTGACAAATAGGAGTTTTATCCTTATTGAAGTGAAAATGGATATTTTTTAAGGCCCATAGGAAACAAATTGGCCCAATTTTGCATTATGCCACTTTTTAGTATCATTCATTGCTCAACTTAATCTATGGTTAATTTTAATCCCAATGAACTAATTCACATTGGGGTATCATAATAATTGAATATAACATTCATAAATTCAGTATGTGTTCAGTGGTAAAGACACTGATTTTGCTTACATTCTGCTTAAGTCAATTTCCTCATAAATGAAAGATTGGAAATATTTGGAAGAATAAGACTGTCTTTTGATTTAAGCTTAAAATATGGTATTCACGCAAGATCCTTGTTGGATAAAGGCAACCGGCCAATTTGGGGAGGTGGCTGGATATTGAATGCTCCTGAAGCTATTAAATATTTTATCAATGTGCTTAATTTTTTCAATAGGTTGATATATGCTTGTCATAACGTCAAGTAACCTTTGGTGGGAATCAATATATGCTATAAATGGCAGCAGAATTAGCAGAAAATTATGAAAAATATATAGTGCATAATTGTTTCTATTTTTATTTGAAAGTCGGCGTCTGGTTAAACTGAGAAACCTTTTTGGAAAGTGCTGGAGCTGTAATAACATGCACTAACTGCTTTTGCTTGTTGAATTTTTCATTTGCAAAGATAATCCATGCTTTAAAACCTGGAAACCTTTGAAATATGCATCAGGCAAGAGGCTGGTGTGGGGATTGCCTTGAGGTCAGGGCTTTCAGTTTCTTGGTTGCTGAATCTGAGGTTTCTGCTAACGGCCATGAAATATCCCTTCATTAACTGGTTCTTGGCGGCAAATATAATTAAGAGCTAGCCAGAGACCAGAATGTTGTAGAGGATAGATGTCTCCTGTGGTGTGAAAACAGGACCAAAGACGCTGATCCTGTGACAGGCATCCTGGACACGCTACCATTTCGCTGGCAGAGGTGTGATTTTACAGAGTGGAATAAAGCGGCTGTGCAGCCCTGGTGGCTTCTGGAAGATAACGCAGTCATCTGTGGGTCTGTCAGGTGCCAAGTGCAATGACTTGACCCCACATGTTGACAATTCCTCAGTTTTCCCAAATCCCTTCCCAGGGGACACCCACAGCAGGCCAGTTAGGTGTGTGTTTGTGCAGGTGGTGGGTCAGCTGCCTTCCCTGAAAGTCACCCTCTTTTCTTTCCAGTTTTCCCACTCAGGGTCACTCAGAGGTGACAAGCTTATGCTCCTTGGAGGCTGAGCCTGCTGCTGCTGCTGTGGCTGCCAGAGCGCAGCCTGAAAGAAACAATGATTTGAACCTGGCTTGCCGACGGCTGCCTCTAGACTCCTTGGCACCACTCAGTTTGGAGAAGAACAAAAAAAAGTAGCAGGTAGCAGTCGAGTCTAGAATTGTAATGAATTTAGAGTGTCCAGATGTATCCTTTTAAAAGGATCAAGCCAGTAGCCAGGAAGCCCTTTGAGGATAATAAATTATTTACTTTTTTTAAAGCAGGTAGGAATAGGAAATCTTCAATTGTGCTCATAGAGATTAGATTTTTAGATAGCCAGACCTTTTTTTTTTTTTTTTTTTTTGAGTTGGACATAGCTGTTTGTGCTAAACAGAGTACACCACAATTGATCTTTGTATTCACCTGGGTCATTAGTGCATGGTTCTGATTATGCCTGAGATCCCCTGAGTACACCAATTATACTTTGCTGAAGTCTGCAATAACAAACTTGGACCCTGTGGTTAAACAAAAATCCAAAACCATCTTGGGCTGGGAAGGAGGCATTCTGAAGTGCTAATATTTGCCTTTGTAAGATTATATACTGCTGATAATCTCTTTTGCCATGCAACTCTCTTTGCTTGCCATACAAACGAATCAAACCCTTGATATCACTCAAATACTGGACTCCCTGCCATTTCCTGTACATAAAATCAAATAAATACTTATCAAGTTCATATTCTGTTCCAGATACTGTGTTATGTGTCCTAGATACACAGAAGTGCTTCAAGGTAATTAATAATTATCTATCCTTTAATTTAATCAGAAAATGCTTGATGGTCACCTACTATCTGTCAAGGAGTTTGGATGTAGCAGACAAGGCTTTGGTTTCATGGCATTTACGAAGTTGCAAAGAGAAAATAAATGCTAAGCCATAATAAGGGAAGGAAGGGAAGCCATAAGATGCAGAAGATGGAGGTCTGGCCCCAAAGAAGAAGGTAATGAAGAGGGAAGAGTCAGGGACAGAGACAAAGTCACCGGATGACAGTGATGCAGACTGTACAGACAGTGTTCTTGATTCAAAACCTGACTTGTCATTTTTCTCATCCCTGAGGCAAGTCCCTTAATTCTTTTTTTTTTTTTTTTTTTTTTGGTTTTTCGAGACAGGGTTTCTCTGTGTAGCTTTGCGCCTTTCCTGGAACTCGCTTTGGAGACCAGGCTGGCCTCGAACTCACAGAGATCCACCTGGCTCTGCCTCCCGAGTGCTGGGATTAAAGGAGTGCGCCACCACCGCCCGGCAAGTCCCTTAATTCTATGCCTCTGTGTCCTTGTTTGTTGTTGTTTTGCTTTGTTTTGAGACAGTTTCAGATAGCCCAGGCTGGCCTTGCTATCCAGCAGAGGATGAACTTGCTATGTGGCAGCAGGTGACCTTGAACTCCTGATCCTCCCATGTCCACCTGGAGTGCTAAGATTCCAGGTGTGCACCACCTCTCCCAGGTATTCTCTTATCTATAAAGCAGCAGTACTAAGCTAGCCATGGTTCTGGTAAATGAGTTGCTATGTGCCCAGGACATCGTAATCATCGTAAAAATGTTAGCTCTTTAAACAAGACAGTGAAAGTATATTGAGCTATCTGAAGCCTAGAGTGTAGTGTTCAGGAGCTACAGAATAAGAGGCTAGTTTAGGAAAGCTGATAAAGCTTGGGTTATGAGAGCCCAGCCTAGAGGGTGGTCATGTAAACATGTGAAGGATTTTATTGATCTATGAAGCAACAGGAAGTCGTTGGCAAGGTTTAAGTGGCCAGTGATACAATCTGATTTGTAATAGGCCAAGAGGAGAGGCCAGTGGGTAGATTGCAGATCCCTAAAATAGAGAACAAACTCCATTTGCCTGGGGATTGAAATGGTGAATGAAGAAGAGGGAAGAGAAAAGGCAGCCAACATATCTCTTATGTCCAAATAATGGAGGGAAACAAGACAACTGTGGATAGATGTGGGTTGATAGATTTGGGGAACTCTTCTTTTCTTTTTCTTTCTTGTGTTTTTCAGAGGTAGGCATGCTCCTAGTCCACCTGCTGGGGTGAGCTGAGCGATGTTGGGGGTAGAGGTCTGAGAGACCGTGAGTGGAAACCAAGCTATAGATCATGGGCGAGAGGATGTACTAGGGAAATTGAGGCAGGATGGAAAACTGGTGAGGCTGCTGGTGTTGAAGTTTTAGTGGCACTGTATTGCTTAGGTGTGAGGTTTGTGTAACAGCTCTCAGGACTGCTGGATGTAGAGGAGACAGAAGCATTTGGGAGTTCATATTAGATGTCACTGGCACTGCAGTATTGTGAAATTTATTGGTGGTTTATTCCATACTCGGTGCTGTTTTAAGACCCTCATAGACAGTATCTCATTTAATTAGGTGCAGGCAGGTCCTTTGTGTATTTCTTTATGAGACCAGGTCGGTAAGAAGTTAGATATGAGGTAACCAAGGAAAACTCCGATGCTGCATCTCCTGGTGGCTGGAGTGTCCCCTGGTAGTTAAACAGCTTTGGAACTGCAGTTAGGCTCTTTCTATCAGATCAGAAACTAAGACACCAGGGCACTTTCTCGATTGGTACAAATGCATTTTTGTTGTTGTTGTTGTTTGGTTGGTTTTGGTTTTTTGAGACAAGATTTCTCTTTGAAGCTCTAGCTGTCCTGGAACTCACTCTGTAGACCAAGCTGGCCTCCAACTCAGAGATCCGCCTGCCTCTGCCTCCTGAGAACTGGGATTAAAGGTGTGCTCCACCACCATACAGCTTGGCATACATGCATACTAAAAGGGGTCTGCATCCTCAAAAGACCCTGGCTTCATTGTGATATCATTTGCATTGTGATTCTTAACCTCTTTTGGGCTTTTCAAGGGGATTATGGGAAGAATTACCCTAAATGAGCGATCTGGTCCTACATAATTTAAGAGGGGGGAAAAGGGCCACCTGATTCATATACACTACTCATCTCATAAATATTCAAAGAAAACGTAACAATCTACTACACAGGGGAGACATGGTGGCACAGAACTTTAATCTCAGCACTCAGGAGACAGAGGCAGGTGGATCTCTGAGTTTGAAGGCAGCCTGGTCTACATAGCAAGTTCTAGACCAGTTAGAGTGCCGTAGTAAGAGCCTGTCTCAAAAACAACAGTAGCAACAGCAACAAAAATCTACAGTTCAATTCCAATCTACAATGCACTGCTACCTTCCCCCCATGTCCCACCTCTTCAGGGTAGTCCACTACAAACTTTCTCTGGAGTGCCTGCTTCAAAATTTTTTATTTTATTATTTTTAATTATGTGTATGTGTGTGGTTATATGCACACAAGTGCCCGTGCCCGTTGATGTCAGAGTCATCAGGGTTCCCTAGAGCTGGAGTTACAGGCAGTTGTGAACTTACTTTTAGATATGGCTCTAGGGAATCAAACTTGGGTCCTCTTAAGAGCAGTACCTGCTTCTATGCTCAGTCTTAACTGATGAGTCATCTCTCCAGCCCTGGAATGCATTCTTTACCTTGCTTTGCTTTTCTTAAGAAACAATGTGCCCTGACTTAAGTGGCTTAAGACAATAGAAAGTTACTGTTTCTCAGTTTTGGGTACTAGACGTCTGAAAGCAAGTTGCAACAGCAATGCTCCCTCTGAGGAGGCAGAGGAGGCTCTTCTTAGCTTCTTTGTAGTGGTAGCTGATGATCTTCCGTGTCCCTCAGCTTGCAGCCCAGTTACTCCGTTCTCTGCTTCTGTTGACACAGCCATGCTTCCTCTGTGTTTCTGTTGTCAAATAGCATTTCCTTGTTCTCTTTTTCTGTATGAGAATGTGTGTGTGTTTGTGTGTGTGTGTGAGAGAGTAGCATTTCCTTGTTTTCTTTTTCTGTATGAGAGAGTGTGTGTGTAGCATTTCCTTATTCTCTTTTTCTGTATGAGAATGTGTGTGTCTGTGTATGTGTGTGTAGCATTTCCTTGTTTTCTTTTTCTGAGAGAGAGAGAGAGAGAGAGAGAGAGAGAGAGAGAGAGAGAGAGAGAGAGAGAGAAGGCTAGAGTTTGATGTCAGGTGTCTTGTTTAGTGGCTCTCCACCTTGTTTTTTGAGACAGAGTCTCTCACTGATCCTGGAGCTTGCCAGTTAGGCTGGGCTGCTTAGGTAGCTGCCCCAGGGATCTTCCTGTCCCAGTCTTCCCAGTGTCAGGATTACCTGGCTTTTTTTGTGGGTGCTGGGGATCGACCTCAGGTCTTAACATTTACACGACTAGTACTTTACTGAGAGAGATCTGTCTGCCAGCTTCCATTCCCCTGTTTTGTTTTTTTGTTGTTGTTTTATTTGGTTTGGTTTGTTTTTTTTTTTGGTTTTGTGAGACAGGGTTTCTCTGTGTAGCTTTGGAGCCTGTCCTGGAACTCGCTCTGTAGACCAGGCTGGCCTCGAACTCACAGAGAGCCTCCTGGCTCTGCCTCCTAAGTGTTGGGATTAAAGGCATGTGCCACCACCTCCCAGCATTCCCCTGTTCTTATAAGGATACCAGTAACATTAGATTAGGGTCCACCCTAAAGCCTCATCATAGCTTGATTACATCCACATTTACCCTATTTCCAAAGTCACATTTGCAGGTTCTAGGGCTTATGTTTCCAATACATTTTTCTACAGCATGCAATATAATGCAAAACCAAGTCCTCCAATTATCTCTGAAAGCACAGGAGGGCTCTTGCATGGTCACGAACTGGACTCTTTATGCTTTTCTCTCTCCTGCTTTGGCTTGGTATAGGTGTGTCTTCTACAGTGGCACCAAGGCCAATATACTACAGACCTAGGAAGAAGCCTCAGACAGACAATGCTCTCCCAAGTGTTGGCATCTTGATGTCACTGCGGTCTCTTGTACTGTCTTGAGCCATCTCTGATTTGGCTATAGGTTCTCTACTCTGTCCACTGTGAACTCCCATGCTTCCCACATCATTACCTTGCCATCCCCACAGTGGTACAGTCCCCACTCCCTTTGTAGATGGCACAGTAGTGCTCTAACTTCTGGAGTGCAGGCCCCACTCCCTAAGCTCAGCGGGACTGAGACCAATCAGAATGATGATGCTCTTTCAGCTCATTCATCCCTCCTGCTTATATTGACCTTGAACCAGAGTCCTTGAAACAACTCTGTGAGTCCCATCTTTCTTTTCCCCTGGTCTGATGATAATTATTGGTATCAGTTGGCACAAATTCCCAAACATGCCCAGAAGTCAACAGTAACTGAGGCAGTAACACAGAAGAATCTAACTCTAGGGGTCATTTCAAAGAAGTGTGAGCCTGATCTTTTTTTGTTTGTTTGTTTTGTTTTTTGAGACAAAGTTTCTCTGTGTAGCTTTAGAGCCTATCCTGGAACTCACTCTGTAGCCCAGGCTAGCCTCAAACTCACAGAGATCTGCCTGCCTGTGTCTCCTGAGTGCTGGGATTAAAGACGTGCGCCACCACTACTGCCCGGCTGAGCCTGATCTTTTCTGAAGAGTTCTAATTTTTTTTTTTTGAGTCAGGGTCTCACTGTGTAGCCCTGGCTGTTCTGGAACTCTTTGTAGACCAGGGTGGCCTCAAACTCATAGAGATCCACCTTTCTATGCCTCATGGGTGCTGTGATTAAAGATGTGCGCTACCACACTCAGCTGAGTTCTAGTCTTTCAAACAAAGGGCATCCTCTCTACTTACTGAGCAGCACAGGAAATATGGTACAGAAAAAGAATGAAGAACTTTGGTCTGATCCATCTGTTACAGGAGTCACACAAAGTAAGAGATTGATTTTCTGACCCTATTAACTCAGAACAGCACACAGAAAGACACACAGATGTTATCACTCCATGACATGTTGTTTTCAACATTTTCTGTGGGGGACTTGTTTTCAATAGTTCGCTGCTTGCAGCCCGTGATCTTAGGTCTAATTACCACATCTTACACATACACACATTGTTCTGAATCAGGGGCGTGAATGGCTCAGGAAGGAGAAGCAGGAAACATGGGCTGGGATTGAGGCATTTGATGCTATACATTCTGCTGAGCTTGTGAGCAGTACTTACATCAGGAATCCAAAGCACAGTAAGGCTGGTTACATTGTTTCTTTTCAAAGGTCAGTTAATTCTAAACAGGATATTATTAACTTGGTTATTGGCTGGGTGAGAGTTTGATTAGTAAAAGCAAGCTACAAGTAGCGTTTCTCAGAAAAATCATTCCCAACAGGAGTCCTAGTGTTAATAGCAATCAGCTTCCTAAGCTACTACTATGGCTTCCTCTGATACATGTTTGAACTAATTTCACTAAAAATGTAACTGTAGCATAAGGTTTTGTTGTATGATAATCTTTTTGTATACTCTGAGGATGCGTCTCTGCCAAGCCACCTTCTGATTGGTTTAATAAAGAGCTGAACGTCCAATAGAGGATAGGCAGAACTTCCAGGAGAGAGAAGAACTCTGGGAAGAAGAGAGGTGGGATTCACCAGCCAGAAATGGAAAAAAATGGGACTCTTGGTACTGCGGAGAGGTAATGAGCCATGTGGTAAGACATAGATTAATATAAACGGGTTAATTTAAGTTATAAGAGCTGGTTGGGAACAAGCCTAAGCTAAGGCCAGGCTTTCATAATTAACAAGAAGTGTCTGTGTCCTTATTTGGAAGCTGACAGTCCAAAGAAAATCCACTACAAGGCTTCTCATTGATAAGCGTTCTGTTGTGCTATTTATTGGGTCCACTGTTGAAGAGAAGGAAAGAATTTCTCCCCTTTAGAAAGACTTTTCCCATGCACCTCACATTCAGTTTTAATACTTCTGCCAAGTCTGCTAAATCCACTGACTGCCATGTTTGATATCAGTCCACAGCCCTTTCAGCCAATCACAGTCTCTCACTGTAGGATAGCACAACCATGCCCATCAATATTTAGCAAGAGTATGTTTTGATTTATTCTTTTTATGAGTATCCCTGTTATTAGAGTAATTATACATTTTTGTATCTAGTCCCCACTATGACACTTTTCACTTTCACCACAATAAGAAAAGGTTCAACAATAATTACACCTGCATGACTTTGTTCCTATCTGCCTCTAAGACGTAATGCCTGTCCTTCCAGCCAGATGTCAACCTACAGTTAGTTATTCAATCTATGTACAAACATTTATTGAGTGTTCCATATGTACTCTGCATTAGCAGAAAACACAAGGAAATTAGTTTTCAGGAAACCTTTTTTTTTTTTTTTTAACCCTTCAGATCTGGATTACTTAAATCCTCCATCCAAGAAACACTGAGGCTAAGTGTGGTGGTGCACGCTTTAGTCCCAATACTCGGGAGGCAGAGGCAGACAGATTTCTGTGAGTTCAAGGCCAGCCTGGTTTACATAGTGAGTTCCAGGACAGCCAGGGCTACAAAGAAAAGCCCTGTCTTGAAAATCAGAGAGAGAGAGAGAGAGAGAGAGAGAGAGAGAGAGAGAGAGAGAGAGAGAACCTAGTGTTGGCACTGTGCCATACACTAGTGGACAGAACAGAAGCAAAAATCTGCATCTTCTCCGAAGCCAGCATCTGACGGAGAACCCAGACAGTAACAATCTTGCAAGCGGATCTAGATTCGCAAACTTTAGTGAGAACTAGGGAAGAAATAGATAAGATACTGGGTACAGTTGGGAGAAGCTAAGTCAGATTGGTCATGGACAGTCTTTAGCTTTTAACCTGAAGTTTGAAGAAGGACTGGAAAGAAAACAATAGCGGGTTTCCCCCTCTCCGAGACAGGGTCTCACGTGATCCCGGCTAGCCTCGAGTTAATAAGTTGAAGGTGCTTTTTAATTTCTGATTTTCTCGTCTCCACCCCCGTTCTCTGGGAACATAGGTGTGCACCAAGTCCAGTTGATATGGTGCTGGGAACTGAACCCAGTGCTTCCTGCACGGCAGGCAAGCACTCTATCAGCTGGGCTACATTCCCAGCCACAAGAACGGCATGCTGTGCAGGAGAACAGCACGTGGAAAAGCCCTAAGGTTGTGAAGTTTGATGACCTGAAGGAGACGAAAACAAGACCACTGGACCTTCGGAACCACGACTTAGGGAAAGGGTGAGAAAACATAAAAGAGAGATCCTGACCGGCCGATGGCGAGGGTTCTGAAGTCTACCACCGGTGCCATGGGAAACGACAAGAATTTTTAACAGAAGAAAGATACAATGAAATTTGTGTTTTAAAAGCCCATTCTGCATGCCGAGTAGACAAAGGAGTAGGGATGGAGGAGGATCAACCAAGAAACTAGGATGAGATGAGAGGAGAGGTATTCAGACAGCAGAAGGAAATCATGTTTTTTGCTAATGAAGCAGATGTTTCTCCTTTTGGTGCTGTCTCCCCATTCTTACTTTCTTCCTTGACTCTCACTAGTGAGAGCCTATGGAAGCTATCTTCAAAATGCACCTGCCCAGAAAATTTCCAGATCGTCACTCCTTTCACATTGCCAGCCACACGGACATACTCCCCTTTATACAGGCACACCCTTCTCTCTATCACCCCAGATCTAACTGATTCTTTTTTCAAGCCTTGTTCTCGCTGACTTTTACCCAGACCTTGGCTCTCATGATACAACTAAACACTGTGTGTTGTGAGGAATTGCAAAGCGTTTGCTAGACATGCTGGGCTTCCCTGACTGGCTTTTCCTAATGCTAATCTGTACGCAAAAAAAAAACTCCTTTTTTCCTGCAGCCCAGACTGACTGTGCTTCCGGTTCAAGTCAGAGACTCGGGGTAGCTTGTGGAGGTGTCTATGAAGGGAGGGTCTTCTCTAAAGACCTGCACGCTGGTGTCAGGGTCGCTAAAGATTTAAGAAAGAGGACTGGGCTTCTGCTCCAAATATCACACCTTTCCTAGCTCCAAAAACATGTTAATCTAAAATGACAAAACTAATTTGTCCAAATGTTGACATTATCTCCTTCTGGATGGTGAGATAGAAATTTATTGTGAGGTGTATATGTGTTTGTGTGTGTGTGTGTGTGTGTGTGTGTGTGTGTGTGTGTGTGTGTGTGTGTTAAGGATCCATTCCAGGGCCTTTGCTCTGACCCTAAATTTCTTTCTTATATTTATTCATTTGTTTAGTGTGTATATATGTGTGTAGATGTGCTGTGGGATGTTCTGTATGGCAAATGCGTTGCTGATTAGTCAATAAATAAAACACTGATTGGCCATTGGCTAGGCAGGAAGTATAGGCGGGACAAGGAGGAGAATAGAGCTGGGAAGTGGAAGGCTGAGGAGAGAGACACTGCCAGCCGCCATCAGGATAAGGAAGATGTAAAGTACCGGTAAGCCACAAGCCACGTGGCAAGGTATAGATTAATAGAAATGGATTAATTTAAGCTGTAAGAACAGTTAGCAAGAAGCCTGCCACGGCCATACAGTTTGTAACCAATATAAGTCTCTGTGTTTACTTGATCGGGTTTGAGCGGCTTGGGACTGGCAGGTGAGAGAGATTTGTCCTGACTGTGGGCCAGGCAGGAAAACTCAAGCTACATAGATGTAACCAACCGTCTTATTAAATAAGAAACACAGAACCAATGCAAAGAAGAAAGCCAAGAGATCAGAGCTAGGAGCCTTACCCTGCAGCTAGCCTCTTCAGCCAAGAGACCTCTCTGAAAGAGAGCTACTTCCTGTGTGTTTGTCTTTATATAGTCTTTCTGTTCTGCCTTCTCATTGGTGGTAAACCCAAACACATGACTGCCTGTCTGTAGAGACTTCCAGGTCTTATATGGTTGGTATTGAGATTAAAGGCGTGTGTCTCCAATGCTGGCTGTATCCCTGAACACACAGAGATCTACCTAGCTCTGCCTACCAAGTTCTGGGATTAAAGGCGTGCACCACCACTGCCATGCTCTTGCTATGGCTCTAATAGCTCTGACCCCCAGGCAACTTTATTTATTAACATACAATTAAAATCATATTTCAGTAAAATAAAATACCACCATATATGTGTGTATTTATTTATACACATGCTTCGGCACAGTTCTCATGTAGAGGCCGAGGACAATTTGTGGGGGGTAGTTCTCTCTTTCTGAGTGCTCCAGGGATAGGACTCAGGTCATCAGGCTTGGTGACAAACATCTTTATCCAATGAGCTAGCTTGTCAGCCTGAGAGTTTTTTTTAATTTTAATACTGGAAGGTTTTTCTTTTTTTAATTGAATGTACTGGCAACTAAACAGCATGACTCATAAATTTAGTAAATTTGACCCAAGACCTCCCACCCTCTGAATGCTTCAGACTTCTTGCTTTCTAGAACATCTCTCCTTCCCCTGTGCTTAAAGGTGTCTCACTCTAGCTTGAATTTTCAGCTATCCTGAGAACTGGGGGAGCTATCAAGATTCTGATGACACATTTTTATGAAAAGAATGGATCTTCGTAGATTCAAAAATTGTCATTCTGATCACTCCTGGAGGGGAAAAAAAAAAGAAAGGAAGAAAGAAAGAAACCTCGTGTATTAAAGAGCCTATTTGTATTGCTATGTGGCATCTAGTATGTTAAGTGCTGTTAAGAGTGACTAAGATAGGCATGGTATCTTTCCCTAAGGAGCCAACTGCAATTTGAGAAAGGCTATTTCTCTACCTTTAAAGCATTAGCAGAAAATAGTGATTCTTTTCCTTTGATCAAGACATCTGTGAGAGTAATGCAAGACAAAGCCACGTCAAAGTGAACTACATAATGGCCTGCAGCAATTTTTATTGCCTGAATAGAAAGCAAAAGGCTCTTGTAAGTAACCCCAAACAAATAACGTAAGCCACTGTTTCCTAATCATTTTGATCCAAAACCAAAATAACCCAACTTGTGCTATTTCATTTCCTGCAGGGTTTTTTCTTTTTTGGTCAAGGCTTAGGTGCAGATAACAGAAAACTACCCTAGCAATTTAAGGCAGGTGGGCTAACTTCGGGGAACTGGAATTTACAACTTCTTTGGAAGGGTTGGAGGAGTGGGTTGCTGGCTAAGAGGAACTCCTGGGGACTTGCAGTTTGGTCTCAGTACCTTTAACCTAAGGGTTGACATAAAATCTACCAATTCCAACAAAATAATAAGAAACATTACAAGGCTAGGGATGTAGCTCAGTGCTAGAGTGCTTGCCTACAATGTGAAAGGCTCTGGGTTTGATCCTGCCCCCCCCCACACACACATACACACCAGGAAAGCTAGGGAAAATGAAGAGACCAAACACACACACACACACCAGGAAAGCTAGGGATAATGAAGAAAGCAAACACATATACACACACACACACACACACACACACACACACACACACATACATACACACACACAGACACACACACACACCAGGAAAGCTAGGGAAAATGAAGAAAGCAAACACACACACACACACACACACACACACACACACACATACATACACACACACAGACACACACACACACCAGGAAAGCTAGGGATAATGAAGAAAGCAAACACATACACACACACACACACACACACACACACACACACACACACACATACATACACACACACAGACACACACACACCAGGAAAGCTAGGGAAAATGAAGAAAGCAAACACACACACACACACACACACACACACACACACACACATACATACACACACACACACACACATACACACACACACACACATACACACACACACACACACACACCAGGAAAGCTAGGGAAAATGAAGAAAGCAAACACACACACACACACACACACACACACACACACACATACATACACACACACACACACACATACACACACACACACACATACACACACACACATACACACACCAGGAAAGCTAGGGAAAATGAAGAAAGCAAACACACACACACACACAGGAAAGCTAGGGAAAATGAAGAAAGCAAACACACACACACACACACACACACACACACACACACACACACACACACACACCCCAGGAAGCTGGGGACAATGAAAAGAGCAAACAACGGAAATTCATCATGCTGTAGGTAACAAAGCAAGGAAGAACACCACAGTAGCTCCTGCAGGAGAACCCACCTTAGTGCGAGCGCAAGTCCAGGCGTGGCATCCCTAACTTTCTTGTGCGCCTATCTGTGCTCCTCAACCAGAACTTTGCCTGATCATGCTTCATTACTTGATAAGTGAAAACTTCGTCCCGAGGGGTTTGAGTTTTTGGTGATCTGATGTTGAGAGCTGGGTCATACTCAATTGACTTTCACCACGGAATTATAAGGGGTGCTCTGCAGAGTCTCCTTGTTTTTTGATGCATTCCAAACTACCCACTCCATCCACTTCAACATCTGTTTCACCTTAAAAGTCACAATCGGGGGCTGGAGAAATGGTTTGTGGTTAAGAGCACTGACTGCTCTTTTAGAGGACCTAGGTTAAATTCCCAGCGCCCACTGGGGATTCCCACTGTGGGTTCTGTGAATTGAACCCGGGTCCTCTGGAAGAGCAACCAGGGCTCCTAACCACTGAGCCATCTCTCCATCCCTAAGGAGCAGCTTCTTACATTGTTGGTCAAAGCATCTCTCATCTGGTAGCACAGTACCCAGCTGTAACTGAGTCATCAACAAGCCATTCCACCAGTGTGCTGGCAAGGGCTAGTAGATGAGATACGTGGTGAGAACAAGGAAGCCATCTTTTCTTTCCCGCACTTCTTTGGCAGGAGCAATAGTAAATGGTGATTACTGGTGTTTACGGCCATACTACTGGCAGAGACAAAACTGGTCAAAAGCCCACATCCAGACAAGTGTCTGTATCAGTGAGAAGATGCTGCCTGTCTCTCCCACCCCGATGATGAGAAGAGAGTGATGTGACTAACCTGCTTTCTTGTTACTAACTAACATAACCCTACTCCAGTATAACAGTGTGTTAGGGACTCAGCACTGGTCCTTGTTGGCTGTCAGATCCTCACTGATGGAGAGAATCCTCCATCCTTGCTACAATGGCCACTTTATTCATAAGCCTCTTGGCCAAACCCTAGAATGGTTGGTGAAAGGGGCTGATTGACATCCATAGAAAATCTCTCTGTATGTGGTTATAAATTCTTCAGCAGCAGCCATGGGCACATTTCTTAATCCCCATGTCCCACTCAGGGTTCTTGGCTACAAGTAGGAAAATCTGATGCTGGTTACCTTAAACAGAAATAGATTTTATTGGATGGCTTTGCGTAGCTCACAGTATCAGTGTGGAAGCAGGAAAACAAATCTAAGAAAAAGGCAGACAGATGCCAAGAAAAGCTCACAGCCAAGGACTGAGCGGAGGTTGCAGCAGCACGGTACCCCATCTTTAGCAGTCAGCTTTGGACACGCCCATTTTCACTGCTGACCCCAAATCTGCTTCACTCTCTGAGGAGAGGCTGTCATTCTCCCCATGTCTTTGGCTACTTCCCCGTGAGGTGAGACCTCCGGCAGGAGCGTGTATTTCGTCAAATCTGGACCCTATGCTCTTTGTCGAGAGTTGGGGTAGGGATATAAGCTTATTCAAAGCCTAGAGCAAGCAGTGGTCTTGGCTGGCATCAGACTTAACATGGGGCACTCACTGTCTAGGAAGACACCTCCAATGCAGACAGCCAAAACCCTGGTGTCGATCATGTCCCCTAAGCCTCCGTTTCCTCATCTGGGCAATGGAGACCATAATATTCTTTTAAGATCCCTGCCTTTTGTTGCAATTCTTTACCCTAATGTTAATTTTACCCTCCATTGCTATGATTAAAGAACAACTACAAAATAAATCTTAGTTGTTATCGTGTCTGTTATTAGCTCTTTGTATCGAAGAAAGTTTTACATTCCTAATCTCAGACCAATCTACCCTTTCCCTCAACTTCTGCTCTGGAACGAATGCTCAGGTGATTTTGTTACAGACAGATAGTCCCCCACTTCCGGAGACTTCAGAGGGCTCCCACAACTCCTGCACAACTCAGCTGTCATTCCCCAAAGGACATGGATTCACTTGTGTCCTTCAGAGAGAGTTTATACGTGAGCTCCTTTAGCTTCCCTCCTGACATCCAGTAACTGGATTTGCCCTGATTATCATCATGATTATCTCCGCCCGCAAGACTGAACAGAAGTCAGGTCCCTCCTTCTCCTAAACTGGTCCCCTCCATGACTGTGCTATTCCGCCTTCTCTGAGCCATGGCTTGAGCCTTTTCTTGAGCTTCAGTCCCTGGATATTCTCTCTCTCTCTCTCTCTCTCTCTCTCTCTCTCTCTCTCTCTCTCTCTCTCTGCCCCCCCCCCTTCTTTCCCTAACCCATGGTTTCTGCCCTGTAGCTTGCACAATCAAATGCCGCAGGGGCACATTTCCACACTCATTGGATGTCACTGACTCTGCAGTTATTAAAATAGAACACATTGTTTTTGTAGATTTAATTAAAAACAATACAAAAAACGTGCCAAGAATAAAAATCACTTGAAATCTCTAACCCAAAGGAAGCCTTGCTCCTGTCTGTCTAGTCAAACACACAGATATTTATGGTTGGTTTTATGTCGAGAAAATTTATGTTTCCTCTCTTTCCTGCATAATCACCCTTTCCCCTCTCTGCACTGAATCATTCCCATCATAATATATATATGCTGTTATTTCTCCTATCTTGAGAAATTCTCTATTATTACACTCTAACCCGACTATCACCTTATTACTCTGCTCCCTTTTAAGGAAGCGTTTTTGAAGCAATGATGAGTTCCCCCTGTATTGACTTGCTCTCTCTCATTCAGTCTCCTTTGCAGATTCCTCCTCCTCCTCCTCCCTGCAGTCAGCCCGGGAGTGCTCCAAGGATCTGTCTTTAGAGTTCTTCTCTCTCTTCTATCTATCCTCATTCCCTAAGTGATCCCATGGAGACTCCTGGCTTTAAATACCATCTTATCCTGTTGACTCATGAGTTTATATGAGTTTCTATCTCTATCTAGGGCTTTCTTCTCTGCTGACTTCCAGACTCCAAATTGCTATTGGGCATATCCACCTGGATGTCCGACAAACATTCTCAATATAGCACGTCCAAAGTAGAATCTGTGCGCTCCACTCTCTACCTCAAACTTATTCCTTCTGCAGTATTTCCCAGCCCCATCCTAGTTACTCATGCAGAAGACCTTAGACTCTTCCTTGATACCTCTCTCTAACTCATATCTGCTACATCCAGTCGTACCTGCTTTGGCTTTAAATTGTATTTCAATTTCTTGCCACTTCTCATCAGCTTCGCTATTGGCTTCCCAATCTTCCTTGGAGAGAGTGAATCTCCCTTGGAGAGAGTGTGTTTATAATCTCTTCAATAGTGTGTTTATAATCTCTCTGTGTTGTGGGTTGACTTGTAGCCCCTCAAAAGGCTATACTGAAGTCCTACTTGAGAATGAGATCTTATTTGGACTCAGGGCCTTTGCTAGTATAATCAAGTTATGATGAGCTTATAGTGGCTTCGAATGGGTTCTAATGCAACAAGAAGAAAAAGTGGGAAGGAGGGAGAATGGTGTGTGAAGCACAGACCCACGCAGGCAGAGTACCATGTGATGGAGGAGGCAGGGAGGGACTGGTGCAGCAGCAAGCCAAGAACACCAAACGCTTCTAATACCAGAAGCTCAGGGAGGGTACAGTCCAGATTTCCCACCAGTGTCATTGAGGGAACAAGGCCTTACTGACACCTTGGGGTTTTTACTCCTAGCCCCCAGAATTGTGAGATAAATTTCAGTTAAGCACTCACCTTACTTTTTTCTTTTCTTCTTTGGAGACTTGTTTTTCACACAACAGAAACAGACATGCCTCATCTGATGGATGATATCCAAAAGATTGACGTTTCTCCAGAAAGTACAACACTTAAGCATCGTATGAGTCAAGAAGTCTACTGCTAGAGGGCCATGGTAGCTTAAAGCAGGGATGCAGAGGTGTGTGTACAGCAAGATTCATAGGAGTAGTATGCACTATAGTCAAAATGTAGAAACAGCTCCAACGTGCATCAGCAGACAGTTGTCAACAGTGCATGTAATAGAATATGATTCAGCCTTTAAAAAGCATGAAATTCTGATGCATACTACAACATGGATAGACTGTGGAAAGAATGTACTAAGTGAAAGAAACCAAGCACAGTCGGAAACTGGAAAAAAAAATTCATAAAGTCAGAAAGTCCAACAGAATTTTCCAGGGGTTAGGAGAAGGGAGGATGGAGAGTTAATGTTCATTAGAGACAGGTTTCAGTTTGAGACGAAGAAAAGGTCTGGAAATTGATAGTGGCGATGGCCATGCAACACTATCAACATACTGAATACTGTGGATGTATGCTTATCAACAAAATGGTAAACTTTATGTGCTACTAGTTTTAAATGCATAGATGAATTAAAAGAGATAGTATTATGACCTGTAAAGTCCCTTCTCCAACCCAAAAAAAGGCAAACACGGGAAAGGCCCCAAGGGCCTCGGTTCACTCCTCTTCAGCCTAGCCAATGCAGCCTCCTCCTCCCTGTCTGGAGTCACCATTTTCCCTGGGATACTCTCACCATGCTGGTATTCTGCTGTTCTCCCAACACTCTGCAAGGTTCAGTCTCAGGGCCTTGTTCTTTGCAAATTCCTCATTTTTGAAGACCATTCTCACCTCCCACTGCTACCTCCAACTTCCATTTACATAGTTCTCACTCATCCTTGAAATTTCCAACTCAAACTGACCTTATCAGGAAGGCCTTGCCTCCCTACCCTATATAAAATTATACAGTGTGCTTTCTTTCCCCACCCTGTTTTCTTTCCTCCACACATGTGTGTCCCCAGGTAACCTGTTACACCCTGCTCTGTTTTGTGTGTGTATCTCAAGGTTCAGCAGGCTCCTCCAAATCAGGGATTTTCAGTCACCGTCCTATCCACAGTGCCCTAAAGAGTGCCTGGTGGCAAGTACTTGCTTAATGGGGATTTGTTGAATGGATGGTGAATAAAAGTAAATATCATAAGCATTGTGTGTGTGCGTGTGTGTGTGTGTGTGTGTGTGTGTGTGTGTGTGTGTGTGTGTGTATGTGTGTGTACTGGAGATTAAAGCTAGCAGCTTATGCATGCTAAGCGGGCAGTCTATCATGGAGCTGTGCCCTGGTCCAGGAACGCTCTTTCATAGCTTGCAAAATACCTTGCACCACCAACAAGAAAACACTCAAGTGGCTGGGAAGATGGCCAGGCTGTAAAGTGCCCGCCATGCAAGCATGAGGACGGGAGTTTGAATCTCCAGCACCCGTTAAAAAGCCAGGCAGGCCCTGTACATTGTGTCTGTAACCCCAGCGCTGGAGTGGGTAGAAGAAGGTGGTTACCAGCAACTCATTGGTCGGGCAACTTAGCCAAGGGAAATGGGCCCCAGGTTCAGTGAGAGACTCTGTCTCAAAACACAAGGTGAGGAGCAGTAGAGAAAGGCTAGTGATGTCAGCCTCCAGCCTAAATTGGTACACAGGCATGAATGCAAACACACATGCATGTATACTACAAAGATATACAGGCACAGGCACCCCACCCCCAGCCCCCAGCAAGATACATTTAATTTCACTTGGATGTCATCTGGAAATAGATGTATTTCCAGAAATCACACCATTGACTGACTACTTTGAAACTGTATTTGAAATTCCTAGTGCTGTTTTTTTTTCTTTTTTGAATTATTTTTTTGAGATTTATTTATTTATTTTCTTTTCAAGACAGGGTTTCCCTGTATATCCCTGTTTGTCCTGGAACTTGCTCTGTAGACCAGGCTGGCCTCGAACTCACAGAAATCCACCTGCCTCTGCCTCCTAAGTGCTGATATTAAAGGTGTGAGCCACCATTGCCCAGCTGAGATTTATTTATTTTTATTTTATGTGTATGGGTGTTTGTCCTGCTTGTATGTCTGTGTAACATGTGCTTGCAATGCCCAAGGAGGGGTGTTGGGTCCCCTGAAACTAGTTATAAAAGGTTGTAAGCTGCCATGTGGGTGCAGGGAATGGAACCCAGGTTCTCTGGAAGACCAGCCAGTTCTCCTAACCACCGAGCATCTCTCCAGCCCCAATATGCTTTCACTTTAGAGGAAGACGAAGGGAAATTAATGCCCAATCGCTGTCAGTCTGAATATCTTATATTGGACAAACTTTTGAGATGTACAGTCTTTCCAAGAAAATATTTAAATAACAGAAAAAATTTTTGCATTTTTCATGTCACTTTAAAGGAGTTGCAGTTCATCCAGAGCCCATCTATCGAACCTCTGAATCTGTAAATTGATCATATTTCAAAGATGCACCGGGCCCTGTGTGAGTGTGATTCTGGGATGCATTTTGAATGTGATCTTAACTCTTGTGATACCATGGCTTGCTCAGCTTAAGGTGCACCTTCAGATCTGATTTCTCAGCAGGTCAGTTCCTCTGCTTTCATGATCGCCAGTCTTGTTTTTTCCAAGCAAGAGTTTGCCTTTATATTTATCACACATAATTTTAAGGTCTAAAACAGTTACTTTGTGGTAAGTATAATTGTTCCCAAACATAGAATTATGTGTGATAAATATAAAGCGTTCAGAGTTAGTACTTACGAATTTCTAAATAAATTGCTGGGTATGCTATTAAATCCTCACTCCTGGTCACTCTACAACAGGTATGCACAACAGGTACACAGAGTAAGTACAATGTAGGACCGACAGAAACAAAATGCTCTGCATTACTCAGCCTTCACCATGCCTTCATGTTATCAAGGCTCTTTTCTCCCCTGATGTTATTAATGACTTCTTCTTCTTTTTTTTTTTTTTACATAACTTTTTAAAATTATTTATTTATTTATTTGGAGACAGGGTTTCTCTGTGTAGTCCTGGAACTTGCTCTGTAGACCGGGCTGGCCTGAACTCAGAGATTCACCTGCCTCTGTTTCCCAAACGCTGGAATTAAAGTGAAGCAATTAATCCCTTTAATTAAAGATGTGTGCCACTGCCTGGCTATTTATTTTTATTATATGTGCATTGGTGTTTTGCCTGCATGTATGCCTGTGTGAGGGTGTCGGATTCCCTGGAACTGGAGTTACAGACAGTTGTGACTGCCGTATGGTTGCTGGGAATTGAACCCAAGTCCTCTGGAAGAACAGCCAATGCTCTTAACTGCTGAGCCATCTCTCCAACCTCTATTAATGATTTTCAACTTGCTAAACCCAAGAGCTTAGAAGTCCGACAGCTCAACTTCTCTATGACATTTGGCTTATCGATTGGTGCTTCCTTTATGAAATGTTCATCTTTTTATATCTTTCTTGACATCACTCACTCCTAATTGTCTTACTGCCCACTCTGGCCACATCTTAGCCTCCTTCCTTGACCTCTTCTTCATCAGCCTGACACAGGGATGTTCCCTTGGCTTCTTTTTCCTTCCTATCTATGCTTTATCTCTGGGCCGTCTTGCTGGGCTTAATTATCATTTCAATGTGAATCACTCCCCAGTCTTCAGTATCAGCTTGTTTCTAAAGCTCTAGAGCTGTACACTCAATTGGAGAATTCCAAATACTTAACACATCCAGGGATACCCCCAAACCCACTCTATTTGCATTCCTCATCTCAGTGTATGGAAACGCCATCTCCCCTGTCATTAGATTCATATGCCACATCTAGCTTGAACTTTGCATCAACAGACACATAATGTAATGCTTCAAGTTACCCTGGAGCAGGGCAGCAAGGGTTCAGAGGCAGGTCTACCACTTACTAGGTGGGTGATCTGCAAGACACTTACCCCCTCTGCCTTTGCTGAGCGCCCACATGAGGATAATGAGGATAACGATAGGAACTACCTCCTACAGGTTCTTGTGAGGATTAGATTTGCATTTGCAAAGTGGTTAGGCCAGTGCCAGTATATAGTAAGTGCTTGCTGCTACACCAGTCTTGAGTTTGTCCCCATTCTAGTCCATCCTTCACCCTGCTGACAGGTTTTGAGAGGTTACCAGTTACAGACTGCTCAATCAGGGCCATCTTCATGCAAAGTGCTGTCAGTGCAGAATCTCATTTAACCCACAACATAATTTATTGTGGAGGTATTCTAATGGCCTTTGTAGAACTGTGGAAACTGGGCCTTTAAAGGCTAATGTACCTTGGTCAAGGCCATATAGCTTGTAAATACAAGATCAGAAATTTATTTCAGGTCTATTCCTAGAGTCAGTGTTGGGAACATGTATATGTACTGCTTGCCCAGACCCAAGTTAGGCACTTACTAAAAATTCTTCAAACTCCATGTTGGTGTTGTGATCAGTTTCTGTCTTAGGGTTTCTATTGCTGTGAAAAGACACCATGACCATGGCAACTCTTATAAAGGAAAACATTTAATTGATGTGGCAACACACAGTTCAGAGGTTCAATCCATTATCATCATGGTGTGGCAATGTGCAGACACATATGGTGCTGGAGAAGTGGCTGAGAACCCTACATCTTGCAGGCAACAGGAAATCGACTGAGACACTGGGCGATGTCCTGAGCTTAGGAAACCTCAAAGCCCACCTCCACAGTGGCACACTTCCTCCAACAAGGCCACACCCACTCCAACAAAGCCACACCTCCTAATAGTACTACTCCCTGTGAGATTATGAGGGCCAATTACATTCAAACTATCACAATTGCTTTACTATCTTGTTCTAACTTAACTTCATTTCCTGAGATTTCTTTCAGGTGGTCTGGCCTGTCTTGCTTTTCTGTCTCCACCTCTGTGGCCTTCTCTTCCTCTTCATCCTTCCTTTATCTCTCCCTTCTTTCCTTTCCTACTTTCTTTCCTTTTCAAAGCCCAAGTGCCAGGCACTGTGCTCAATCTTAGAAGATAAGAAAAAGGAGCAATTTATCCTCAAAGAGCTCGTGGTCTGATCAACTATTAATGGCAGTATAGTGAATGGAGAAGAACCAGACCGGGGAGGAGGGGGTCCCAAGCAGACAATTTCAGCCTTCTGGAGGATATTTGGGTCAGATAACATTGAGTCACTCTTTAGCAATCCTGGCATCTTGCTGTATGCCCTTGAGGTCTTTGAGGTGTCCCTTTTTGCTTGTCATATCATTGTCTGAGACTGGATTTCAAAATCATCTCCAGGACACCGTTTTTTACTTTTTCCTCGGCTAGATATTTGTTTCCTTATTAAACCTTACTCACAGCATAGATCACATGGTAGGCTATTAGTCTGTCTGTTCGTCACTTTGACTAGACTGTGATTTCCTTCAAGGAAAAGACAGTTTTGAACTGTCCTTCATTCCCAAGGGCATGCCTGGAATATTTTAATGCTCACCAGGGTTTTGTTAAATAGAGATTATGTTCACAAAGGGAAGTCTTAGACAGAGGGGCCTTCTGGTTCAGAGCAAACCATGCATAGTATCTTTAAAACACTTGGCTTTATACACTACAGAGAGTAAGTGTTCAGTAAACACCATTCAAATATCTGATAAAACATTTGTGATAATGCTAGAAATAAAGAAATTTCTGCTGGGCATGATAGTGTGCGCCTTTAATCCCAGCACTCAGGAAGCAGAAGTAGGGGAGGATTTCTGTTGAGCTGTAGGCTAGCCTGGTCTACATAGAGAATTCCAGGCCAGCCAGGGCTATATAATGAGACCTTGTCTCAATTTTTTTTCTTACCTACTTGTGTGGATAAATAAAGACTTTGTGTCTGACTGGGCAGCTGGGCTTTGAGTCAGCCTGGAGAAAAACTAAGAATTATTGGTTTTAGAGTTGGTGCTAAGAATTTCATTTTTCCCTCAGCCGGACCACAGTTCCTAAATCTTATATACAATTAAGGCATGGGAGGGCTGTGCTGTGTACACCCAGTGTATAATGTTCCCTTTTGCCTGGGTTTTCCTCCTGGTTTCATACTGTTTTAGAAGCGGGGTGGGGGTGGGGGTGGTGGAGCAGAGGAGTACCAGGCTGAAGATGAGTCCTCCATCTCCTCCTTTCCTTCTCTTTGGCCTTGATTATCCTTTCTTTCTTTTTTTTTTTTTTTTTTTTTTTTTTTTGGTTTTTCGAGACAGGGTTTCTCTGTGTAGCTTTGCGCCTGTCCTGGAACTCACTTGGTAGCCCAGGCTGGCCTCGAACTCACAGAGATCCGCCTGGCTCTGCCTCCCGAGTGCTGGGATTAAAGGCGTGCGCCACCACTGCCCGGCCTTTCTTTCTTTTTAAAAACAATCTATTTTTATTATCTTTAGTTATGCATATATGTGTGGGTACATGCACATGAGTACAGGTGCCCTCAGGTGGCACAAACATCCCTGGAGCTGGAGTTACAGGTGGTTGTGAGCTCTTTGACGTGGATGCTGGGGATCAAATTCAGGACTGCCCTTAATTGCTGAGCCATCTCTCAGGCCCCCTGATTAACCCTTCACTAGAGGTTGAGGCTTTTGTACAAAAGTTTGGCAGAAAGACTTAGGCTTTTTTTCATCAAGCCACATGCCCTATCTTTCTCTTGAAGAAACATTTATAGAACACTATTGGCTGGGATTAAGTGGAAGGGAAGAAGAAAAAAAATACGGTGTGTGTGTGTGTGTGTGTGTGTGTGTGTGTGTGTGTGTGTGTTGGGAAGCCAACAGCAGAGATCTATATTGTCCCGGGTACAATACTTCCCTAGCAAGTCTTCGAATCTCATCAAAGTTGTGAGAATTAAAGGACAAAATACATATAAGGGGTTTAGAACAGTGCTTGGCATAGGGGCTAGGACAGACGTGCTAAAAAAAAAAAAAAAAAATGTCAGCTACTATGTTATCCAGGGCTCCTCCACCCAGGCTGGGACCTGGACTTTTGCCTCAAATAAGTCCTCCAGGGCAGTCACTCTCACACTGAACGTGGTACTTTGCTCTGCAGGGGGTATCTTCTTAGAGGTTCAGCCTGGATTCAGGACTGTCTCACCAGAGGCTGGATGCAAATAGGATTCTTTTTCCTCTCAGCGTTGTTTCTCCTCTCAACCCTTGCCCCCAGTCCCGGTCAGCTGGATCACAGACTAGTTTCAGTCCTGGTTTGTATCCAGGTGCTCGGGCCTTTCTGGTAGCTCCAGAACTAACTAGACAGTTACATTGAAAGACAGAAACCGCCCAGTTTTTTTTGGCACTGACATTTTAAATTGAGTTCAACAAGCAGTTATTGAGCACCTAGAGCGTGCAAGTAAAGTTCCTTTAAATACACTTGGCTCTTAACTGTTTCAACTATTCAATTTGGATTAGTGCTGATTCATCTTTAAGGGTTTTATGAAGAATCAATATTAAAATGGAAAAAAAAATATTTGCACAGTTCTCTGCAAATATAAGCGTCTTGTGCGGATTATTGTTGCTCCAGTACTAATATCAATTGAAATAACAACAGCTCTGCTTCCCAGGCAGGCTGTAGAAAGCAGAAAGCAGCTGTACGAAGACAGGAGACAGGCGGAAGAGGTCAGGGGAGGTGCCTTCACCACGTCCGGCCCAAAGAGGCGGAGCATGGAGGAAAGCCCCCCGAGGCCCCGCCCCATGCCCCGCCCCTCCCTCCGAGCGGCGTAGGCGGTTACCATGGCGATGACGTCTAGAGGGCGGGGCGGGGCGGGGCTATGGAGAGGAGGAGGAAGATGGCGGGAGGGCGGCTCTGAGGAGACCTCGGCGGCGGCGGAGGAGGAGAGAAGCGCAGCTCCGCGCAGCGCCGGGGCCCATGTGGGGAGGAGTCGGAGTCGCTGTTGCCGCCGCCGCCGCCTGTAGCTGCCGGAGCCGGGTGGGAGTGAGGGGGACACGGCAGGATGAAGTTCGCCGAGCACCTCTCCGCGCACATCACTCCCGAGTGGAGGAAGCAGTACATCCAGTATGAGGTACCCGCGGCGGCCGGGGTTGGGGCGGGCTCGGAGGGGCTGCCATCTCCCCAGCCGCGACCTCCGCCGCCGCCTTGAGCTCCCCGGCCGGGGCGGACTTTGACCCACCGCCGCGGGGAGCCACTGCGGCATCCCCGGCGCTTCTGGCCCCCGGCGGCCAGGCCTTCCTTTCCCCTCCCCCGCAGCCCTCTGCCGCCGCCGGGGTAACGGATATGCAGGCGGCGGCGAGAGGAAGGGCACAGCCGGGCTGGGGCTGGGGAATGGTAGGGGTGGGAGGCTGAGCCGCAGGTGTGCCGGCCGCCCGGGGTCGCGGCGGTTCGGCGCCACCCCCTCCCCTCTCACCCTGACCTCAGGTCCCCACCGCGGAAGATTACCCCCGTCGCCAAGGTTAGGTGCTCCCCGCCGCGCACCTCTCGCCGAGGAATCGTGCTCTTGCAAGATAAGCCCCTCCAGCGATTGCCTTCATGCCACCGAGCCCGTCGTCGGCTTACCCCCACTTGCCCACTGTTGACAAAGGCTTTGTAACAGGATTGTTAGTGAAATGTCTATCACCTTAATGCAGTGGTTATAGTTTCCAAACGCGTTGAACCAGTAGTTCTGTTTTGATAAGGAGACGGTTGTCTAGTCTTTGTACTGATTGCACGAACTATACAGAGGAACCACATCTTTGGATTTTCACTCTTCTCAGGTTTTGGAATGGAGGGAAGAGGAAGGAGGCAAGAGGATTATTTAAAATTTCAGATTTTCTGCTAAGTTTTTGTTAGGGAGAAAATCACTGTAATGTAAATACTGTACCTTACTTGTGTATTACACGAGTCTAGTTCCTCCTTTCCACTCAGTTTCTTCTTCCACAGCTTTTGGAGGGAGGGTATTTAATAGATAGTGTAAGGAACCTTGAATCAATATTGGGAATAGTAAAGACAGTGAAAACCACTTATGTATTTAGAAGGTAGGCTACCTGAAGGGTTTTAAGCTTGCAATAGGTTATTCTCAAAAGCTAGTAGCTCAGCTCTTGCATAGAGAAAGACAGCCAGATCTGTAACCTCCAGGAATTCACATCTATGGTATGAGCAGGAACAAAGAGTATAAAATCAATAGGAGCACACATACACATACACTGGCTAGGTTTTATGAATTAAAATATTTTGGATCCCTTTTTAACTTTATATAAATTTAGTGATAGGGTGGTTAGGCAACAGCAGTAAGTTCATTTATTCATGTAGCCAATGTAATAACTGAAGACCGGGGGAAGGGTGCAGTTAGGTGAAACTGAATCTTGAAGATTGTAAAATAAGTTTATTTATAGTATGCTGTATTTAATGCTAGAAATGAATGGCTTATTACTAATACTTTCTGGTCAGTTTCCTTGTGGTGTTCTTTAGCCACATTCTGTAAGAAAAGGTTCTAACATTTCAGGCTGTAGAGTGTTGATTTATTGTTTGTAATAACATTCAGTCAGTTTTAAAACCTTGGCTAGAATCCAGATGGTGGGTTTCATTGAAAGAAGGGCCTTGGGTTTTCACCTTCCTGCCAGCACTTTCAGCACCACTGCCAGGTCTTCAGAGAGGCTAGGACTGGAGCGTGCCGAAGCACAGTTTAGGATTACATAGTATGCAATGCTTGATTTCTGATCAGGGTAACAGTGGCTGGATGGATCCTGTGATTCGTGTTCAGTATTTCAGCATTGGACTGTTTCATAGAATTAACTTGGAAGATCTCGGACTGGAAGGAGAAGCATATGATTTAGTTTTAAAATGCAATTAACCCTTGATTTGTAATGTCAGCTTTGTGGCTGGAGTAACCACAGTGACTGTGGGACCCCTCAATTTACATAGTCTATTTGGTTACTATTATTTCTAAATGGATACTCTAGATTGGTCACAGAGGGACAGAATTCCTATGCTTCTGAGTGACTGCATTATCTTTCTCAGACCAATTATAAATTACTTTTTGAAAAATTCATTTATTGTGGCTAGTGGAAATCAAATCTATAGAGAGATTCCCTACTATGCAACTCTTATTCTTGGTAAATTCATTGTTCCTTAGGCAAGATGAAAAAGAAGGGGCTTTTTTCTTTGTGAGTTGGAACCATTAAAGACATTTGCATGGGAGTGTAGTCTTTGTGTTGTGTATTATTTCTAAAGATTTGGTGCTATTCCTTTAAAAATAGCATAAAGATGTGAGTAAGAATTTTTAAGGTCAGAATGTTAGCTACTTAAAAATACCAGGGAAGAGACTCTGTCTCAAAAAAAAAAAAAAAAAGTCAGGGAAAAAAGGTATCTATATTAAAAAGTTAGCTTTTGCCTGGGATCTTTGCTTGTGATATGTATTTTCGTGTAGTTGAAAATGATGCTCTACAAAACAGTTAGCAGAGCAGACACTTGGATTTGTTTTTCAAGCACTGGTGATGAAATTTTGATGTATTACCCTTAATTCAAGCCTAGGCTGCCTTCTAGTGCCCTGAACCAACATGAACTGTTCAGTTTCTTTGTTTATGCCAGTTTATTAGTATTACTTGAGTTAGGTGGAGCTTTAGCTAGAAGCTGAACATTGTGTTTACATCTCTAGTTCTATGTAATATTTAATTATATGTAGTATTATGGATACATGGCAGCATGGTAAGTGCTAGTTCTTGTGTATGTGAGCTGTGAGGCCCTTTAAAGAATGCTTTTGCTCTTCTTGTTTCCATAAAAAAATAAATAAATAAAACAAACACATACAGGACCAGAGCCTTTTAAGGCCTATTCTATTTCCTAAGTGTTTGGTTTAACTTTTAATTTCTTGAATTGCTAAAATTATTAATGATAGTATCACATCACTATCCTGAAAATTATTAGTCTTTAACTAAAAAATTGTGGCATTCATAGTCAGAATAAGCACAAAAGAATAGAGAGGCAAGGAAAGACCATATACAGGACATCTAGTTGATGTTTATGAACAATTTTACCAAGAATAAATACAAATGTCAGAAACTATCTTTGTTTCTAATAACCCGAATACAAATCTCAGGGTGGAAAATGGAACCTCAATAAGTGTTGTAACAATCCTTTCAAAAAATTTAGAATCAATGGTTGTATATTTTAGAGGTCTGTAATAGGTTAATTGAAATTAATTCAGACCAGTTTCATCCAAATAGACTAGTATGAGCAGATAATGTTTTACAGAATATTAACAAAAGAGGCAAATATTTGATGCCTTTGATTGCTGACATGATTTTTTTTCACCCTAGAGTCTTGTGCTTTGGTTTCTTAGGAACCAAGAATGACTTTTTTCAGTGTATATTGTAGTAAGCATAAGGTACTAAAACAATGAGCTCTCCAAAGTTTAGGAATTGAAAGAGAATTTTAAAGATTACCTACTTCCTTGCTTTTTCAAGCAAAGAAACTCAGGTCTAGAAAGGTTAAGCCACTTGGCATCATATAAATGTGTGGTGTCTCTCTCTCTCTCTCTCTCTCTCTCTCACATACATTCACACACACACACACACACACACACACACACACACACACACACACACGGCTAGTTTCTTGAGCACTGTATGTTTTAGTATTAGGAACCAGGTCACATTAGCTGTGTGACCCTGATGAAATCACTTCCTCCTTTTGGGGTTTCAGGTTGTTCATCTGTATGTAGTGTTGGAGAACTGAACTTTGGTTTCTAAGTAAGCCTCATATAATCTAAGCACCCATTCAGCTCTAAATTTCTATGTTTTGTTATGGTTTAATTATGCTTATGAAGAGAGAATTTAAGGAGCTATTTTAAATCCTAATATAAAATTAATGTTAAAAAAATCATCTTTTAAAAAAACTTAATGAAAAGCCAGACATAGTGATGTACACCCTTAATCCCAGCACTTGGGAGTCAGAGGCAGGAGGATTTTTGTGAGTTGTGGTCAGCCCGGTCTACGTGGTGAGTTCCAGGACAGACAGAGCTACATAGTGAGACCCTGTCTTAAAACAAAAACAAAACCCCCCAAATAAATAAATAAACCAAAAAATTAATAAATTAAAAAATGTTTTTAATTGAGAGTTTGTTGTGACTAGAAAACTCAGTGAAACCTTTTGTTTCCGTTGCTGGGGATTGAACCCAGACCTTTGGGCATGCTAAGCAAGCCACTCTACCACTGAACTACATCTCCAGCATGAGACTTTTGTTTAACTTAAATAAACAGAAAGCAATGGCCATGAACTAATTTTCCTTTGCATGATCTGGAAGACGTACTGCATGAACTGCACTTCCCTTAATGTCAGGTAGAAGGAAGCATTGCTGTGGTGTTGTTATGATTTTCATTTATAGAAAGAACCCTCCCGTGGGAAAACTTGTGTTGCAGGCTTCAGTGTCTCAATGGTATTATGTTGATTAGTTAGGGTTCACTTGCCTTGCTGGAACTTGTTTGAAATTTCCAGTTTGGCCACCCGATGGGGCACAAACCACACTTTTTCTTTACGGGACTTCTGTAAATAAAAGTACAGTGTAGTGTATTTTAAATAATGCTTGCAAATGATGGTTAGTGATTGTTAGATGCCTGACATTTGCAAATATGATTTAAATGAGTGAATAAAAGTAGAGACAGGAAGTATAACTGTTCTTTATTGTCTCTGTAAAGTATGCTAGGGTGAGTATCCTGGTAAGATTATACTTGTCCATCCATCCCTGAGGTTGGCTTTGGATCAGCTTTTGGGTGAAGGCCCAGATCATAAGAACCTAAGAATCTTATTTGACCTGGAGTGACCATGGAAAACTAGTCCTGGCTTCAGTCCTCATTTGGAAAACATTTGAGAGACCAAGTTATACTAGCTGGGGGTTTCAGGTACATGTGAATTTTAGGCCCCCAAACAGTGTTTCCCAAACTCCATGGAGTAAGAGAAGATAGTGTTAAAACTGTTAGTTTTGTTAATTTTATGCATATGAGAAGGAAGAAATATCATTTTCCAAATATTTAGTAAATGGGTTGTGTAGCATTTTCCAAGGAGGCTACCTACAAGTGTTAAAATTCTGAGGGAGTCAGGGTTCCAGTGATTGCTCCCTTCTTTGTTCACTGTCAGCGGGTAGCGGTTAGTGCAGTTATGGGTGCCTAGGTAAATGAGTGCTGTGTAAATTTGACTCGGTCAGCCCAATTAGAGATGCTGTAACAGTAATACCAGTAATGTAAGCACAGTGAACAGCATGGCAGTGACAGCTGACACATCTAGAAATAGCCTTTAGCCAGACTACAGGTACAGTAGCAATACTATGTTAGATCTGACAAAAAGTTCACCAAAATAGTTCACAATTAATAAGAAACCCTTTGAAGTCAGAGTTTACATCCTCTGGCATCCACAATTAACTTACATCTCAAGTGTGCCTTGATAAGTCCAGTTTTCAGTTTGTATCCATCGTAATTAAGTTCAAAATTAAAGCAGTCTTGAGCCTTGAACTAGCCCTTTGAATTCCTGGGATAAATTATTTGATCAAAAATACTCATACAGGAAAGGTTTTTTAAAAAGCCTTATTATTGAAGGAGGCCTATACTATAATAAAGAACTTAGGTCAGAAATAAGGAGCTAAATAAGTCCTAAGGTGCAGCTCTGTCATTGAGTATTCATAAATAGTGAACAAATTACTGCTTGCTGGTTTGTGCGTGCATGCGCACTTCTGTGTACAGGTATGTGCCCACTTATGTGCATTTGTGTTTAGAAGCCAGAGGTTGGCATCAGGTATCTTCTGTTGCTTTCCATCTTATTTATTATTGAGACAGTCTCAAAATATGGCTTTAGCTGGTCTAGAACTCACAGAGATCCATCTGCCTCTGCTTCCTGCGTGCTGAGATTAAAGCCTGGCCCCACCTTATTTATTTATTTATTTATTTGTTTGTTTGTTTATTTATTTATTTATTTATTTATTTAAACAGTCTATCTACATGACCCTGGAACATGTACTGGAACTCACCATGTAGAACAGACTGGCCTCAGACTCACAAGAGATCTGCTTGCCCTTGCCCTGAGTGCTGGGATTAAAGGTGTGCGCCATGACACCCAGCTCCTCCTTAGTTATTGAAGACAGATCACTCACTATACCTGGACCTTGTGGATTTGACTAGACTGCATGGCCAGAAAACCTCAAGGATCCACCTGCTTATATTGCCCCTGTCCTGGAGACAGATGCATGTTGCCATACCAGGCTTTTACATGGATGTTTAGGATCCAAACACAGGTCTTCATGATTGTGCAGTGAGTGAGCTCTGTATCCACTGAGCCAAGTCCCCAGTCCTCCACCCAACAATTGGTCATTTGAAGATAGAAAGGTGGCATGCAACCACAGAGGAAAGTGGGGAAGTTCAGTCTCAATCCCTCTTCTTGCACCCCACTTCTCCCCCCATATCCTTCTCCCTATCTTTCCATCCTCTTCCCCTCCCCCTTTCCAGAAAGGATTTCATGTATACCAGGCTGGCCTTAAACTCCCTATGTAGTCAAGGATAACTTGATCCTCTTGCCTCTACCTCTCAAGTGATGGGATTATAGGTATGAGCTACCACTTCCAGTTTATGCCTTACTAGAGATTGAACCCAAGGCTTTTCACTAGTGCTAGGCAAGCACTGTTATCCATTGAGCTATAGCTCTAGCCCCAGATATAAAATGTGCTTTATGGAGGGTTTTTTTTTTTTAATGCCCTAGAGCAATGGTTTTCAAGCTTTTTAAATCCCAGGACATGTTGAAACTCTTAAAATTATAGAGGATGTCAATGTCTATCGATGTCCTATATTAGAACCTCAAACTGAGGTCTAATATGCAATATACAAGCACACCTTTTACTAGCCACTAGGAGTATAACCTGACATTTAATACAGCACCTGAAACTGCCTTGTGTACCTGTGGGAGAAGGAAAAAAAGCAAATGAGTGGTAGCATTATGAAGATTTTTTTTTTTTTTTAACACAGGGTCTCGAACTGTAGCCCTGGCTGACCTCAAACTCACAGAGATCCTCCTGCCTCTGCTTCAGGAGTGTCTCCCTAGTGCAGGGATTAAGGCATGTGCCATCATAATTGGCTCAGAAGTGCCTCCTTTGAGCACAGGACTTATTTTAGAAAGTTAAGAGATGGCCTGAAAAAAAAAGTGTTCTGTTTTTACAAAGCACATGAGAAGATAAAGGACTCTGTAGGGTGAGGATTTCCTGGTGTCTGCCACACAGTGAAGGGCCATAGAGAAAGAAATTTGGATGTCACCTATTCCGTCAGTAGAGCTGGAATTGAAGTTAAGTCCCATCCTGTGGAGCTCTTGTTTTTGTGAGGGAGTGTAAATAGCAACAGTGGTGGTAGTAAATGGTGATAACCCCAGCAGCTGTTGGTTGTTTGTTTGTCTGTTTATGTATTTGAGGACTTATGTCACACGTTGTAGTAACACTTTAAAAGACATTTCTCTTAAGAGCAGGCAGTGTAGGTAGGCTGTTACTGCTGTCTCAGGATGGGGAGACTGAGCCTGTGAATGACTGTGTTGCTGCTCCTAGTTACAGGTAGCACAGATGAGATACTAAGAGGCCTCTCCTGACCTCTTCTTCAGTACCATTGACCTGTTTCTGTAGCATCTGTTCTGTAGCATGGAAGCAATGGCTGGTCTTTTCTGTCTGCTGGGTTTGGAAAGCAGGGGAGTCCTTCGTAGGACAGAATTCACCTCTGTTAATTTCTGTTTCCTCAAAGTGATCCTGACATTATGAATGAACAGCTAACAAAGGACCTAATGAAGATGAGTGAATGAAAAAGGGAATGAGTTGTGGTAAAAAGAGGAGATAGCTATTGACTTGCCTCAGTCATGGCGGTTGGCTTCAAGGTTTACGTCATAGAATGTTAACCTGTAAGGAACGTTCAGGGTTTTTTAGTTCACTTCTAATTTTTTGTTCAAGTGAGAATGGAATCATAGAGATTAAATGGTGAAGGTCATTTGGCCTGATCAGTGGCTGAGCTAACCGTTACCCTGATTTATTTTATTAGCTTTGTGTGTTAATGCAGAGAACAGTTTCTAAAGCCAGACTGTGGAGGTTCAGATCAAAGCTTGCCGGCTTACTAGCTTAGTGGATTCAGGCAAGTTACTTGTCAATTACTTTTTCTTAATAAATACATGTGTGTGTGTGTGGCGAGTGCACACTTGAGGAGCTCAGAGGACAACTTTGAGGAGTTGAGTGCCTCTTTCTACTTTGGGTCCTGAGGATGGAGCTTGCCATCAGGCTTGTATGGCAAGCTTGTATGGTTTTTACCTGCTGAGCCATCTCCCCAGCCCATGTCACTTGACATGTTTGTGCTTTGGTTTCCTTTTGTGTCAATTAGCAATGATGATAGTATAATTCTGTAGGACTATTATGAAAATTGTCATTTCCAAAGTTTATTTGTTCAATTGACATTTCCAAAGTCATTGAGACAGTCTCACTATGTAATGAGGCTGATCTTAACATGTTTGGTAATCACGGTACTACTGAACTACAGTTGTAGCTGGCTTTGAACTTTTGATACTCTGGTCTCAGCCTCCTGAAAAAATCCTGGGATTGCAGATATATGCAACATGCCTAGTTGTTGAGGATTAAATGAGTTATAACACAAAAAGTTCTTAGAACAATGCCTGGCATATAGTAAGAGGGATATATTAAAGTTCTTTTTTTTCAAAGAGCTCAAGGATATTATGTAGTGCTTGGTTAGCAGTGTTTATATTAGGGAGATGGAGCCTCAAGCTTTATCTGTCAGATGTCAGATGTGGGTTTTTCTAGGAAATGACTGTGTTCATTTGAGCTAATATTTCAAACGTCTATAGTATTTGTTCTGATGAATTGTTCTTAGCTTTTTTAGTATACACTAAGGAAGCCAGGCATAAATGATGATGTAGTTGTGAAATAAATTAGTTGTGATGGTCGTTTTGTAAATTCATTTATTTTGGCTAGCCAGTGTCAAGGTATTCTTTTGCTTTTTAATTGAAGTGAGAATCACAAATGCATTTTTTTTTTTTTTTTTGGTTTTTCGAGACAAGGTTTCTCTGTGTAGCTTTGTGCCTTTCCTGGATCTCGCTCTGTAGACCAGTCTGGCCTCGAACTCACAAAGATCCGCCTGCCTCTGCCTCCCAAGTGCTGGGATTAAAGGCGTGCGCCACCACCGCCCGGCTTACAAATGCATTCTTAAATGGATCCAGGTGGCTTAAGTGAGCTTCTAATGACTGCTTAATATTAGTTCTTTGCAGTTTTATAATAAAAACAATAGTTTGTCTTAAAGTTAGCTTTAGAATTGGAAAAGAGCTTCTCAATACCTTGGTTTTTCAATGGATAAATTGAAGACATACAGGTCACACACTGCCTGGGCAGCCTTACAGCTGGCTGCTGAGGTTTAGCATAGCCATATAAATATTGCCTTTTGTTGTTGTTTTGCCTTAAAATTTCAAGGATGAATTTTCTTTGTTCAAATTAATAGATGTTCTGTGCTAATACATTTATCTGAAACTAATCTATTAGATCGCATTAACAGCCTAAAATTTTTTTCTGTATGCTAATTAAAATACACAGTAAATGATGAGACTCAGATATTAATGATGCTGTTGTTTACTTACCTACATAAAATTAACCATTGCCCCCATTTATAAGGTATAATTATAGGTAGAAAACCATTTGAATTAGGAGATAGGATTGAGTGATTATAGCAAGGCTTGCAGGGTCAGGTAGAAATGAAAGAACGACTCGGGAAGGTTAAGAAATGAATAGCCTATTCCTCTGTATCATTCCTCTATTTGTTTTGTAGCATAGGTTACATGGAGACTACATTTCCTACCTCCTGTAGCCCAAGTTTGTGAAGCCAAAGTCAGGGCAGTGTGTTTAGAGCAGTGGTTCTCAACCTGTGGTTTGCAACCCCTTTGGCAAACCTCTATCTCCAGAAACAATTTACATTACAATTCATAACAGTAGCAAAATTACAGTTATGAGGTAGCAACAAAATAATTTTATGATTTTGGGGGGTCACCACACCATAAGGAACTGTATGAAAGGGTTGCAACATTAGGAAGGTTGAGAACCACTGGTCTAGGGGATATTAGAGTGTGTATTAACATATTCATTATTCATGAGTGCCCCTCTTCTTTTTAAAACAACAATAATGATGATAATAACTACAGCTAATGTTTATTGAGTGCTCTGGTGTGCACTTTAATCTTCACTATCCAAAGTATGGTATTATTCCTGTTAGGAGAAAACATTGAAAATTTAGCATGAGTACATTGGTCAGGGATGCATAGCTGGGAAGTGCTTAGAGCTAGAAAGCAAAAGCAGGTGTGTCTTATTTTAGAGACTAGGTTCCTAACATGGTGAGCCACAGTGGGCATCATGCAGGGTGCTGGGGGTAAAGGCAGTGAGCACTAATTTTCACCTTTGAGTAATTTGTAACTTACATGGTCTTCTAATTATATATATTATACACACACACACACACACACACACACACACACACACACACACACACAAACTGTTTATTACAAAAGAGTGGCCAATTGATTTTGCCCTAGAGAGCAAAGGCATTTACATTAGATCTACAGTGGTATTATTTTAGTAGGATACAAGAGAGTAAATACAATTTTATCATACAGGTAAGAAGGGAAAGGACGCTAGAGGCAGCATAGGCAGAAAAAAATGAGATTGAAGAATGGCATAGGTAGGAATTTCCAGATATACCTAATGGAATTTGATTTTAGTAGAGCATTGAACAGTCTATAGAGTGAACTTGGAAAGGATCTGGGAGGTGTTAAAAGGCCCAGAACACTGTGAAGTTAAGATATATTCCTGGGTATCCTCAGAGTTGCCATCCTCCTGCCTCAGCCTCCTAAGTGCTATGATTATAGGCATGTATTACCATTCTTGGTCCATAAAAGATTTTAAAGAGATGATACAACGTGGTGTGTGTGTGTGTGTGTGTGTGTGTGTGTGTGTGTGTGTGTGTGTATGTAATTTGTATCTTACGTGATGCTTTAGACAAATTATGATCAAAGACAGGAAAAACAGTATAGTAAAAAATTATGAAGGTTTGAATCAGTGTTTTATTTAATCAGTTTTATATGTAGTCCACATTTTAAATAAAATTGGGGTGTGTTAAAATTAATGCTATATCATTTTTCAGTTTGACATGGTGTTTCAGTCTTTTTTTTTTTTTTTTTTTTTTTGGTTTTTTGAGACAGGGTTTCTCTGTGTAGCTTTGTGCCTTTCCTGGAACTCACTTGGTAGCCCAGGCTGGCCTCGAACTCACAGAGATCCGCCTGGCTCTGCCTCCCGAGTGCTGGGATTAAAGGCGTGCGCCACCACCGCCCGGCGGTGTTTCAGTCTTAGAAGTATATAAAACAATGATGTGTGCTGCTGTTAGTGACTTTTTAGACTTGACGTTATAATGTAACATTTACCAGATGCTTATTGGGTATCAAGCAGGTAGTAGATATTTTCCATCTAGCGTCTCACTCACTGTCACATTTAACTACTTATATACTCGTTGAATGAAGTTTCTTATGTGATCTTTACAACAGGCCTATTGACATATAGGTATTTATCCTATTTTTGAAGAAATATAATCTCATATTTTAGTAGTTGTCCAAGGTTGCATGGTTAGTTTAGGATGAACTAAGATTATGAACTCAAATTTGTCTTAGTCCAGATTCTTTTATTTTTAATTTTTTGAGATTATAATACAATTATGTCATTTTTCCCTTTCTCTTTCCTCCCTCCAACTCTTTCATGTACCCCATTCCCTTGCTCTCATTCAAATTTGGTTGTGTTATCACTGGTATGTTTTCTGTGCAGTGGTTCTGCTGAGTAGGAAAATAATTGAAAAGGAAGAATTGGTTTTTGAGATATTTGGAAGTTAGGACTCTCGGGGCATTTGCTACAGGGACTAATAAATGCTGCTGGAATTTGAATAAAAGGTGTCATTTGAGGTCAGTGCCTTGCTTGGGAACACCATTTTACTGGTTGCCAAGAAGTTTCACAGAATGTCTTTACTTTGGTGAATTCACTGTGTCCCAAGTTCCGATCTGAATTTGATCTTTTCAGTGACCCTAGATTGATGGGGCTTGGCCTATTGTATACAATTAAGTGGTTGGCTGAATATTGTAAGTTCACAAAGGAGCGATGTTTAAATACCCATGTGCCAAATTATTTATTACTATGGGAAATGCACTTAGCACCCACATTCTAGACTAAAGCAGGTTTTCCTTGTCATCAAATTGTTTGTCTGTTCTCTCCACCAACCTATTGAGAGGAGATAAATTATGAGACTGGCTGAGCATGTGATTAGAAGGCTACAGTTAATGATGTACTCATTTCATTCTACAAGGCCAAGGTCTTACACTGTTTGGATGAATCAAATTCTTTGTGTGATATCTTTTTTACTGGAATATGCCTGGATATGCTGCCATTGTTACTGTTTTGAGATGTCCTTTCCCCTTTAGTGTTGATCTTCCCTAATGTATTTTCTTTTTCTTTTTAAGATAATGTTAATGCTGCAGCACATATGCGCATGCACTCACACTCACATAAATGTTAAAGAATGTTTAAAAAAGGCAATGCTAATAAATATCTATACTGATATATGAATGTTTTGTTCACAGCTTTGTTTTTTTCCAGTACTAGGACTTGAACTTGGGGCCTTGTGTATGTTATGCAGGCATTCTATCACTGAACTACATCCTTGACCTCTGCCTAGTTGAATTTTAAGAGATTAATTTGAAATCTGGCTTTATTATTTAATAGTTATAACCCCTTTTTGAATCTTAGATTCTACCTGTAGAACAGGCTTTCTCAGTAATTGTGATGCTGTAGGCAAAACATCTGATCTGTATATGATAGGTAGTGATAATGTATTACTTATTACCAAGCCGGGGCAGACACTTGACTGCTATAGGTTTTATCACTGGAAGGCATTATTTGGTTCTAGGGAAAGCAGCATTGACAATTATCTTGATAGGTAAACTGCAGCACAGCACTATGCAGTAGGACTTTGAGTGATAGAGGAAATGTTCTGTATCTATGTAGTCCAGTGTGTGGCCATGAGTACATATGACTGATGAGTCCTTGAAATGTGGTTCATGAGACTGCAGAACTCAATATTTAATTGTAGCTAATTAAAAATTTAATAGCAACATGTGGCTAGTGGCTACTGCAAAGCTCAAACTTTTATTATTCATGGCCATGACAAGGACTGAGTATCCTAGTTTAGATTCATTTTATTACTTTACACCTTTTTTCTGTCCCTGATTCTGGGTTCCCTAGCATCCATGATAGTATTCTAGGCTTGTCATTGGCAATGGCTGTCCAACAGCCTTGAATCAAGGTCTAATTTTTGAAGTGTTGGAGATCATTTCTCAAAGATTGGTCCAATGACTATTTGCTTTAGAGCCACTCAGGCTGCGTGTAAAAACAGAAACGCAGTCTAGAGAGAAGGCTCAGCCTTTAAAGGTACCTGCTGCCAAGCCTGATTACCAGAGTTTGATGCCTGGGACCCACACAGTGAAAGGAAGGAACTGTCTTGTGGAAATTGTTCTCTGACCTCTACTGGCACACTGGGGCACTGTGCACCCTCACTCCACCCCAGCCACACACACACACACACACACACACACACACACACACACACACACACACACACACACACACACTAAAAGTAACAGTCCCTATAAGCTGAATCAAACCAGCATGAGTTCTGAGTTCTGACTCAGAAAGATGTAACTTTCTCTTTTCTTTTGTTCTGTCTGTTTCTTTCAGCTGCTGGCCAAAACTTCATGGGCTTTTCACATTCCCTTAATTTAAGCTCCCTCACCTCCATGTGGTTGTGTGCCTCCATGTCAAGCGGCATGGCTTTGATTCTTCTCTCCTCCAGTTTCCTCCTCTGGGTAGCTGCTGAGATACACAGCTTGCCTGCTTAAGGGTGTTTTTCTTTTAAACTCTAATAAAAGTGTTCTTGAACTTCAAGAAAAAAAAGTAATTTACAGACCTCAGAAGTGTAAGTATCTGGACCCCACTAAATCTGTGGAAAGTAGAATTTCTAGAAATCAGACTACATATTCTGATTAAAAAAGAATACAACTTTCTGTAAACCACTGAGATGATTCTTATTATTAAACTAATTATATTTGTTATTTTCATAAACGGAAAGAACATTTATGAAAAGAACAGATTCATTTGTTACAATAGGAGATTTATAAGTGTTATTTCAGTGTGTTTGTGATTAATTTTACAGTTAGCATCTTTACTAGGAGACTTAGTTTCTAATGTTGCTCATGTACTGGGTTCATGAAAATTTTGTTCTTTCTCACAATTCCTATAGGCGTGTAAGAAGAGTAAATCTGCTTTGTTTGTGAAACTAACCTAGAATAGCATTTTCTAGTGTAGAGTCAATAACCTCTATATTTTAATTAAAGAATTAAAGATGGATAACTACCTTAAAGCAAAGTCACAGGAGGATTCTTGATCTAAAATAAAATAGTAAGTGCTTGACTTTAGAGATCACTCTTGAGTGATATATGCAAATGAGCTCTGATGAGGCTGTTATGTAATTACCATCCTATTCACATGCCATTGTTTAAATAACGGATACTGGAACAGAGAGACAGAGAGGCAATATCCTAGTTTTCCTCCAATTGTTTTTTCTCTCTCTTTTTCTGTGTGTGTGTGTGTGTGTGTGTGTGTGTGTGTGTGTGTGTGTGTGTGTGTGTATGTATGTGTTATATGTTGTATGTGCACATGTGCCTGTGGATGCTTGTACCTGTGCATGCTCAGGGGTCAGAGGAGGACATCAGCGTCTTACTCTATCACTCTCCACTTTATTCCCTTGAGACACAGGGTCTCTCAGTGAACCTGGAGCTGTTCTGGCAGCATGTAAAGCCCAGGATTCTCCTGTTTCTTCCTCCTACAGTTTTGGGATTACAGGTGCATGTCACTACATCCCACTTTTTACGTTGATGCTTGGAATTTGAACTCGGGTCTTCATGCTTGCCCAGCAAGTACTTTTACCCACTGAGCCTGTTCCCAGTCCCTCTAGTTATATTTTCTTAGTAGGCATGTTCTTAGTTATGAGGGTTACGGGGAGAAATCAGCTTGGCATCCTACCATTAGTGTATGCACTTCATTTTCAGGCTATGCTTGTCACCTCTGTCCTCTGCTTGGTCTACAGGAAATATCCCAATCCTTCCTCTCTCCTTTAATTCAGTTTCTTGGTCTAAATGATGTTAGTGTCTGGTGGGATATGTGTTGTGATAAGCCAGGAGTAGACCTGTTAACTACTTTATCAACCACTCCTATATTTAGCCTTTTCTTTAACTTTGCCTTCTCAACCACATGATGCTTCCAGTGCCTGGCCTGTTCTGGCTTTAGAGACTTGAATTGACTTGCTTCCTGTTAGGTTCTACTCTGAAGGTATTTCAAATTTTCTGTGTTGTGTGGTCAGCCAGTTTATTCTTCTGCCTGCTCTCTGTTTTGGGCAGGTGTATTAAACCTGCTGCCTGCTATATCCTTCCCCATTTTTTCCTGACAGCTTTATACCTAAAAGCTTTGAGAGGGAAAAGAGATAAATATATTGTCTTACTTAGGGTTTCTATTGCTGTGAAGAGACACCATGACCACGGCAACTCTTTTAAAGGAAAACATTTAATTAGGATGGCTTACAGTTTCAGAGGTTTGGTCCATTATCACCATGGTGGAACAGGGCGGCATGCAGGCAGACATGGTGCTGGAGAAGGAGCTGAGAGCTCTGTATCTTGATCTGCAGGCAACAGGAAGTGAACTGTGTTACTAGGCGTAGCTTAGCTTGAGCATAGGAGACCTCAAAGCCGCCCCCCCACCCACCCAGTGACATACCTTCCGACAAGGGCATACCTACTCCAACAAAGCCACACCTCCTAATAGTGCCACTCCCTATGGGCTTATGGGGGCCAATTGCATCAAACTACCACATGTATATAGTCAACCTGTCATATTTCTGGACTATACACTCACTATTTGTTAGAGTTACTCCATTACCTATATTAGTACTATTACTTGGAATGGCTAGGAGAATCATTTAAAACTGTGGGGGCTGAGAATGATAGCTGGTAGAATATATGTATAACAACAGAACTCTGTTGTTCAATCCCCAGTATACCACTCCCCAAATTGAGAGTGATGGTACCTTTTAGGATTTATGTTAAAATAAGTGTTTTCATTTAGTGTTAGTAATTTGCTTCAAATTAGTATCAAACATTTGGGTTGTTTGACAGCATTTAATATAGTATATTGAAGGGAAAAATGAACAAAGAATTGATCACTGGATTTGTTGACAGCTGGAGATGTGAGAGTGTTTGTCTAACATGGGCAAGGACCTAGATTCAGTCTTAGCTCAAAAACCAGAAGTGACCAAAGGAGGTCAGGGGAGAAAGAAAAAGTTAATCTGGTTTCACATGGAAACTTTAACCTTCTTTTAAAATGACTAAATGTCAGTGAGATCTGCTGCTCTGACAAGGAGACATTATTTAGAAGAGGAAGAGAGATTGAAGGCAGTGAACAGCACAGGTGACATTTCATGTCTGTTTTCTGTTGCATAAAAGTGAGCTTCAGGGATTAATTTAGAGAAGTTTCTTTTTCATTTCTTTCTTTTTTTGCTACTCAGTAAGTTCATATTTAGCACTAGGTTTTTGATATTTTCTCCCATTTTTCTCATATTTTTCTAATAGCAGGTAACAAAACTGTCAGTAAACAGAAGAATTACTACATCTAATTACATATTCTGTACATCTTTTGACTAATCCTCTCTGTGTAGAATAAGCTTATGTTTTGTTAGGTGAATGTCTCAAATTTTTCTACTATTGAGAATTTATTAGAAAGGACAGAAAGTTTTTTCTATAGGTTTTGATTGCATTGTACCCAGGGCCTTTAATAGTTTTTGTTCATTCATTTGTTTGTTTTTTAAATTTCTGAGACAGGATCTCACTATGTAGCCTTGGCTGGCTCAGAACTTACTATGTAGACCAGGCTGGCCAGGAACATACAGAAATCTGCCTGTTACTGCCTCTGGAGTGAAAATTTTGGTTCTTAGTAGAGTGAGTTAGAAAGTATGTTGATTTTTGACATCACTTAAAATAGAATTGTGTTAGCTCAGATAGGGCAGGTTATTGTGCATATCTGTGTCACAATTTTCTCATCCATAAACTATAGAGAACAAGATTGTCTTTTTAGGACGGTTATATGGAAGGGAATGAATTGATAAGTATAAAGTGTGTAGACAGTGTCTGGGTATATAAGTATACCTTGCTAGATTGTTGTGAGAATTAGATGTAACAATATTTGAAAGTGGCCTATATATAGAAGGTTATAGTTGTTATTTTCCATCATATATATTTACATGTTGTTACTCAATATTTTTACATAATACTACCCCTTTTCACTGTCAGAAATTTTCTTAGAAACCAATTGATGACAGCTGGGCATTTAGATTCATTTACTATGCATGGGATGTGGCAGAGATTCATGTGCCAGAGGCCCGGTTTCTGTGGTGGGATGAAGTTTTAGAATCTGTGAGAGGTATGGCCTCTAAAGGTGTTTAGGTCATTGAGGATGCCATCTCGGGGAGAGATTCATGTAGTTCTTATGTGATTCAGGTTAGTTCTTGTGAGAACATTGTTAGAAAAAGACCAACCCAGGCCCTGCCTTGCTCTTCAGCTTCCTGTGTCATCGTGTGCTCTTTGCCTGTTACGTGTGCTCCAACACGATACCATCTGCCATGTTTTGATGTAGCCAGAGTGTCTTCACCCAACTGAGCAGATGCCAGTGCCTGGCTTTGCATCTCCAGAACTATGACTTAGTAAACTCTTAAAAATGGGAGTTCTATTCCCATACATTTCCTAAACCAACAGCAAGAGTGGCAGTGCCACATTCAAGTATCTTTGACATTGAGATACACCTTACACATGCCACGGTTTAGTTGGTGATGTTTTCCTTTCTGAATGGTACCTACAATAACTGTATTCTGACGAGAGTGTCTTAGTTTGATGGAGTAGTATTTTCTTAAATATCTCTCAAAATGTAGTGGTAAGTTTGTAGGAAACATTATCTGTAAAGGTAAAACCTAGTCTCTTAAAGGGTTTTAACATTGAAACTTGAGCCATGAAGTAGTCTGAGATCCCTAGATTAAAAAGAGAATTTATAGGCATATAGGCAGTAGCATTGTAAAATTTAGTTTCCTTTTGGGTTTACTTGTATTTTTTGGCTTTTCACCCCTTGTACTAAGAAGAGCAATTAGTAGTGTTACATTTTGGTAACTATTATATTTGACCAAAAATCCAACACATTTTACTAAATTAAATAGTCATGGTATATATTTAGGAAGCCTAGGAGGCAAAACCTTGAAAATTTTTTCTGTGTCTAGTGAATGAAAGAGATTTGAATTTTATTTAAAAAGGAAAGATAATGAAATTTGGGATAACTGAGAAAGGACTTTGCAATTTGGTATCTCATGAAACTGGAAACACTATAAAATAGATTAATAAAAGTAATAATCAGCTAGCACTTAAAATTAAGTGATGAGTCAGTATAGTTTATAAATACATTTTAAACGTATACTTTGTTGGATGCTATGGCTCGTAAAGGTTGAAGTGACATTGTACCCCAGGAATGTATGAGTGAGCCATATAGATGTCAGCGGTAGAAGAATGCATCTTATCAGTTTTAATTTTTCATCAGAATAAGAGCCGTAGACAAAGACATGTTGTTTTAGTCTTCTGTCAGATCTGTTCTAGCTCAGCTATGAATGACTGTTCAAGAGCATTTGAATTGATGTAAGTTAAATTACAGTAGTGGTAGCTTTGACATAGGAATATATTTTTTTCATTATCACTAAATAAATAACTTGAAGTTGCCATAGTTTTCCTTTCTATAGTTTTTCTGTATTTTTAATTTTTAAACTATTTTTATTTTGTATGTATGAGTGTTTTACCTGCATATGTCTCTGTATCATGTGTGAGCCTGATACCCACAGCCAGAAGAGGGCATCAAATCCACTAGGCTTGGATATACAGTAGGTCATGGTATGACATGTGGGTGTTGGGAATCAAATCCAGGTTCTCCAAAAGAGCAGCCAGTGTGCTTTTAATGCTAACCCATCTGCCCAGCCCCAATAGTTCTTTTGTTTTTGTTTCTGTTTTTTTGAGACAGAGTTTCTCTGTGTAGCCCTGGCTGTCCTGGAACTAGTTCTGTAGACTAGGCTGTTCTTGAACTCATGGAGATCTGTCTGCCTCTGCCTCCTGAGTGCTGGGATTAAAGGCATATGCCACCACCACCTGACCAATAGTTTTATTTTGTTTTTAATTTAACATTTTAGATTTTATTTATTTATTTATTTTATGTATATATGTGAGTACCTGCATATATGTCTGTGTACCATGAGTGTGTAGGTACCCACAGAGGCCATAAGACAGTGTTGGATTTCCTGGAGCTTGAGTTACAGACAGTTGTGAGCTATGTGATGTGGGTGCTGGGAGGTGAGCCCAGGTCCTCTGCAGGAGTAGCAAGTACTCTTAGCCACGAGCCATCTCTCCAGTCTCACTTTTTTTATAGTCTTTAATTTTATAGGAATAAAAATTTAAGCTACTTTGATCAGAACAAACCAAAGATGTTACTTATGATCTACTAACAGGTACATTTGATTATATAACTTTTTTTTTTCAAATCTAGCTTGGTGTATTAATTATCTGTAGCATTATGGCAAGTTGTTACAAAATGTAATGGCTTAAATTAATAAACATGTCTCATTTCTGTGTGGCAAGAATTTGGGAGCGGCTTAATCAAGTGGTTCTGTGAAGTTGTCAGTGCTTATCTGGAGCTGAGAAAGCAGTGTGGGATGGCTCAGTTGGAGGGCTTGCAGGTTTGTGCTGCACTTTTTACGAGGCCTCAGCTCTCTTACGTGGAGATCTTGATAGGGCTACTTGAGGTTTTCTTGGCTGACTTTCTCTGGAGTGGGTGATACTAGACAGAACAAGAAGGGAAACACCATATCTTAAGATCTATCTTCGAAGTTCTACCCTGGCACCCTGCAGTATTCAGTTGCTTCCACAAACCTGCCATCTGTAGTACTGGAGGGGGTTGCACATGAGCACTACTACCAGGAGGCAGGGAGTATTAGAGATGATTTACCATGCTTCTTACCAAAACCGAAATCAAAGTAAAGACACAGGAAAAAATTAGAAATATGGGAACAATCAGAAAAATTTGAGGCCAAGATAGAAGTTTGTTTTAGGAAATAAGATCTTACTCCCAATCATGAGCTATTTATTATCTTTCTCAAAGAAATGCTGATTGTAAAGTGACTAATATTGAGCAATACTTGGGCAAAGTACTTCAATAACCTTTCTGAGTCTCACTTTAATTGGTTAAATGAGAGTCATATACTTAAAGAAGACTTACAAGTTTCTCATTAAATAGTAAATTAAAATATTCATAATATCTGATGATAGGCATTCAAAAAATATAACTTATTACTTTTATATATTTGATGGTAATCTTCATTGGCAACTTGACTGAATTTATTTTCATCCAAAAGACATACCTCTAGGAGTGTTGGTTAGGGCATTTCCAGAAAGGTTTAAGTGAATAGGGAAAACCTACCATGACAGTTGGTGGCACCATGCCATGGGCTGGGGTTCTGGACTGAATAAAAAGGAATAAAGAGGGAGCTACCTGGGTAACAGCATTCATCCCTGTCTGCTTTCTGACAGGATGTAACAGGACCAGCTACCTCACATTCCTGTTGCTGTACCTTCCTGCTATGATGAACTCTATCACCTTAACCTCTTTACAGTGGACTCTATCACCTTAACCTTTTTACAATGGACTCTGTCACCTTAACCTCTTTACTATGGACTCTATCACCTTAACCTCTTTACAGTGGACTCTATCACCTTAACCTTTTTACAATGGACTCTGTCACCTTAACCTCTTTACAGTGGACTCTGTCACCTTAACCTCTTTACAGTGGACTCTGTCACCTTAACCTTTTTACGATGGACTCTGTCACCTTAACCTCTTTATGATGTACTCTATCACCATAACCTCTTTACAATGGACTCTATCACCTTAACCTCTTTACTATGGACTCTATCACCTTAACCTCTTTACAGTGGACTCTGTCACCTTAACCTCTTTATGATGGAGTCTGTCACCTTAACCTCTTTAGGATGGACTCTGTCACCTTAACCTCTTTATGATGGACTCTGTCACCTTAACCTCTTTACAATGGACTCTATCACCTTAACCTCTTTACAGTGGACTCTGTCACCTTAACCTTTTTACGATGGACTCTGTCACCTTAACCTCTTTATGATGTACTCTGTCACCTTAACCTCTTTACGATGGACTCTATCACCTTAACCTCTTTACAGTGGACTCTGTCACCTTAACCTTTTTACGATGGACTCTGTCACCTTAACCTCTTTATGATGTACTCTATCACCCGTAACCTCTTTACAATGGACTCTATCACCTTAACCTCTTTACTATGGACTCTGTCACCTTAACCTCTTTATGATGTACTCTATCACCTGTAACCTCTTTACAATGGACTCTATCACCTTAACCTCTTTACTATGGACTCTATCACCCGTAACCTCTTTACGATGGACTCTATCACCTTAACCTCTTTACGATGGACTCTAATCACCTTAACTTCTTTATGATGGACTCTATCACATTAACTTCTTTACTATGGACTTTATCACATTAACTTCTTTATGATGAACTCTATCACATTAACTTCTTTCCCCCCTTAAGTTGCTTTTGTCAATTGTTTCGTCACAGCAAAAAACGAAAAAGTAATATGGAAAATTATTACACAGAGTCTAATTGTTGCCATTATAAACCTGACAATGTGAGTTGTTGGTTGTTAGTTGATTTGTGGGAGAAATGTGCAAGTGTTTGGAGCTTTGGACTAGAGACAAACCCTACAGTGCTCTAAGTGGAGCTTACTGGGCCATTTTGGTAAGAGTTCAGAAGATCAGAATTCCAGGAGAAATGTGGATAATGGAAGCCTGACTCCTAAGGTTACAGGGAACGGGGGGGGGGGGGGGGGGGGGGGGGGGGGGGGAGACGGACGGACGATATGATTCTAGTGGGGAGTTGCTTAGAGGCCATTCATGTTATAGTCTGGCAAAGAATCTGTTTTCAGCTTGCCTAAATTCTGGTAAGTCAAGTGAGACTTAAGGCAAAAGTATCTAATTTGTTTGGCAGAGGAAATTTTAAGACAGGGTAGTATTCACCTGTGGTGTGGTTACTGCTTACTGCTCTTAACCTGGTTTATAGGAGAGAAAGTAGCAAGTGGAACTGAAAGATAGGAGAAAGTTTGGTGAGGGAAGGAGTATGATTGAGTTAAAGTTCTAACAAGGGGGTACAGAGAAAACACATCTTCCGAAGATGTTGAAGAGATGAGCACAATTAAGGAGAAACCTTGTACTTTTGCAGTGGGACAATAGGAAAGACCACACCCATCAAAGGCTCCAGTTTAGAAGAATACAAATATTTTGTTTCATGAATATTTTGCTTGCGTGTATGTATTTGAATCTTCAGATAAGCGTGTTTTATTCGAAATACTCATAGATGTCAGGAAATCAGTAAAGGGCAGGGAAGGGATTTTCAAGGAAGCTGTCTCAGTTTCTTTTATGTTGCTGTGAAGAGATACCATGACCAAGGCAGCTTTTGAAAGACAGCATGGGGGTTTGCTTACAGTTTCAGAGAGTGAGTCCATGACCATCATGGTGGGGAGCATGACAGCAAGCAGGCAGCCATGGTGCTGGAGGAGTAGATTACAGCTTATTCACAAGCAGCAGACAGAGAGAGATTGAGAGATAGGAGAGAGAGAGAGAGACAGAGACAGAGAGAGACAGAGACAGAGAGAGAGACACAGAGAGAGAGACAGAGAGAGAAAGAGAGAGAGAGAGACAGAGAGACAGAGACAGACAGAGAGAGAGAGAGAGAGAGAGAGAGAGAGAGAGAGAGAGAGAGAATGAGAATATATTGGCCTCGCATGGTAAAAGCCCAACCTATTGACATACCTCTTCCAACAGGACCACACCTAATCCTTCCCAAAACAGTTCCATCAACTAGGGATCAAGCATTCAAACATATTAACCTTTGGGGGGCATTCTCTTTTAAACCACCATAGGAGGGGAGATAGAATGCAGTGGTACAAAGGATTAAAGGGGAAAATGGAACAAGGTTTAAATTGGGGTGGAGAAGGAAATATGGGGTGAGATAACAATAAAGACCTTTTTTTTTATTATTTAAGACCTTTATTAACAGGTGCTTGCACTTTGTTGACTTTTTTTTTTTAAATCAAGTTGTAAACTTTTATTACAAATTAAAAATGAAGTTCTTGCCGGGCGGTGGTGGCGCACGCCTTTAATCCCAGCACTCGGGAGGCAGAGCCAGGCGGATCTCTGTGAGTTTGAGGCCAGCCTGGGCTACCAAGTGAGTCCCAGGAAAGGCGCAAAGCTACACAGAGAAACCCTGTCTCGAAAAACCAAAAAAAAAAAAAAAAAAAAAATGAAGTTCTTAAAAATCTCATCTTGACCAGATATGAAGCAATTTAAAAACCATTAAAGGTGTATTGAAAAAAACCAGACCTTTTTTTTTTTTAAAACATATTTGTCATTACCAAAAAGAGACATCTTTAGGTAAAAATAATAAAAACCCCATGCTGCATACATAATGCAGATAGTTCTAGTGTATCTGGTCAATGGGCAAAAAGCAAGCACCTAAGGTCTTCAGCTCCAATCTTTGTTCATTTCTTATTGCTGGAATTTCATATCATTTCTTCTTGTTGGATGACCAAACTGGATGATGGTAGAGATGGTAAGCCGGCATTTACTCAGCTCCGCCCTGCTCAGCCTCAGAGCGGACGAATTCTCAGCTGGTGGATCGGCTGCTTTTGTCTCTTTGCCATCTTGTGGTTTAGGGTTCTCTGGGTGTCTGCATCGGTAATTGAAGTTGCGGTGGTACCAACGTTGAGGTGGCTGCTGACCTTGGGTCTCGTCTCCTTGATTTTCCTTGTCCTCTTCATTGCCATCCTTTCTAGGCTGTCTTTGGCGAGGAGGGCCCCTGCAAAATCGTGGTCTGTAACCCTGATAAGACCTTTCAAGAAAGTCATATTGGAACCTAACTTAGAAATTTCCATGTATGTATATATACTATTATATATAGTCCATAATATATATATAAACATGCACATATGCATACACATATAAAAAGAATTAAAATGAGTTACCCTATACAGAACAGCAGTGTCCCCACTAAGTACCCAGGCTAACACATAAAAATCCAGTGCCTAGTTTATTTCTTTTGGGGTTGTTAACAAGTAAGATCCCATGGATCCCTAAACATTACAAGCTATTGACCATGCTATGATTGATTACCCTATTGCTGAGGACACCACTTTTCTTTTTTCTTCTCTTCTTTTTTTTTTTTTTTTTTTTGGTTTTTCGAGACAGGGTTTCTCTGTGTAGCTTTGCGCCTTTCCTGGAACTCACTTGGTAGCCCAGGCTGGCCTCGAACTCACAGAGATCTGCCTGGCTCTGCCTCCCGAGTGCTGGGATTAAAGGCGTGCGCCACCACCGCCCGGCTTCTCTTCTCTTCTTTAATGGTGTTTCCCTCTGTAGCCCTGGCTGTCCTGAAGCTCCCTCTGTAGACTAGTCTGGCTTTGAACTCAGAGATCTGCTTGCCTCTCCCTCCCAGGTGCTGGGATTAAAGGCATGTTCCACCACTGCCCAGTGATACCACATTCTTGACTAATAGAACATGGAGAAAACCAAGATGGTACTGACTTGGAAGCTTCATTCTCACTGGCTAGTTTTTCATAGTGATGGAAGGTCCTCTGCATGTTACCAGAAGAGAAAAGTAGTCATCAGTCTTACCTGTCTATGGACCCTGTAAGCTATGGTAACAACTGGCCTGGCAAGACATGCCCACTGATGCAGTAGTGGCATGAACATCATGGGAGTAACCAACCACTTTCTGATTGCATCTATGTTCCATTCCACAAAATAAAACTCATACTTGGCACTAATTTTGGGCCAAGAACCTATGGTTAGGTAAGTCATAGGCCCTAGGGGAGAACCTTCTACTATTCTGCTAAATGGATGTAGTATTCAACTGATTTAGTGACTTCTTGTTAAGTCTCTAACATGGATAAATGCATATCTCAAGCTTCATTAGGAAAGCTTTTATTGGCACTAGATGGTGACTCACATAGAGACTCACAACTGGCCAAGTATACATAGAATAAGAGGCTATGGAATGCTCAGCTTTTAGAGTGGGACATGTGTGTCATACCTTCTCCTCCCAAAGCTCATGGATTATTGTGGAAGAGGAGGTAGAAAGACTGAGAGCCAGAGGTGGTGGATAGACTACAAAGAAATGGTGACTTCCCCACACAGTGAGGTAGCTGTACATAGGAACTCACAGTGGTTGTGACAACATGCTCAAAATCTGGCTCAAGCCAGACCAAATCCCAGCATGGAGAGGGGAGTTGGGCACATAATCCTACCCCTAGTTGTGGAGCAATTGTTAGCTTATGGGAGAGGGAGAGACAGGTTTTTGTTTGTTTGTTTGTTTGTTTTTTGTTTGTTTGTTTTAAGAGCATAGCCCCTGGTAAGTTGACCACATTCCAGTGGAAGACCATGCATCCAAGAATATATGGGCAGCACAGATTGGACTTGATGAATAAAAACTTAAAAAAGAGGACACAGAGTTGGGCCAATAGGGAAGAGGGGAGTGGCTCTGGGCCAATACGAAATTGGGGAAGGGAGGGTAAATAGCTTTAAAACACATTATACAAAATTCTCCAAAAACTTAAAAACAAATTAATTGAAAAGGAGAGAGACTAAATTGAGGATGCCATTGAAGAGGCCCTATTCAGAACAACTGCCAAGAGAAGTACTTTTTCAGGTTCAGCTGCCAAGGTGTACAGAGGGCACTATAGCTGTGGTGGTAGAAAGGGGCCAGACTACAACTTGAGCGGACAGCAGGATTGGCAGTGTTGTGCACATAGTGCTGGTTTTGCATGCTACAGAATATAAGACATATGGGGTCAGAGAGGCTTGCACCAAGATTCTAGTCAGCCGTGGAAGCTGGGGGGCCGCATGTGGCAGGGTAGATTACCTGTAGGGATGCCTTGAGAGGCCATTTCATGGGGTGGTGAAGGTGAAGCTTGACTTGCAGTGGAGAAACTAGGATGTTGGAGGCTGTAGGACTATGGAACATTGCTAAAGAAAGCAGAAGGCACAGAGTGGAGCTGGCTGAAGACAGGCTGTATGTGCTGTAGGCAACAGAACTGGAGGGGTGGGCTATCCAAGCCTTTTGGAGAACAGATGATTTCATCAGTATCTTCAGATGCTGGGCATGGGGCTGCAAGGTTTAGTGTTTGCCCTCTAGGCTTACCTTCCCAGTCCTCCCTTTTGGGATGTGAATGTTTTTTCTATGTCATTGTATATTGATGTATGTAATTTGTGCTTTGGTTGTACGGGGCCTCGTGGTTAAGAGAATGTCTTGACTCTAAGAAGAGACTTTAGAATAATGTAGAAACTGTAAAGACTGTGGGAACATTTGAAGTTGGAATGAAAGAATATGTATTCATATTCATTGAACTATGAGTATGAGCCGTTGGGGGCCAGGGGTGGGTGGAATTTAAAGTGGTCAGTTTAAGTCATGTTGACAAGGGATGTGCTTGTAAGTTGACGTCATCTTCATTTCAGCTTTCCTGGATTTGGATTTGTCTAGGAGCTTCTTCTCTGGGTGTTTCAGTAGGGATATTTCCAGAGGGGTTTAACTGAGGAGGGAAACCTTCTGTGAAGGTACATAGGTAGCACCATGGGCATGGGGTCTAGACTGAATAAAAACGGAAGAAAGAAAAGGCCAGCTGAGCGTCAGCATCATCTCCCTCTGCCTCCTGATCCGATAGAATGTGACCAGCTGTGCCACTTTCCCACCACCATGCCGTCCCACAATGATTAATTGTGTCTTCTCAGACTATGAGCTAAAATAGACCCACCCTCCCTGAAACTGCTTTTGTCAAGTGTTACCTCACAGAAATAAGGAAAAGTGACTTAGACAATTATTGACTGGTATTGTGTCTTTAGCTCTAACATATATGCAAAGCAGTCACCTAAACAATGATTCTCAGACATAATTATTTTCAGTTGTTTTAGTTTCTAAATAACTTGATAGCTTTGGGGTTTTTTTTGTTTATTGCTGTGTGTATGCACATCTGTTTCAAGTCCAGAGGTTGATGTCAGGTGTCTTTCGTTATTGCTTCTCATCTTATTTTTTGAGGTAGGTGTCTCATTGAATCTGATATTGTTGGATTCTGACAGACCCAACAAATCCCCTGGATCCTCCTTGTCTTTGCCTCCCCTGTGCTGGGATTGCAGTTGTACACTGCCATGCAGGGCATTTTTAAGTGAGTCCGGGGGGATTGAACTCAGGTTTTCACGCCTGTGGGGCAAGTACTTTATCGACTGGGCTATTTCCCTAGCCTTTCCATTTTTCATTCTCTCCAGTAGTATACATTCCTACCAACAATTGCCACCAACAGTATACAAGTATCTACATTCTTACCAAGAGCAGCTGTTGTTGTTGCTGTCGTGATAGTAACACTGTCTTGCTGTGGCTTTGTTTCATATCCTCTAATGATGAGTGACGTTAGCATTTGTTCGTGTGGCTATTGGCTCTTTGTATCTCTTATTTGGAGAAATACCTCTTGAAGTCCTTTGAATCAGGCATGGCATATTTTTGGTGTGTGTGTGGGGTGGGGTTGGTGGGAGGGGTAGGGTGGGATATGTTTGGCCGTTAGAGATCAAACCCAGGGTCTTATTCGTGCTAGACAAGCTCTATGTACTGAAGTTATACATCCAGTGTATTGTTGAGAATGTCTGCATTAGCTTTCATAAGAGATACTCATTGCTGTGAGTTTTTTCCTTGTAGTTCCGCCTGCCTCCCTTCCTCCCTCCCTCCTTCCCTCCCTCCCTCCCTCCTTCCCTCCCTCCCTTCCTTCTTCCCTTCCTCCCTACCTCCCTCCCTTCCTCCCTTCCTCCCTCCCTTTTGGACCTGAAATATACAGCCGATTAGGTGATGCTGGGAATTGAACCTGGGTCTCTGGACGAGCAGCCAGTACTCTTAAGTGCTGAGCCATCTCTGTAGTCCCTTGGAATGTAGTTTTTAGCTTTGATGTTATGGTAATACTGACTGGGAAGGAGCTAGGAAATTTTCTTTCGTGTTCTTTTTTCTTTTTTGTAAACATTTGAAGAAGCTTAGTATTGATTCAACTTTCTTACTCATTATATTATCTATTCTGACTTTGTTTCTTCGTGATTTATATTGGTAGGTTTTATACATTTCTAGGAGTTTATCTGGTTTAGCCAGTTTTTAGTGTGTAATTGTTTATAGTGTCCCTGTAGCCCCTTTATTGCTATAGAACTTGTAGCAGTGCCCCCGCGTCCATTTATGATTTTACTAACTTCAGGTTTTGGTTTTTTTTGGTTTTTTTTTTTTTTTTTTGGTTTTTCGAGACAGGGTTTCTCTGTGTAGCTTTGCGCCTTTCCTGGAACTCACTTGGTAGTCCAGGCTGGCCTCGAACTCACAGAGATCCGCCTGGCTCTGCCTCCCGAGTGCTGGGATTAAAGGCGTGCGCCACCACCGCCTGGCAGGTTTTGGTTTTTTTAATCTACTTAGCCAAAGCTTTGCTAGTTTTGTTGTTGAAATTGTCAAAGAAGCATCTTTGCTTTCACTGGATTTTCTCTTGTTTTCCCATTCTATGTCATTTGCTTACTCTAATAATTTTATTTCCTTCTGCTAGCCTTGGATTTAGTTTGTTCCTCTCTTAATAATTCCTTAGGTTGTAAAGTTAGGTGGTTGGTTTGAACCCTTTGAGCTTTTGTAGGGATAAGTTTCCCCCTTGGCAAATTCCACTGCTCTCACTGTGTCTTATAAATGTGTGTTTTCCTGTTCTAATTTACTTTGTGACTTGCTTGATCCATGAGTTGTTTAAGGGAATATTGTTCAATTTCCACATCTTAAGAATTTTGCAGTTCTATTTTTTTTTTTGCTGATTTCTAATTTCATTATATTATGATCAAAGAAGATACTTTGTACCATCTTTTAACATCTGTTGTGTCTTGAGTTTGCTACATAAATAAACATGATCTCCATTGGACCCCTGAGACACAAAGATGGACTACAGATGCTGTGCAGACAGTTCTGAGAACACTAGGCGGCACTCTTCCAATAGAGACTCAGTATCAACATAAACCAATAGAAAGACAATAGTCTACATACAAGTTGAACTATCCTCCTGACCATCCAGCAATTTTCCATTTTCAAGGACCTAGAAAAGAAACTCCAATACCTCTCCCCCACCTCAAGACACTCTCTTTTCTACACATTTGGGAGGTATCACTACACAGGCATGGTTGACTATGTATAGGGAGGCGATTGAACTTATTTTCAACACCTTGCCTTTCCCAGAAGTTTGGAGCTGGGGCTGAAAGTTTTAACCCTGTAGTCACTTGTTACTTCCTTTGGCTCGCCCCCATCGTGAAGCTGTCTGAGATTCTCCTCTAACCCCTACCCCTTGAATGATTTCAATATGTAAAAGACAGTAAATTCCAAGGTTTCATGAGTGCCAGCCAAGAACTATACATAAAGACCAAATAGTATTTTTTATTATACCTCAGCGGTGTTATTATATTGCCTATTCAAATTCTATACAGTGAATCTTACTGAATATTTTTTTCATTTAAACATAAAGTTTTTGTATAGGTAATTTTCTTACACTTTTATAAAACAAAGTGAACAAAGTTGAATTAATTTAAGAATTTTAATTTTCTTGTTAGAGATCTTTGTAGTTAGACTGGACAGATGTGGAACTAACAGACTAATTATTAAAGCAAAGCAAATAGTAAATTCACTTGGGAAGACTATAATGTGCTAGATGTGAATACTCTTTAAAGAGTGGGCCACTCTGGAGGTTTATTTCTTCCTTTTCAGTATTTATATGCTTGAAAACTGTGGGCGGGTGGTTCTGGGGAAGCGTGATTTTGCTTGCCAGGAGACATTTAGCAGTATCACAGCTGGGAGGTGAGGATTGATGCTGGTGTCTCTAGATGCCACTAGAGATGCTGAGAACTCCTCCTCTGAAATTATTTAGCCTCAAATGTCAATTATATTAAGGTTGAAGAACTCCGTCATATACCAGTTTGGGAATTGGCAGTAGTTAGCTGTGTTTGAAACTTGAAGTGGTTAAAGTCACTAAGTTTATGGCTAGTTCTTCATCTCTGGAACCTTATCCACTTAATGAGTTAAATATTTCGATTTATATGGGCAACTCTCTGTTCTTTAAATTAGTGCTCTTTCTTTTAAAAACATTTTGTTCATTCTCTTGGAGCAGGGAAGCATGTGCCATAGTTCATTTGTGGAAGTCAGAGGGCAGCTTGGGAAGTTGGTTCTCTTCTCTTCCCACGTGGGTCCTCGGGGTTTGAACTCAGGTCGTCTGGTTTAGCAGCAATGGCACTTACCTGCTGAGCCATCTCTCATCTCTGGCCTGAGAAATGCTTCTTATACCGGTTCCCAACCTACTTATTGAGAAACTACACTGTAACTATTCAAATTACCTAAATATGGTTGTTAGCTAATCTACTGTGTAATTTGGGGGAGAAAAACTATAAAATCCTTGTTCTTTTTATAGCCCTAAGCTTTTCAGAGTTCCACTAATAAGCATTTATATACAAACTAGGAAGATTTCTGGGGATTAGGTATGGTGGCTCAAGCCTGCAGTCCCTGCACTCAGGAGGCAGAGCCAGGATTGCCATGACTTGGAGGCCAGCTCAGGCTACAGAGTTTCTCTAGTTTTTTTTGCATTTTATTACGTAGGTCCAGTGTTTATCTTTAGGATCTTCTTATTATTGCATTTTATTTATTTAGTGTGCATGTGCAGATCAGAACTTTCAAGAGTTAGTCCTCTCTAGGATTTGGATCCAAAGGATTGAGCTCAGGTCATCGGGCTTGAGATCATATGTCCACCCACTGAGCCACTCCATTTTAGGGCATCTTTTTCTTTTTCCTTTTTAAAAAGTACATCTATCTATCTATCTATCTATCTATCTATCTATCTATCTATCTAACATCCTGGCTGCAGTGCCCCCCTCCTCCTAGGTCCTCCTCCCTCCTGCTTCTGTTCCTATACCCCAATATACTCTTCCTTTTCTGTTTAGGAAAGGGCAGGAGTTAGAAATAGACATATAGCATATATGTATATATACATACCAAAATAGGCAGGTCTCCCATGAGTATCAACAAAACATGACATATCAAGTTGCAGTAAGACTAAGCACCTTCCCATGTATTAAAACTGGGCAAGGTGAGCCAGTATGAGGAGTAGGGTCCCCAAAGCCAGTAAAAGAGTCAAAGACAACCCCTGTTCCCACTGTTAGGAGTTCCACAAGAGGACCAAGCTACTCAACTGTAACATATATGCAGAGTGCCTAGGTCAGTCCCATGCAGGCTCCTTTGTTTTCAGTTCATTCTCTGTGAGCCCTTATGGGCCCAGGTTAGTTGGTTCTGTGGGTTTTCTTGTGGTGTCCTTGACCCCTCTGGCTCCTATAATCCGTCCTCCCCCTCTTCTGCAGGATTCCCTGAGCTCTGCCTAATGTTTGGCTGTGAATCTGTATCTGTTTCCATCAGTTGCTGGATGACAACTCTGATGACAATTTAGCTAGGCACCAGTCTGGTCACAGGAGATGGCCAGTTCAGGCTACATATGCATGATTGCTAGGAGTCTTTTTTTTTGGTTTTTCGAGACAGGGTTTCTCTGTGTAGCTTTGCGCCTTTCCTGGAACTCGCTTTGTAGACCAGGCTGACCTGGAACTCACAGAGATCCGCCTGGCTCTGCTGGGGTTATCCTGGGAGATTCCCTCGTGCCAGGTTTTTACCTGACCCCAAATCCCCTTGCTCCACCCTTTCCAGTAGTCTCTTTCAATACTCTCCAGTACAGTCCCCTCCAACCTCATCGCTTATGTTCCCATCGCCACCCGCCCTCAGACCTCTCATGAAATCTCTTCTATTTCCCACATTCTTCTTAATCCAGAGGGTTTTTGAGGTATGTCTTCATTTTCCAATGCCCTTTTATTTTAAGTATATAAATGAGCACTCATCTTAAAGATTGCACAATACAGGATGGATTATTAAAGTTACCTAAAATAGTTCCCTAAAATTTTAACTTAGGAAATTAAATGTTACTGACTAGTGAAAAAATTGTTTAGCTCACGTGCTTTTAATATAACTTTAATTTGTGATTTCATGTATTATTTTTCTTTCTTTCTGATAGGCATTCAAGGATATGCTGTATTCAGCTCAGGACCAGGCACCTTCTGTCGAAGGTAAGGTGAATTAACTTCTAGGTTTAGTCACAGAAAAAGTTCTTTTTAAGGAAGACTATTTTAAACATCAGACTATGAAATGAATACTATAACTTTCTCTATTATGTATGTCTATTTTGGTTTGATACTTTTTTTTAAATTTTAACTTTTGTTTTTCTGCTCCACTTTTGACCTTGGATGCTTGTGATACATCTTATTCTTGAGTCATCTACTATTTTATATGATGTGCTTCCCATAGGATCATATGCAAAGGTTTGATCCTAGTTGGTGACATATTGTGGGAAGTTGTGGCAACTTTTAGAGGTAGGCTGTGGCCTATTTGGAACAAGCAAATCACTGGGGATGTGCCCTGGAATGACAGACCTTGTCCTGAGCGCCTTCTAGTCTCTCAGTGTTCTGCAATGCACTGAGCTGCTGTGTTCCACCAGATGCTACCTACTGTGATCCTTGACCCAGAAACAACAGAGCTTGCTAGTCATGGACTGAAGCCTCAGGAACTGTGAGCCGAAATAAATTATTCTTCCTTTTAAATAGTTTGTCCTGGATATTTGGCACAGTGACAAAAAAACTGACAAACACATCATCTTAGGACTGTGATACATACTGGTTTAGTCTGAGATTTTCCTGTTGCCTTCCTCCCTCAGTGTTTATATCCATCCATCCAGTCTTAGTCCATAATTAGTTAGACCAGTACAACTTTTCTGTTTATACAGTACGTGACGCTGTATTAACAAGGTCTAAACCAGGATTTTGGCTTCACCATTTTTTTCATTTATGTATGGCAGTAGTGGGGCATGCCATTGTATGCTTACCCAGAGGTCACTCTGTGGGTCCCAGGATTGAACTGAGGCTGTCAGACTTGGCCTCAAGTGTCTTCACCTGCAGCGCCTGTATAAAAATGATACAGATATTACTTACATTCAATTCAATAGTAACATTTTAAAAGTAAATGTCCATTAAATACTATTAAAAAAAATTCTTTATATATGACCAAATGTGGTGACACATGCTTATAATCTCAGTGCTCAGAAAGCAGAGGTAGAAGGATCCAGTTGAAGGTAGTTTGGGTTATCTGGTGAGTTGAGGCCAGGGTTATATGGGATTCTGTCTTTAAAAAAAAAAAAAAAAAAAAACCTTATATAAACTAACCAAATTATCAATGAACTTAAGAAACCTACTGGCTAATTAATGTCTAAAGGAGGGTTAGTATTAACCAACTAACTTTACTGTGGTTATACAAATATATATGAGAATCACTGGGAAATGGTTTAAAATTGTAAAAATTAATACCTACCCCTAGCATTACAATGCCTATGTTCCATCCCAAGATCCTATCTCAATTAGTTTGAGATAGGGACAAAGCGCTACTTTTTTTTAATTGTTTGTATTAAATAAAAAGACCCTCAGGTTTGCTGCACATGAGATATAATTGGTAATCATGAGTTTAATATAAAAATATTCCTTTCTGGCACCAAAGCTTTTAACTCTACTAAAACTTAAGGTCTGTGGGGAAAAGAAAAAGAGAATGAAGAGAGAAGTACTTTTTAGATATCATCACGTCCTAACAAATATTTTCCCCTTTAAAAATGTTGAAGCGGGCCGGGCGGTGGTGGCGCTCGCCTTTAATCCCAGCACTCGGGAGGCAGAGGCAGGTGGATCTCTGTGAGTTCGAGGCCAGCCTGGTCTCCAAAGCGAATTCCAGGAAAGGCGCAAAGCTACACAGAGAAACCTTGTCTCGAAAAAACCAAAAAAAAAAAAAAATGTTGAAGCGTAGGGGCTGGTGGCTTTCTGAGCACTGAGATTATAAGCATGTGTCACCACATTTGGTCATATATAAAGAATTTTTTTTAATAGTATTTAATGGACATTTACTTTTAAAATGTTACTATTGAATTGAATGTAAGTAATATCTGTATCATTTTATTTAGACATGTTAAATGTTTATAGCTTATTGTTAAGATTAAAGAATATTTATAAAATTTCTGTATTTGTCTTATTCTGTAAACATAATCTTTGAAAAGATTTGAGGTAGCACCAGAGCAAGCTTTTAATAATTATGTATAAGTTACATAATAATAACTACCATGGATATAAAAAAGTAAAAGCTGAGGAAATCTGAGTAAATTATGAACTTTGACTAATAATAATGTATCATTATTACTAATTATTAATTGTGATAAACTGTTATATAAGATGCTCATGATAGGAAATGGGTGGGGGTGTATGGGAACACTCTGTACTATCTGTCACCTTTTGGTAAATTTAAAACTATTTTAAAGTGAAAATTTTATTTTAAAAGAAAATAGATACCATAAGGTTTTATGCAGCTGCCAGAAGCTAAATGTAGATTCAACTGTGAGGTTTTATAGAGTTCCAAGGATAGGATAGAGAAGAACATAATTTCAAAGTGCACAGGAGTAAAGGTGCTTGCCATGCGAGCCTGATGGCCTGAGTGTGACTCCTGGAACCTAGGTAAAGGTGGAAGGAGAGAGCTGACTCTGCAGAGTTGTCCTCTGGCCTGCCGTGCACGTGTGCTGGGGCATGTTTCATACACACACAATATCAATTTTTATTTAAATGTGCACGAGGCAGACATATACTAGTTCCTCAGGAAGATCAACTTTGAGCACGAAATAAAAGAAAAGCTTTCCTTTGGCCTCTATGAAGAGTATTTAGTTGATGTGGTGGATAGGATCTCTAATAGCAGTTTCCCAGAAAGCATGAGACACTGAGTTTAACAAGGTTGCTTCCTATGATCCAAGGATGCAATCTAAAAATGCATTACTGTGACCCACACATGCCCTATCTGGTTCCATGTTGATTTCATCTCCTATACCGTCCACTTGCATTCTGGCTCCAGTCACTTTGCCTTCCTTTCTGTGTCTAAGTCTGGAGGAGCTTGGACTTACATAGAGCTTTGCTCTCTGCCCCTTTCTTGAACCATAGATGTGTCCTTCAAGTGACCTTCTGAATATCCAATTTAAAATAACCATTCAGTTACATATATTACATCATCCTATTTTGTTTCTCTCTATAACACTCGTCGCTATCTAATATTTTGTGAATGTTTTGTTCTATTTTGTTTTGTAGAAACAAGGTCTCAATATGCCGCCCAGGCTGTCTTTGAACTTACAACCAACTTAACTGAGATTACAAATATGGGCCACCATGCCTAGCTCTGGAATACAAATCTTTTGAGATCAAGATTTTTATTTATTCATTTGTCTACTGTTTTATATCTAGTATCTAAAATATACATGACCTTTACACATTTACTTGGCTCACGAATGAGTAGGAATATATACATTTTTACCTTCAATCTTATATGAAGCCTAAGTATTGTTTTTGGGGAGAAAGAACAAATCAACCTAGTTTGCTTCTTTATGTAGTGATTTTTGTTTGTTTGTTTTGTTTTCCTTTCATTCTCCTGTAGGAGGACTGTTTTGTCTCTCCAGCTGCTCCCCATATAACCACACAGAGACTTAACATTAATTATAAATGCTCTGCTGATAGCTTCAGTTTGTTTTTAGACAGCTCTTATAACTTCAATTAACCCATTTCTATTAATCTGTGTGCTGCCCTGAGGCACGTTTACCTTATGTATGTACTTCCCATCCTGCTCGCTCTGCATCTCACGGCATCTCCTCAGACTCCTGTGACTCCACCCTTCCTCTCAGCATTCCCTCTGCCCTGAAAATCTTGCCTGGTTATTGGCCAGTCAACTCTTTATTAGCAATGAGAGTACCGCATCTTTACAGGGTACAGAAGGATTATTCCACAGCATTCTCATTTAGAATATAACATTTCACCTGCTGCTTAGATGATCAGACATTTTGTTTGTTGTATTTTATAATGTTGACGTTGTAATTGGATACTTTTTTTTGATGTGACAAGTAGCTTTCTTTAAAATGAGTAAAACACATGAGACGAGATCATAATTTTAAAGTTCTTATGTTTTTATGACATTATATTGTTTTGATGCCCAAGGCCTGACAGATTATTGATTGTATTTTCTTTGCAGGACACTAAGTTTCTTTTGTGCTTTTATATGTTTGATATGTCTCCTTTCAAAGATGTGCAAAGTATAGGTATGGATTTGAAAGATCACATGTGAGTTGTTAGGTTTCGCTCTGTTTTGTTTTTTTCTTCGTTTAGTTAAAAATTTAAATGAGCCTGACGGTGGTGGCGCATGCCTTTAATCCCAGCACTCGGGAGGCAGAGCTAGGCGGATCTCTGTGAGTTCGAGGCCAGCCTGGGCTACCAAGTGAGTTCCAGGAAAAGGCGCAAAGCTACACAGAGAAACCCTGTCTCGAAAAACCAAAAAAAAAAAATTTAAATGATACTGAATTAAGATAGAAAGAATAGTCATTTTCCTTAGCACTATTTAGTAATGCATTCCTCTTGGTGGGGAGCATACCTTGCCAACCTTAGCTAAATACAGCTAGTTCATTAGTTTAATATAGCTATCTGAATTGATATAAGTAACTGTCTACCAGACTATTCTGTGTTTTTCTAATGTGTTTTTCCTTTAATCTTACCACCTTCTCTCCAGTCTTATACATGAGTTTTGTTGGAACATTTTGCCTTCGATCTGTTTATTTTTGATTAGCAGATGTGTTACAGTTTCCCTAAGCTCCTTAGGATTGAGCTCTTAGTGGTACTGAAGATAAAAGTATGCTTGTAAATAATTCATTCTGATTATCTGCTTGAATGAACAGAGTCCACTTCAGGCATTTTCTTGTGTCTCACCTCTGTTCCTAGATCTTTGTTGTTTTTAATAGATGTGAGCTTTTTTTTTTCCTCTGAAGATTGAACTGCATTTCTAAAATTCATGAAGTAGTTTCTGAATCTGTAGGATTACTGTCAAGTGTACATCCATAATATGTTACTTTTTCATGATGTTTATAATCTTGTCTCGTAGTCCCCATTTCCTTTTTTATTAGGTTGTCTCATTATCTTTGAAAATTGTTTTTCATAGGTTTTATAATGACCCAGGAAATAAAATCTTTGACATTTGTAAAAGAAAGAGCTGTATCAATGTGCTGGCTTTTAAGCTGGGCAACTGCAAAGAGTAGCTCTTCCTGTTCGGGTTGGTGTTATTTTGTCATTATGCTTTCAAAAATCCTTTTGCTTGAGATGAGTGTGTTGTAAGAGAAGACTAAACTCGAGAGTGGTAATGGAATGCTCAGATAATTTCTAGCAACTTTTTTTGAGAACCATGAAGAAATAAATATGACTAAGAATTGAAAATTGAAATAAAAGCCAAACCATCTATTGTCATTTCTTTTAAGAATTTTTAAAAAACCTTTCATTAACTTCATTAGAAAGGATATAGAATCCTGATTGATACCTGGAATCATGAAGTAGAGTTAAGGGTATGCCTTATTTTCCTTATCTCATGTTTATATTGGAAAAGGATTGCATATTTATTTAATTGCAATGTTAAGTGACAGCTTGTAGATGAAAACAATTTATTCCCTGGAAAACTGGGCTCATGTGTTCTTTGAAGATGCCACCAACCTCAGTGTGTTTTGTTAATAGAGTATTTCTAAAGAACAAATAGCATTACTATTCCAGCAGAAGAAATATCTACTCTTTCCCAGAAAGTGAATTAGAGATAATTTAATGCTCATTCTTAGACATTAGCTAATCATATAAATAGGTAACAGAATTCTATTATAAAAAATAAATGCAACTCAGTAGACTATAGATGGGATGCTGGAGGAAATGAAATGTTTCTAATGCAGGTTTTTAATCTTGGTGATCCTGCAGAGTAAAGTACCTTTAGTATATCATATAGAGTCACCATTAATCATACAGTGCTGTTTCTTAACTTACAAGAGCAGCACAGAAAAGACAGCATTAAAAACGTGTACTTGCATGTAAGACAAGTCATTTAGAAAAATATAGTGAATGAATGGGAACTACTATATGATAAAAATGCTACAAGCACCATTTATTTGCCACCAGTACAAAATTTACATTAAAAAATTCTAGCTGGGTGGTGGTGGCACAGACCTTTAATCCTAGCACTCAGGCGGCAGAGGCAGGCAGATGTCTGAGTTTGTGGCCCACCTGGTCTACAGAATGAGTTCCAGGACAATCAGGGCTACACAGAGAAACCCTATCTCAAAAAACAAACAAAAATCTAGGACTGGCAAAATGTCTCAGCAGGTGCCATGCAACTCATAATCCACAGACAAGTTAAAGCAGAGAACTAACTCCTGAAAGTTGCCCTCTGACCTCCACGTGCATGACATGGTATGTACACATGCACACATCACAGGTACACGCACAAATAGCAATAAAAATAAATAACAAATTTTAAAAATCCAAATGCTGGTATTATCTAGAATAATGTAGCAGGTATGATAGTTACTATTAGTTCTCAGTTTGCCAGAAATTAGAATCACCTGGGAGGTGGGCATCTGGACGTGTCTATGGGGGACTATTTAACATTACATTATTAAATGTAAGAAGCCCTATCCTTGTTTGTTTGTTTTGAGATAAGGTCTCACTATGTAGCCCTGACTGTCTTGGAACTCACAGAGATCTGCGTCTGCCTCCTGAGTGCTAGGATAAAAGGCATGCACCACTATGCCTGGCTGAGAAGAACCATTTTAATTGTGTACATAACCTGAGCTGTATAAATGGAGAAAGGGAACTGAGCACTAGATTACTTGTATTCATTCCTCTTTGTTCCTGATAGTGGGTGTCATGTGACCAGCTCTCTCAAGCTCTATTGGCTGTGACTACCAGGCTGTGCAAGCCTGTAACCACTGCAGGTAGAACTGTGAACTAAAATAAGTCCTTTCTCCCTTAAGTTGTATATGTCAGAGTATTTTATCCCAGAAATGGGAAAAGAAGCTAAAATAGCAAGTTTATAATTGTTGTGAAGTTTGAACCATGTTCACTGAAGCATATGACTTGCATTAATGCTTTTTTTTTTTTTTTTTTTTTGGTTTTTCGAGACAGGGTTTCTCTGTGTAGCTTTGCGCCTTTCCTGGAACTCACTTGGTAGCCCAGGCTGGCCTCGAACTCACAGAGATCCGCCTGGCTCTGCCTCCCGAGTGCTGGGATTAAAGGCGTGCGCCACCACCGCCCGGCCGCATTAATGCTTTTATCTCCAATATTTATATTAAAAATTCATACACAGATGAAACTACAGTCAATACCTGATTTCTGCCCCCCATTTTCCCCCTTCCAATCATATGCTTAGATGCTTTTTGGCCCCATGGCGTGGAGGAATCTAACATTTAGAACTATCAATAACAGGAAGATTAGGGAAAAAACTTTTAGATTGAAATGTCTCCCTCAGTGTATTCTTAAGCATGTTCTCTGTGGATGTGGTTGTGCTAACTGGATGTCTCCTGGAATAATTGTTACAGTTTGGTGTGGATAACACACAGGTTGGTATCTTCACAGAGGTCACTTGCCACCTGCAAAGCACCAGTTGGCCTGCTTTGTTTTGAAGCCTTGAGCAGTTTTTCACACCAGAGGCTGGAAGTGGTGTTTGTGAATTTTGGGGAGTGTCACAGTAGCAAGCCTGTAAGGCGCAAGTTTCCTCACCCTCCCCTAGAGGGAGCACTCTTGCTAGCAGCTTTTGTAGCCACTTTGCTGGATGCTTTCCTCCGGTGGGTTTGCAGGCAGTGTGCTGTGCAGCAACCATGGTACAGTCCTCTTCACCCCACTTCTCCTTCAGCTCAAGCTTGGTGAGCTAGAGGAAGCCTCGGCTTAGGGAGTGCCAGTGGCTCTGAACACACCCTTCGTTTCAGAATTGTTTGAAGGAGGGTCATGAATAGAGAAGGAATAACTATAAAACATTAAATAATGAAACGAACAAGCAAACACAAACCTTGGGAAGTATTGGTGTAGATAGCACGGTAGAGAAAAAGGACAGACAAATGGATGTGGTGGCTTCAGGTAAACTTTCTGTGCTGGCACTGACAAACAGCTCCTACACGCCAGTGGTAATGTACCTGAAGGGACAACGGAGCCCGAAGATGGCTAGTGCGGGACATTCCCTCAAAATAATTGGTTATCATATTTTAAAGCTCATTTACTAGAACTTATTCTTAAAATAGATAATCCTTCAAAATAATTTCTTGTAGCTGCTGTACATTTTACCACAAACTGGATGGCCTAAAACAATAGAAATTTATTTTCTAACAATTCTGGAAGCTGCACATATATGACAATCAAGGGTTTTCTTCTCTTGCTTTATATTAATATTGCTAGGTATTCATGACAGTGGCCTAGCATTAGGTCTGTTAATTAAGAGGTACAGAGTGATTCTGTTCTGTTGATCCTATCTGTATTCATTAGCTAGAATTCTGTAAAGAGAAGTTTACCTTTGTCAGTGGATTATTCTTAGACATGGGTTTTCTAAGGAATGTAATGCAATTGTTTGTTCCTTTGTCCTTATTTAAATTTTTAAAAGTAATTTTAGCTATCTAATATTTCTCCCAAATTAATAGTGAAAGATTTTATTTTTTAAAGTATTTTTTAACAAACCCATATATCTAAGCATATTTAGTATATTTTGGTTCAGTGTGATTTTGCATCTATTAATTATCAAATTCTCAACCTTGGCCAGTGGGAGTCTCTTTTAGGTCATTTCCAAAGTCCTTTTGATATAATCCTAGTTGTCTTCGATAGCTTTTCTGTAGGATGACAAACTGATCACACTTATTTCTAGTCTGGGACCCAGATAGACCTTGCCGTTTTATCATAGAATCTTGGCTCTTTTAGTGGCTTCCAGGAAGGTTTTCTTCCTTTAGAAACTGCATACTGAGCATCTTTTTGAATGTGTCACTGTTGTTGGGCTGTTCATTGAAATGAAATACATGCATATATACCTGAAAACATACAAAGATAAACACATGCAAATCTTTTTTTGAAAACAAAATGCTTTATTTGTTAAATGTTAGATTCTTAGTAAGTCCACTTTGGATTTGAAGACGCATGCCTTGCTTGAAATGTGATAGTTTTTAGGTTGAGTAAGATTCTCAAGTGTAGCAAACACAAACTCAGCTCCTTAGGACTAGAGTGTTGAGGCTGGGGATCCATATTGATTCAGTTTTCATTTTTTTAGTCATAGGGTGAGAGGTGAAACATTGTTAATCACCTAGGAGATTGAGTGGCAATTTGTGCCTCCTGATGAGAAGCTGACCTGCTGTATGTTTGTTACAAGAGGTGCAATCAGTGGGATTGGAAAAGGAAATTGAATTTATATTGGTGTGTTATCACGTGCAATTAATTTTGCATATACACCAGAGGCACATGCATCTTTTTCCAGGTTGAAATACCTACAATCTGACATAGTGTGATAAATACATTTTAGAGTTCTGTTCTATAATCACTGTTGCAATTTTAGAATATGAGTTCTCATTAGGTTTTTTATAAAGGAATGCTTTTTGTCATTACAATGGGAAAAATAAATAGTCATGTGCATTTCTTTTACAAAGACTAGATCAGAATAAGATAATTTGTGTGATAAAATGTATTATTGTCATTTTTGTAAGAAATAAAAATACAGTGCTCTCTGTGTTAGTAAAATATGTCGTTATCTTTTAAGACTCTAGTGACTTGCTTCAAAAAATGTGATGATTTACTTATGACATGGTAAATAATGTTATGACAGAAAAAGTTAAGAATACAAAATAATATTATAGATTAGGAAGATACATATCTTCATGAGCATTTTATCCAGTGACCACAAAATCATCTCATCTTTATAAGTGAAGTAGTGAGAGAATGCTTAGTAGAGGAGATGGGATTTTAATCTGGTCTTGAAACCTAACTAACATTTTTACACAACTCTGAGAGAGGGCCTTCTAGGCACAGAGAAACTATACAAAAACCATACTTGTAACATGAGCACTTGGGAGAGTGAGACAGGAAGATTGTGAGTTCAAGGTCAAACCTCAACTGGACTGTGTCTCAAACAATTGTAATTAAGAGGTGGGTTACAACAAAACAAAACAATTGTAAGTAAGCAAATTAGTAACTATGGAACTTATCAAATCATTTTGTTGCCTGGCATATTAACTTTGTTTTTATGCTGTTATATCTTATTAAACAGATACATGTTTCTGTAGAAATAATTGTATTTTTGGCATAGTTAGTATAATCCTTGGCTTCTTCTGTACTGCTTTCACATATACTGAGAATGTAAACACCACAGTTGTGATCTTTGGGCAAACAAGTTACTTTTGTCTTTTTAGCGTTCATGCATGCTTTGTTCTGTTTTATAGAATGTGCTTTCTCTGGAAATGCTACTAGCAACTCCTACTCCTTTGAGACCCAGCTAAAAGTCATGCCCTTTCATATCTTTAAGGAGTTTATGGTGAACTGTATCACCATATATTTTTTAATGTAACTATGTTATATAATGTGTAGAGAGACCAGAAAAATGAATGAAATTATAGTGTACAGTTACATGTGGTGGCCCAGGCCTGTAATCTCAGCCCATTAGAAATGGAGGCAAGAGAATCCTGTTTTGAAGCCAGCCTGGGCTACAGTAAATAGAGGGCTAGCCTGGAACTTCATCCAAGACTATCTAACCTAGTTTCTTTCTCAAAAATGTTCAGGGTACTATAATAGCTGACATGGTCTTATATCATTCATGGTACATCAATCCCTAAACAAAGTGACAGACAAAGCCTGGAGAACTGCAAATCATTACCCAAACCTTTAGATTAGGCTACCTCAGAGAGAAGTCTTTATATTCCTATTCCTGTGTGTGTGTGTGTGTGTGTGTGTGTGTGTGTGTGTGTGTGTGTGTGGTGTGTATATGTATGTATTTTGATTTTTTTTAAGACAGGGTTTCTCTGTATAGTCCCGGCTGTCCTGGAACTCACTCTGTAGACCAGGCTGGCCTCAAACTCAGAGACTTTGCCTGCCTCTGCCTCCCGAGTGTTAGGATTAAAGGCATGCACAACCACCGCTTACATAGTGATAATCACTAGTTGGTAGATGAGAGAGGAAGTGGTAGAAGCATGCAGTGATATATTCCACATATGCAGTGCTGTCCTAGAGGTCTGATTTTGAGCAGTGCCAGGGAATGCTCGGTGTTTTGCGGGAGCTACAGAATGGATTGGGTTGTGTTGTTGGCACCTCCTGCTCACATTTACTTGACTGTTACTTGACCGTCTCCCCGAGAAGACTGTCAGCCTATTGGGTGTGGCAGTGGTGTAATTTAAACTTCATTATGCCTCCTTTGGTTTGTGTTGAGGCCATAATAACTGTCAACTAATTAATTTTATTGATCAGCAAGGCTCCTGATGGGATTTAGAAGATCTTTTGCTCCAAGACTAGTAATTACCCTGGCTTCTCAAACCTTTTGTTCTGGGAGTCAAGTTAAGCTTTAGCCCTAGAAGATCACAACATTTTTTTTTTTTTTTGTAAGAAATATGAGACAGTAAGGAGCAAAACTGAGGCGTTTGTAAGTGGGCTTACTCTCACCAGGTCCTTCCAGTACACTTGGCACTGCCTTCCGTGTAGGGCTTTAATTGATTGCTACAGCTATTACTGTTATTACTGCTTTTCAGATCTGTTTCCTGTCTCCTGAATAGAACTGTGGAAAAGTAATACTCTTGTTATATAAACTCCTAGAAATGAGTATGGATATGTGATGGGTGTCTGTTGTCATGTTCCTTGACATGTTAGGTGCCATTAAGGGTCTGTTCCTGCTTTGTCAGAGGTTTCATGAACACTGTATGTTGGACATGCTCAAATGTTTTTCTTGTGCTTAACTGGGACAGTCTTAACTATTTTTTTCTTTTTTAAAACACGAATTAAATTTATTGATACATCTTTATTTTTCTGCAGAATGCTTTATTTTCATTTGGTTTAGGTTTGGGATAAGACTCTAGAGTGATTAAAAAGCTGTCCAGCTGATTGTGGTGGTGCAGATGTGTAATCCCAGCACTTGGGAAGCTGAGGCAGGAGACAGTTTGAGGATAGCCTGTATGATGTAGTAAGACCTGTCAGTCTCAACAAAACTTAAAAAGGTGAAAAAATGCTTTCTGGGGATAGAGGGACACAGCGGGTAGAGGGGAGCTCAGGAAGAAGCCCTGACACTGGAGATGCAGAGCAGCTTCTCAGAGGTCACTGGGCTCTGGAGGCTCCTATCCTTGCCTGGGGGAGAGCATTTCTAACAGGTATCTGTCTGTCTGGGGGCTATCAGTGTGTAGGGATGAGCCAGATGGTCATCTATCTTCCTGTTGAGTTTTACCTTTTTAATCTAGGAAGTCACAGAGATTGGGGTCCAGGTGGACAGAACCCAGGATATGGATGTTTGACAAGGTTGAGGTTCTTCAGGCTATGTTGGCTTCTGGGGTACTGAGGCTTTTGACTCATCTTGAGAAAGTGCCTGAACATCCCTGAAGAAGGCACAGCTGCTGCCCTGGTTTTGTATGCTGAAGAGGTGTTTGGTACCCTTGGGCTTTAGTTCCAGAGAGTCTGGGAGGTCATGGTTATTGGATAATAGGTCAACCAAAGGTATGAATACACACCCACACCTCAGATGGTTTGCATGAGGGGTGTGTGTGTGTGTGTGTGTGTGTGTGTGTGTGTGTGTGTGTGTGTGTGTAAAGCATATTGGTCTAGTTTTATGTTGTTTTGCTTTTAATTCCCCCTTTTTTGAATTGGGTTAATGTTGGTGGCTTAAATGAGTTGGGATTTTCTCTCCATTATGTGTTTTAGAATTTTTTTTTTTAGAAAAGTGTTTTCCTTAAATGTTAAATTTCTAATGAAACCATCTGGCCTTGTAGTTTTCTTTAAATAAGTGCTTTCCCCCTCACCCCACAGGCACTCTCTACACCCGAGCTGCACCCTCCAGTCTTTCTGTCTTTTCCTTTTTTTTTTTTTCTTTTTTGGTAGGATTTTACTATGTAGCCCAGATTCACAGTCCTCTTGCCTCTACCTCCCTTTCTAAATGCTGGTTTTACAGGCATGTGCTACCACAGCTGGCCTCTTACTGTCTTTTAATGCCTCTAAGATCTGTAGTTATAGATCTTGTTTCTTGTTGCTATTGGGTATTTGTGCATTATCTTTTTTTCCATCTAAGTATGAAGAAAATGTTATGAGTTTTGTGAATCTTGTTAAAGTATCACATTTTTATATCATCAGGTGTTTTTTGATTTTTGCTCTTTATTATTTACTTCCTTGGATTTTACTTGCCCTTCTTTTCCTATTTTTTTCAAGTGTAAGCTTTTGTCTACGCTAAAAATTCTTGCTTTACATGGCTCCCTCTGCATGTGCAAAGTCCACGCTTCATGCCTAATAGCTAAATTGGTAAGCATTCAAGGCTGAGTGGCACAGAAGGTCAACTTGGGTCTCTTTGGTTCTTCCCTCTCTGGAATTAGGTACTTCACCTCTAGTTTTTGCTCTTTAAATAGTTATTTGCTACTTTGAAGCAGATGCCTAAAGTAAATTCCACTCTCTGGTTGTAACCATGGCAATGCTAGTTGGGTCTCTACCTACTTCTTACCTGGAAGTAACCCTTCTAAAACAGATGAATTTTGAGTTTTCAGCAATTTGCTCATCTCCTAGCAGTTTATACTGGTTCACAAAAGCAAGTCATGTGATTGTTGACCCAATTTTCTTCTGAAGTTGGTTTTCCTAATTGACTGGGCAAATGCTGGAGGCATGTCGTTTCAGGTCAGAACCTTCAAGCCTGTCAGGTTCTGCTTATGGAGGATAAAATGTGAGATGAGTGAAAATATAATTAGCAGAACTCTTAGCTAACTGAACACATTCTATTCAAAGAGTATTGGCAATTCCATGGCAAACAAAAGTGTTTTTATCCAAGTGTATGCTTTAGAGCTACCTGAGGATTGTTAAAAATGTCCAAGTACCTGAATCCCATGCTATACTCACTGCATCAGAATCTTGGAGACCAGTTGGGAAATGTTTCTTTAAAAATGCATTTGTAGAAACTGTGGTGGGAACTTCCAGCTAAAATGATGAGTTGAACTCACTGTAGTCCCTGAGCCTTCTCACACAAGCTTGTGATCATTATCTGCATCTCCTTTCAACCTCATATTTAGTGTTGGTTGCTGTGGAATATGTGTTGCTTTGATTGGTTGATAAATAAAGCTGTATTGGCCTATGGCAAGGCAGCTTAGAGGCAGGTGGAAATCCAAGCAGATAGACAGGAAGAGAAAGGAGAGGCAGAGAGATGCCAGCCTGCCGCCCAAGGAACAACATGCCAGCAGACCGGTAATCCATGGAACATTTGCCAAACCATAGATTAATAGAAATGAGTTAATTTAAGTTTATAAGAGCTAGCTAGCAAGAGGCCTGCCGTAGACCATACAGTTCATAATTAATATAAGCCTCTGTTTACTTGGGTCTGAGTGACTGCAGGACTGGGCCAGACACAGGAAAACTTCTGAATACATTTTGCGCCCACCTCAGGGCCCGGGCAAGACAGAGGAAAACTTCTGGCTACAGTTGGTTGCTTGAAATTAGTTATGATGAAATTATTTCTATCATAGAAATTGATAATGTCTATAGACTAGTCTGTCATTTTGGAGAACAATTACTAGCACAATATTAGTTAAAATGAATAAGATTGAATAGATACGTAGTTATAAAAGCCTGTAGGAATGAAAAATGAAAACATGGTTATATATAATTTAAAGATGTCTAGGGATGTCGCTATTTCCTTGGTATGAGCCATGAGTAAAATCCTAGTCATTGGTATATAGTAAGTTTTACAGAACAGCAATAACAAAAACTGCTGAGCACCCTCCACCCATGTCTAGAATATTGAGTATGATAATGGGTACCATGGATTAAAAGGATATTGGCTTTTTCTAGAACTGAGCCATTAGCATGTGTGAGTAGGCATCGAGTAGCAGTAGTTGAAGAAACGTTTAGCCCAGAGTTCTTGGGGGATACATGGGTAATGAGCTTGGATGATAAACAAGAAGTAAGACTAACAGGCAATTTTTGCTTTTCAGAACTTCCATAAAATGAAAATTTGCTCCAAAATTAAATTAATAGATATATAGTAGGCTGTTGCTAAAGTTTTCCTGCCTGGCCCACAGTCAGGACAAATCTCTCTCACCCGCCAGTCCCAAGCCGCTCAAACCCGATCAAGTAAACACAGAGACTTATATTGGTTACAAACTGTATGGCCGTGGCAGGCTTCTTTCTAACTGTTCTTACAGCTTAAATTAATCCATTTCTATTAATCTATACCTTGCCACGTGGCTTGTGGCTTACCGGTACTTTACATCTTCCTTATCCTGATGGCGGCTGGCAGTGTCTCCCCCACCCAGCTTCCTGTTCTCTCAATTCTCCTCTGTTAGTCCCGCCTATACTTCCTGCTTGGCCACTGCCAATCAGTGATTTATTCATTGACCAATCAGCAACACATTTGACATACAGACCATCCCACAGCAGTAGGCTTATAAGAATGTATGTGGGGTAGCTGCTACAACAGATTTTAGAGAAAAATTTTGCTTTAGGTAGGAAGATGGATTAAATTGGCGACTTTTAACTGTAGCTGCACATCAGACTTACCAGAGATTGTCCAAAGAAGTTTGGTGTGGTCTGGTGTAGTGGTGCATGCCTTTAAACCCAGTGTTCCTGTGGCTGGTGAGATGGGAGACAGAAGCAGGGCGAGATGGATCTGTATGGTGAGTTCCAGGACAGCCAGAGCTCCGTAGTGAAACCCTGTCTCAAAATCTAAAACCAAAACCAAACCAAGAAACAAAACAGAAGCTTCATATACCTTATAAAGCTGACTAAAACAGAATCTATGAATCTGGATGTTTTCATACAGCTTTTCAGGTCATTATATTGTGCAGCAAAGCTTAAGAGTCATTGGAATGGATAAATCCTAGTCTAGTTCTGTCTGTAAAATTGCCCCACTATGTTTTCCAGGAAAGGACTTTGAGTAATTTGTTTTGTAAGTGTAGATTTATTGAATCTGAGAACAGAAATTCTCATTCTAGAAATTACATAAGTACCTGTATGATGATTTCATAATGAACAGCAAAAAAATAATTGATTTTTAAGGTCCATATTCAAATAAAAAATGCAATTAAAATCCATGGAATAATAAAGAAAAGGTTTTATTCTTAGAGTTTTATTTCTTGTATATAAAATGTGATGAGATGACATTTGCAAAATATTGGTTAACCTCAGCATTAGTCATGTTTGGGCTTATATTTTCTTCCACTTCTTTGTTGGATAAAATTTGATAGAAAAATAAAAACAACAATAACACACACACACACACACACACACACACACACACACACACACACACACACACAGCAAAATGAGGCTCCAGTAGTGCTGATCTTCCAACAGAGTGAAAGGGGATGTGAGGTTGACATGTCCTGGAGATAAACTGCATTATCATTTATTATTTTCCCCTTTTTAAAAGTAGTTCATATATAATGGTTATAATCTTTCTAGATATATATATGGTTATAATCTTTCTAGAAAAATGAATTATTGGCATACTATATTGAGTGCTTGGAGCAGAAACCCTTGAAAACACACATAGCTTCTCTCTGAGAGTATTAATATCTGAAATAAGAAACTGTGGTACTAGTAATATGTAGAAAGAGACCCTCCAGCCAGAAAAAAAACAAAACAAAACTTAGTGTACAGAGCTCAGTGCTGTTAATAATGGTTTTGATAATTCATAGTTCTAGTGGACTGTAGGGACCTTGCCTTTAATAATGAATTAATGGATGCAATCCTTGTTCCCTGGGCTGGAGGGGGTGGGAAGGGAAGCCTCTTCCCAGTTTCTTTCTCCTGTTCAGGTACTGAACAGCCTGACTCTGCTTATCTTCCAGGATCAGATGAAATTGGGCCTTTCACAGTGGTATAGACTTACCCAACCCGAGTTCTTTCCCTCTTCCCCTCTCTCTCTCTGGTTGAATCCACTGACTGTCTTTCTTGGTCTTTCTGCCTTTCAGCTACTGCTGCTGTGCTCTGATGTCTGCATTGACTTGTCTGTTTTGTCTTCCCCATTTCTCACTCTGTATCACCTTTGTCAGATCCTCTCCTTTGTTTCCTCAATTTGTCCATCTGTTTCAATCTGTGTTTCTGCCTCATTGACTACTGCTCTGTCTCTTTCTGTCTGTCCTTGCTTTTTGCTTTTTCTGTCTCTCACCCAAGTCTGTCCTTTCTCTCTCCTTGACTTTCTGTTTCTTTCTGGCCACCTGTCTGTTTCTTAATGTCTTTGTGCTTTTAATCCCTCCTTTCTTATTTTCTCTTCTGTGTTCTGCTGAAAGATCTTGAATTTATGCGTGCCCCCCCCATGCCCTTGCTTCCTCCCCACCCCCCACTCGTTTTCTCTCCCCTTCTTACTGATACCTGTGATGCCTGTCACTCACCTTTCCTGTGTTCTTTCACAGTATGGACGCATTGTTGAGAAGACTCCAAGTGCCCAAATTGCAGACTTGTCCTGAGGTGATAAAGGAGTATTAATGCAGTACTTAGATTATACAAAGTGTTAATGCAAGATAGCTCAGATAGTTTTATAATTTCAGCATTAGATTTTACTGTATTCCTTTCGTTGTTATCACATATTTGTAAAGATGGAATTTGGGGGACTTGGGGGATAAAATGTGGGTACTGTGTAAAAATCATCAGGATATGTAGTTGGTGGTATCCAGTGATTTCAAAGTTTGGAAGTGCAGAGTATAACTGATTGGCTATAACTATTAAGCTGTTTGCATTTAACTGCTTTAGTAAGTGGAAATATGAGGTATTTCTTTGAGCTTAGAGTTAGATTGAAACTTTAGGAAAAACTAGTGTGATTCAGAGAAACAGTGAAACTGTCCCTGGGCTGGGGCATAGCTTTAGAATGGGTAAAGTGGTAAAGTACTCACCACACACGTGTGAGTTTGGACCCCAGAACCCATATAAGACTAGATGGAGTTGGTTATCCCTGTGACAGACTTGTCCCCACTGTGCCAGTGCAGACTGCTGCATTCTTGAATTACTGTTAGTTCTAGTATGAACCACTGCTTTTCAAAGTTCTTTCCTATACAGCTTCAGAACCTTCAATTCTGTTAGGCACACATCTTAGTTCTCCATATATTAAATTCTTGAGACCATTGTAGGCTTTATAGTTAATATTCATGTATACTTTCTGGTATCCTTTTTCCTTTTTAAAATTTCTATTTTTCAGGTGCCCTTTATGACTCTTTCACTGAAGGTCTTATGGCAACAAATTCTTTCCGGTTTTCTGTCAAAAGAAAGCACAAAAATAAAACACCCTTTATTTCACTACCACTTTTTAAGGATGTGTTCAGCATGACTCTGAGACAAGCTCCAGTTGGTGTCTGCACTCTGCAAGGCTACCCACTGCTCTCTGCCGGACAGACAGCCGCCAGTCTTGCCATTGCTGCCTTGAAGACGAGGGTGCACCTTCTTTTCTGTTGATATTTTTTTAAAGATTTTTTCCTTTATGTTTAATTTCTAACAGTTTCACTATAATGAATTTGGATGAGTTACTTTTCACTCAGCATGCAATTTACTCAACAACTCTTTCCCTGCCTCCCAATTGTCTCAGGTATTACCTCTTCGAATATTGTTTTGTCCCATTCTCTACCCCCTCGTTTTCTTTTGATATTTTATTGGCTCCAAGGGTTACCTGAGAGTTTTACAACTTATTTTATAAGTAGTTGTGATTTCTAATGTGATTTTTATTGATGGCTTCTAATTTTATTGGGCTGATTCATAAGATATGGATTTGAGAATGTTCTATGGACACATGAAAGTTGTTCAAGATAACTGAAAAAATGTAAAGATCTTTGTTGAACTATAGTTAACAACATATTACTTCCTTCATCTACTTTTGTCTGTTTCTTGCTTATCTTTTGGTCTTCTAATTCCAGATATGGTATCTTAGTCTGTTTGGGCTGCTCTAACAAAATGGTTTAGCTTGGGTCACTTAGAAGCAATAGACATTTATTATCTATATTTCTGGAGGCTGGAAAGTACAAGTTCAAAGCAGATTTTATGTCTGGTAAGAGCTCATTTTCTAGCTCATTGATGGTAACTTCTCACTGTCCTCACTTGGTAGAAGAGACAGGTAAGCTTCTTATAAAGGATACAAATCCCATTTGTGAGGTATCTGTCTCTTCACCTAAATTCTCTCCATAGCCTCTATATCAATGCTATCACATTGGGAATTAGTATTTTTGCATATGAACTGAGGAAAAAAGTGAAAACGTTCAGACCGTATAACATTTAGAGAATGGGAGTTTTATCATAATATGTTTAAGTATGGGATTTCCCTCTCATTAAGAATGAATCATTTTAACCTATAAGTTTAGGTATTTGCATACTTTGTTTAAGACTGGGTCTCCTTTTAGACACCTGCTATTTATGTGTAGATCTCCTGAACCTGTGCACTGCATCGGTTGTCTTTTCTGTCTATTTATGTGTAGATCTCCTGAGCCTGTGCACTGCATCGGTTGTCTTTTCTGTCTATTTATGTGTCGATCTCCTGAACCTGTGCACTGCATCGGTTGTCTTTTCTGTCTATTTATGTGTAGATCTCCTGAACCTGTGCACTGCATCGGTTGTCTTTTCTGTCTATTTATGTGTCGATCTCCTGAGCCTGTGCACTGCATCGGTTATCTTTTCTGTCTATTTATGTGTAGACCTCCTGAGCCTGTGCACTGCATCGGTTGTCTTTTCTGTCTATTTATGTGTAGACCTCCTGAGCCTGTGCACTGCATCGGTTGTCTTTTCTGTCTATTTATGTGTAGATCTCCTGAACCTGTGCACTGCATCGGTTATCTTTTCTGTCTATTTATGTGTCGATCTCCTGAGCCTGTGCACTGCATCGGTTGTCTTTTCTGTCTATTTATGTGTAGACCTCCTGAGCCTGTGCACTGCATCGGTTGTCTTTTCTGTCTATTTATGTGTAGATCTCCTGAACCTGTGCACTGCATCGGTTGTCTTTTCTGTCTATTTATGTGTAGATCTCCTGAGCCTGTGCACTGCATCGGTTATCTTTTCTGTCTATTTATGTGTAGACCTCCTGAGCCTGTGCACTGCATCGGTTGTCTTTTCTGTCTATTTATGTGTAGATCTCCTGAACCTGTGCACTGCATCGGTTGTCTTTTCTGTCTATTTATGTGTAGACCTCCTGAGCCTGTGCACTGCATCGGTTGTCTTTTCTGTCTTGGTTTCTGCATCCTGATTCTTATTCTGTGCTTAGATACCTATTGCATCTTCTTTGCAGCCATAGTTTGGGTTTGAATGTTAAATATCTGTGTTATCTTTAATAAAGGAAATAATAATTTTTAGAAATTGAAAACATTTCTTCAAGCTGTCTACCTATATTACTCAATTTGTCCTCTCAGCATTTTATTTCATTCAGTTTTCTCATGTTACGTATTCTGATTATTCTGCTAACTGTTATTGACTACATGCCAGGACCCTGCCCCATCTTTGTTCGGTCTGTTTGACTTTAGCTCTAAAGTTTGAGTGCTGTGAGTTGGTGGGAATCCTATGGTGGCTGAAAGCAGAACAGTTGCATCCCTGTGCATATGTATGTATGTGCTGGTAAAGAAAGGAGAGTTGTCAGGTTCCTTCCTGTGTAACCACTATCACTGGACTTTCTAGGGAGACTCAGTCTGTGTGTGGAGAGGTGAAGGGGATGTGGACCATTAACGTGTAATCACTGATGTCCATGTTCTCTCAGAACTCCATTTTTCTGAGTGCTAAGGATCTTCCACAGTGGGCAGTATTTTTTTGTTTTCTCTTCCTTAGGTCTAGTAGTGTTTTTCTGTGATTGCTTGTCTAGGCCACAGAGGAGACGATATCAGAACAAGTATCTGCCAAGGAGACCCCTCAGTTAAACTCAATTCATATGAGTCACAGCCCTCATGTTTTTGAAAAGTCACATATCAAGAATTCAGGAATGAGTTAAAGAAATCCTGCATTGTACTGTGTTTCTATGATCCAATTGTTGAAGGTCTTGATTGCTGGAAGCATTACTTATCCTATTCAGCTTCCCCATTGCCCCAGTCTCCAACTCAAGGAGAAATGGCTAAGTATTGCCATTGACCATTGAAAGAAGTTTGACAAGTTTAGAATATTTTGAAAGTTATTTTTATTTTTCCTAAAAATATAGGCATGAATTGTTCATCTTACAAATATTTTACTGATGGCTTTACATTTGATTCAGTTTACTGACCAAGTTTTCTAAGCCAGTGTCATCCTCTGCACAGTTAGGTGTGTAACTGTATAGCAGTGTCATCCTCTGCACAGTTAGGTGTGTAACTGTATAGCAGTGTCATCCTCTGCACAGTTAGGTGTGTAACTGTATAGCAGTGTCATCCTCTGCACAGTTAGGTGTGTAACTATATAGCAGTGTGATCCTCTGCACAGTTAGGTGTGTAACTATATAGCAGTGTCATCCTCTGCAGTTAGGTGTGTAACTGTATAGCACTGTCATCCTCTGCACAGTTAGGTGTGTAACTATATAGCAGTGTCATCCTCTGCACAGTTAGGTGTGTAACTATATAGCAGTGTCATCCTCTGCACAGTTAGGTGTGTAACTGTATAGCAGTGTCATCCTCTGCACAGTTAGGTGTGTAACTGTATAGCAGTGTGATCCTCTGCACAGTTAGGTGTGTAACTATATAGCAGTGTCATCCTCTGCACAGTTAGGTGTGTAACTATATAGCAGTGTCATCCTCTGCACAGTTAGGTGTGTAACTATATAGCAGTGTCATCCTCTGCACAGTTAGGTGTGTAACTGTATAGCACTGTCATCCTCTGCACAGTTAGGTGTGTAACTGTATAGCAGTGTAATCCTCTGCACAGTTAGGTGTGTAACTATATAGCAGTGTGATCCTCTGCACAGTTAGGTGTGTAACTGTATAGCAGTGTCATCCTCTGCACAGTTAGGTGTGTAACTATATAGCAGTGTCATCCTCTGCACAGTTAGGTGTGTAACTATATAACAGTGTCATCCTCTGCACAGTTAGGTGTGTAACTGTATAGCAGTGTCATCCTCTGCACAGTTAGGTGTGTAACTATATAGCAGTGTCATCCTCTGCACAGTTAGGTGTGTAACTATATAGCAGTGTCATCCTCTGCACAGTTAGGTGTGTAACTGTATAGCAGTGTCATCCTCTGCACAGTTAGGTGTGTAACTATATAGCAGTGTCATCCTCTGCACAGTTAGGTGTGTAACTATATGGCAGTGTCATCCTCTGCACAGTTAGGTGTGTAACTGTATAGCAGTGTCATCCTCTGCACAGTTAGGTGTGTAACTATATAGCAGTGTCATCCTCTGCACAGTTAGGTGTGTAACTATATAACAGTGTCATCCTCTGCGTAGTTATGTATAGTTTTTAGATTATGGGAATAGATGACAGGCAGACTATAGTTGTCCACAATTGGTATATTTGGCAGACATTTTCTCAAAAAAAAAAGGAGTAAAGTAAGTCTCTCACTTCAAGAAAAACCTATAGTATTGCTGCCAATAATAAAATTTGAAGTTTTAAGTGAAATTTGAGTTTTGGGATATTTTTATCTGCCACTGTGAGTTTGGTAGTTCCTCATACTTTGCTTTTTGGCCAATAGTTTTGTTTCTTGGTTCTTTTTTTTTTTTTTTTTTTTTTTGTTTTTCGAGACAGGGTTTCTCTGTGTAGTTTTGGTGCCTGTCCTTGAACTCACTCTGTCGACCAGGCTGGCCTGGAACTCCCAGAGATCCGCCTGGCTCTGCCTCCCGAGTGCTGGGATTAAAGGCATGCACCACCACTGCCTGGCCAACCAATAGTTTTGTTAAGCAGTGCCGTTGTCTTCAATAATTGTGAAGTATGGAGTGGTGGGGTGCAGCATGGTTGGGGTAGGGAGGGTGTTCTTCCAGGTTCTGTATTCTCACATAGCCTAGAGAGGAATAGAGTGCTCTCTGCTGTCTCTTTTAGGAGTCTTCTACCAAAATAATCATTTTTTGTAAAACATGTTAAAATACAATGTTATTTGTTTGCTTGTTTCTTGTTTTTGAGACAAAATCTTGTATATTTCAAGATAACCTCAAACTAGATGTGTAGCCCATGACCTTTAACTCCTGCTTCTCTTGCCTCTAAGCCTTGGGTTTGTCATTTTTAAATGTATTAATAGCTAGTGAATTAATCATGAGAATCCTATCTTTATGACTGACCATTTCCCCATAGGCCTCAGATCCTAATACTATCACATTGTGGGGTTAGGACTTCAACATAGGAATTTTGTGGGGAACACAAATATCCAATCCATAACTGTCATTTAAAAATATTCATAAGCTGGTGTGATGGTACATGCCTGTAACCCCCACACTCAGTAGTTCTGGTAGAATTGCAACTTCAGGATTTGCCTAGGCCACGTAACAAGTTCAGGCAACTTAACTAGATGGTGTCTCAGACTAAAATGTAAAAATCAGGTTGGGGCTGGAGAGATGACTTAGTGGATAAGAGCACTTACTGTCTTTTTAGAGGACCCACATTCAGTTCCCAGAACCCACATGGCAAGTCACAACCTCTGTGACTCCAGTTCCAGGGGAACTGAGGGCACCAGGCACACATGTGGTGCTCATGCATATATGCAGGCAAAACACCCATAAATATAAGAGAAAAATGAATCTTTTTTTTAAAGGTGCTGGTGGTGCAGCTAAATGATAGGGCACATTCCAAATATGCACAAGTCCCTGAATTCACATTTTCAGCACTGGCAGGAAATACACATATGGTAAAATATGTCAACTTTTCAAAGAATTACATAATTCAGTAAATAAATATTTTCCAAATGTCAAGTATATTATAAAATTGTGGGAGAATATAAGATTCATTCAAAATGTAGGGTAAGCAGAAGGATTTTACCTGCCCCCACATACGTCATAAACATAGACACAAATATAAACAGATTTTAAGAAACGTAATTCATTTGTGCATTTGTATGCTTGGACAGAAGAGGGAACAACTACACTGGTGAGCAGTAACATTCTTCCACATTATTTAGTAAACTTGCAAATTTATCAAAGGTACTTTATTCAGCCAGCATTTATTGTATGCCTTTTTACTGAAGAAACTTTTCTTTAAATGAAGGAATGAAAGAATTTTGACTTTTTTGGGGTGGTGTGGGGTGGGGAACAAATGTATACTGAGTGACAAAAAAGCAGTTTTTCAAAAAGCAAAATAGTAGTTCAAATTAATTATATACTTAGAGATCAAGGCTATTAAGATGATTATATGAGGTCAGGTAACTAGAGTAAGAGAGCAGAGAGTTGGTGTTTGGTTCAGGTGTGCTTTAGAACTGATTCTAATCTGAAAGACGGTAGAACAGTGATTGAGAAGGATGATAGCTAGGAAATTAGCTGTTCGGCTAGGATAGATTGGAATTGGAAAGATAAGATTGGAGTGATATGTTGGGAGATAAAATTGGAGAGAGGATTGGAAAGATATATTGGGCTCATCCTGTTTGATATTTAGGAACTATTGAAGGAACAAAATACCCATCCAACAAAGACAGATTCAGAAATCAGCACCTAGACCTATAATCATTCAAACCCAGATACCTAGACACCAGTGTAAGAACCCAGTCAACAATAGCCAGAACAATATGTCACCACCAGAGCCCAGCTTCCTGTGACTGCAAGACCTAAATATCCCGATGCAGCTGAGGCACAAGAAAATGACCTTAAAACCAATTTTATGAAGATGATAGAGGTCTTTAAGAAGAAATGAAAAAAGTCTTCTAAAGAAATCAAGGAAAAGACAAACAAAAAATTGGAGGAAATCAATAAATCCCTTAAAGCTAAGAAAAAAAAAAAAAGGGCGGGGGTGGGGAGGAAACAGTTCAAGACCTGAAAATGGAAATAGAAGCAATAAAGAAAACACAAACTGAAGAAATCGTGGAGATGGAAACTCTGGGTAAGGGAACAGGAACTACAGTTGCAAGCATAACCTACAGAATACAAGAGATGGAAGAGAGAATCTCAGGCTTTGAAGATACAACAGAAGAAACAGACTCATCGGTCAAAGAAAATGTTAAGTCTAAAAAAACTCCTGACACAAAATATTCAGGAAATCTGGAACACTATGAAAAGACCAAACCTAAAAAAATAAGAATAGAAGGAGAAGAATTCTAGCTCAAAAACCCAGAAAATATATTTAATAAAATCAGAGAAAAAAATACTGATTCATTTTAGCATCCATATTTTATTTTGTAGAGATCAGTAGAGCCAGAGTATTTGCATTAGATTATACAAGGGTAAGTGGCTCTGATAGGTTGGAGGGAAAGTGCTAGGGCATAGGGGAGGAGTCACTCTTAATCCATGCCTAGACTGTGACATGTTTAAACTAGTAATAATAAAAATTATTAGATTATCTGGGTGGCAGTGGCGCACGCCTTTAATCCCAGCACTCAGGAGGCAGAGCCAGGCGGATCTCTGTGAGTTCGAGGCCAGCCTGGTCTACAGAGTGAGATCCAGGACAGGCTCCAAAACTACATGGAGAAACCCTGTCTTGAAAAACAAAACAAAACAAAAAAAGATTATTAGATTATCTTTCAATAATTATTAAAAGGAAGAAAAGTACAATTGTAGTTCATCTGAACTAGATTGAAATGTTTTAAAGAATAAACTTGATTATTGAGAAATGATTAATTTATTAATGAAAATGACAAATATAATATACTGGCATAGAATAGAGTACTAGAGATGATTTCAAGTTGTGATATCTTAAAGTAGTTGGTCCCTCAGCTTTGGGGAAACTTTCCTTCCCTTGTACCCTTCCTCCATTATTTCCCTCTTTTTATTTTTATTTTTGAAACAGAGTTTCTCTGTGTAACCTTAGCTGTCTTGGAACTGGGATCTATAGACCAGGCTGGCTTTGAACTCTGGAAGTGGAGTTACAGATAGTTTTGAGCCACCATATGGATGCTGGGGATCAAACCCGGTTCTTTGGAAGAGTGGCCCATGCTCCTAACTGCTGAGCCATCTCTGCAGTGCCCCATCTCTTGATTTAGATAGTCTCACATGGTTGCTCAGGCTGGCCTCAAACTCACTGGGATCCTTCTCTATTAGTCAAGTGCTGGTATTACAGGCCTGTGCTACCTTTTCTGTCCGGGCCTTTTCTTTTTGATAGGGATATATTATAAAATTCTTAAGGAGCTAGAGCATGGTAATTTTATATTATCCAATAAAAGAAATTTGGAAATGTTGGCATGAAACAGCATTTATAAAACAAGGTGATGTATGACGTAAAAATTTACATTTACTTTTTACCAGATCAATAATTTTCATCTGTATCTTAAAGTACTGGTGTGTCTTGATCATTTGATAGACTTTAGTCAGGAACTCTGGGAATGGATCTGGGTTACCAGTTGAGTTTGAAAACTTAAGACCCAGAATATTACTGTCACTAAATCAGATTCTATGTTTTTCGAAAGTTAAGCATATCAACTGTCTCAATCAGTATTTACCACCTCTGTCAGAATGTTGAGAATAATTGACCAGAGAGAGAAATGATAACATATTAGATGTCATTTAAATTGAGAGAAAACCCACCTCATTCTGCTCCCATACCTTGAGAAAACTGATGGTCAGGTTTTGGTGTTTTAGATAAATTTATTGCTAATTTTCTCTCTTTGATATTATTTGTTGACTGATGAAACTGCTGGCTTTGACCAACTAAGGTAGACTCTGTTAGTTGATCTTAGTCAGTCTGGAATGCCATTTGGGATGGTGTCAGACTAAGTGCTGAGGGAGATGAGGGAAGAGATTATTCTTGTCTTGATCTTGAGCAAGCTTTGGGATCATCATTTTGGCCCCTGGTATGTGGGTCTTAATTTGAGATTGTTGCCCTAATAAGTGTGAAATGTTTATTTCAGAAACATTGCATTAGTGTTTATAGAGAGGGTTAAGCTAGAAATGTTTGTTTTGTTTTTTTATTTCACTTGTGCCTAGATTTTAAGGAAGGTTGAAATGAAACTGCAAAATTAGAGAAATGAAGCTGTGCATTTCAAATTGGTTTATTGTTAAATGACCTAATACAGGATGTAGTTTAGTTGAATATAGATGTAATTCTATCAGTTTTGTTTTTGACCTGTAAGTTCATTGTTTTCCTAGGCAAGTAAGCTAAATGCTTGACCATCAGAATACTGGTCCCAAAATAGGGTTCAGACTGTTTTTCAACTTGATACATTTCCTCCTGAAATGTTTCCATTGAGGACTGGAAGAGCTGTGATTATTTATAGACTAGTGTGCTTTGGACAGGTGCTGTGTTTACATAGATCAGTAGAATTATCAAATGTCCCTGAGACTATTTAATGTCAGAGCATTTCATTTTATCATCACATTTTGTAATTAAAAGACTAGAGTAACGATGTGGGTAGACCAAGGTATCATTTGGGAGCAGGGGAGGGGTGAGTAGGAGGTTCTTTTCTTTTTTGATCTTGTTTTGTTTTTGTTTTATTTTGAGACAGCCTCACTATGTAGCTTAGATCTCAGAGATAGATCCTCCAGCATCTGCTGGGATTAAAGGTGTGTGCCACATGCCTGGCCTTGTCATAAAGTTTTTAAGACTGTTTCTGTGTCTTTGAAAAGAATACCAGTTTTAAACATACTCTTTTCCCTTGTAGTTTTGCCTTCATATGATAGGAATATTTTTAAGGAGTTAACCTGTAGAAACAGAATATTTATCATGCATTATTGAGGCTCTTGGTAAAATTCTAAATTACTGTGTTGTCCTAAAACTAATACTGTTCTAGTTAATACTATAACTAGAACTTTGAAATTTAACCTTTTACCAATTTTTTATATTTAAAACTATTATATTAATTAGGCATTTTAGAATTGATCTTCCAATTATCACACTAGGACCACTTTGACATGAAGGACATCATCCAGCACCAACAGAACTCTTCTTTCTAGACTACTCTACTTAGTTGCTGTCTTCCCTAGTAAGAGTCTGTTTCTGAAACTGTCATTTCCTCCCTTTTGCTTTGTTCTTCAAAAGCTCAGAATCTATTTCCATTTAGTTAAATATGTCTCCTTTTCTTTGCCTTACATGTCTTTCTCTCTGTCCAGAAGTTCTCTGTCCTGTGTCAGTTAAGCCACGGTCTCAAGTTTTAAATTCTTCATCATGTTCCTTTTTGTAACACATTTACTAGGAGAAACAGCTTGTGTCTTGAGACTTTGCTCTTTTGTAATCTCGTATTACATGATTGAAAATCTCTTTGTGCATATTCTGTGTGATCATTAGTGCTCATCAATCCCTTCTGTTTTTTTTTCTTTTTTTTTTTTAAATGATCGATATTGGTGTATTGGAAGGGTATGTACATATGAGTCTAAGTGCCTGAGGAGGCCAGAAGAGGGTGTCAGATACCCTGTAACTAGAGGTACAGATAGTTGTGAGCCATTCAGAGCCGAGTGCTATGAACCAAACTCAGGTCCTCTGCAAAGGCAGCAAGTGCTGTTAACCATCTCTCCAGCCCCTCCATCCCCCTTCCTTTTCTTTCGTTCTGATCATATAATTCTTATTTTATCCTTATTTCTGCAAAGATGGAGAGGACTGTGGGTTCTCTCTGAGTCTACCTGCATCTGTTCTTAGTCTGTCAAGTTAACAGTTTCAGATTTGTCATCAACAATTAACCAAAGAGAAATGAATCAAAATACTGAAACATTGCCGGGCAGTGGTGGTGCACGCCTTTAATCCCAGCACTTGGGAGGCAGAGGCAGGCGGATCTCTGTGAGTTCGAGGCCAGCCTGGTCTCCAAAGCGAGTTCCAGGAAAGGCGCAAAGCTACACAGAGAAACCCTGTCTCGAAAAAACCAAAAAAAAAAAAAAAAAAAAAAAAAAAAAAATACTGAAACATGACAATGGAGATTTTCTGAGAGCTAGTGTATGAAAAGCAAACCAAGGCCAACATGAGTAGAAAGGCTGCAGTGCTAGCTGTCTTGAGGCAACTTTGGAGGAGATGAAAGAACGAAACAAGCTGACTTTATTCATTTGTTTTACTTATTTATCTTGCTCAGGGCCTTGAAGTGGAGCTGTGCACTAAATACAGTGACTATGGCGCCTTCCTGCTAGTGTGAACCGCCTCACAGTAGCCCCGCAACAAAAGAACCAGTGACTGGGTAATTCTGGATAAGGATCCCAAGAGAAAGCCTGTAAACTAGAAACCTAGAAATAACAACTGGACACTTCATTTCTAGCCCATTGTTTCTCAAAGGATGACTTTGAAGGCATCTTACAATTCTTGTTAAAAATCATAAACACACTTAAATTATTTTGTTAGTTTAATGTGTTTTAATAGCAGCCTTACAGGAGCCGGGTGGTAGTGTCACACACCTTTAATCCCAGCACTCGGGAGGTAGAGGCAAGAGGATCTCTGTGAGTTTGAGGCCAGCCTGGTCTACAGAGTGAAATCCTGTCTCCAAAACAAAACAAAACAAATCAAAAAAATTAGCAACCTTACAGGAACAGCACAGAACACAGACATTAAAGCACTTGCGGGGTTGGGGATTTAGCTCAGTGGTAGAGCACAAGGCCCTGGGTTCGGTCCTCAGCTCCCCAGGGGACACGGACACACACACACACACACACACACACACACACACACACACACACACACACACACACACACGACACGGCCGGACAACAACGATAACCATGCACTTGCATATAGGACAACTCAGAGAAGTATAGTGAATGGATAGAGTCTAGTGTGATACAAATGCTGCAAACACCATTCAGTTGTTATTAATCAGAAACTTACCTTTTTTATTTTTCTTAAACTTGAGGTGCAGATGAGATACAGTGGCCAGTGATCAGTATGACTTACTAGTTTGGGGACCAGTAAATGCTGGACTAGAGATTAAGATTTTGAAATCATCATATTAGTTGGTAGGCTTCAGTAGGAAGCACCTACCATGAGTTTTCGTATTGTGGAAATGAATATGCAGAGGGGTATGGTCAAGAACTATGAGTGGGGCTGGGCTCACACCTTTGATCCCAGCACTTGGGAGGCAGAGACAGGCGGATCTCTGTGAGTTCAAGGCCAGCCTGGGCTACAGAGTGAGTTCCAGGACAGGTTCCAAAGCTACACAGAGAAATCCTGGCTTGAAAACAATAACAAAAGAACTATGAGTGATCAGAACTGTGAAATGTGGCATGGGTCCATCATCTTAGCAATAAAGAAGTTATTTTGTGACCAGAAGAATTACCCTAATTCAAGTAGAATGAACTAGTTACCTTGACTACTCATGAGAACATTGTGGCTTTTCTCACTTATGCCTTTTAGAGTGCAGATACACACTTTAGTTCAGATACATATTGTCAAACAGACTGTGTCTGTTCTGTGGTTAATGGTTCAAGTCTATTTGAAAACTGATTAAATAGTGTTTTTTAAATAGTTTTAGACAGATTTGAGTATTGCATTATGATTCTCTCTAGACATTTAACTTGTTTAGACTTAAGAAAAATTGATTTCCAATTAACACCAGATTTCATAAGAAATAAAATATTAACTAAACAATTCCATCAAGTATGTATTCCCAACAAAACTAGACACATCTGTTAATTCATTTGGGAAGACAAGACTGAGCTTGATATCCTTTTGAGTTTTTAATTAAGTATTGTTCAGAATTTTATTTCAAGTATGCTTTTTTAAAGGTTTGTTTATTTATTATTTTGGATCTATATGAGGCCAGCTTGATCCATCCACATAGTGAAGTCCTGGCTAGCCAAAGCTACATAAGTGGACCTTATCTTAAACTTCTTTTAAATGTATTTTTATTTTATGTGTGAATGGTTTTGCCTGCATTTATGTATATACACTACCTGCATACTTGGTGCACAGGGAGTTCAGAAGAGGGTATCAGGTCCCCTGGGACTGGAGTTACAGATGATTATGATCTGACATGTAGGTGCTGGGAATCGAACCCAGGTCTCTTGATAAAATGAAAACAACTTGATGGCTCGGGGCAAAGCATGGCCATGCAGATGTGGGGACCTGAGTTTGCATGCCCAGAACTCATGTAAAGTTGGACGCAGTCACTGTGTGCCTATAATCCAGTGTTCCTGTGGCAGGTGAGATGGCAGGCAGAGACAGTAGTGTGCCTGGAGCAACAGGAGACCCTGTCTCAAACAGGTAGAAGACAAAGGAAAGGACTGACACCTGAGGTGACTCTGATGACATGTGACACATGCACTCGATGACTACTCACAGAGGTACATATCACACTGGGAAAATGGGGTAAATACAAGATCTGTTAGGCTGCTGGTGTACAGCGTGGCTTACTGTTCTACAGTAAGCTTTTATAGGTAGGCGTACACTCATAATGAGAAAAGGTATAATGCAATAAATATATAAACCAGTAACATTTATAGATTATCATCAGTTATACACTGTACATGACTGTGTCCTGCACCTTCACATGGAATATAGGCAGTTTGTTTACACCAACACTACCACAAACATAAATAATATGCTGTACCAGGATGTTAGGTTGGCTTCATTGTCACTAGCTGATAGTTTTTCAGCTTCATTATAATTGTAAGGGTCTACTGTGGTGTATGTGGTCTGTCACTGACCAAAACCTTAATATGTAGGGAATGACTGATTTGTGTATGATCACTGCATTTAATATTTTGTAGCTAGATCTAATGGTGACATCTGATTAGTGTAGCATTCTCTTGAATTCTTCATTTCCTTAATTTATAATATGATAATTAATGCTCTTTAAAATTTTTATTTATGTGCATTGGGGTTTTGCCTGCATGTGTGTCTGTGTGAGGGTGTCAGATCTTGGAGTTACAGACAATTGTGAGCTGCCATGTGTGCTGGAAATTGAACCTGGGACCTCTGGAAGAGCAGTCAGTGCTCTTAACCACTGAGCCATTTCTCCACCCCCTCATAATTAATGCTTTTAATAACTCTAAAGCACTACAGTTTTAAAGCATATTTTTAAATAAGAATAAATGATAGATTTTGTTTAGAAGTTTTATAACTTCTAAACCCCATCAAATATTATAAGTATTTGAAATGTTAAAATCTTTGTTATAATAAAAATATTACAAAGGACTCTAAAGGTCATCTAGTTCCAATTCCATCCTTTACATGAAAGTCTTAGCTATTTCCAGGATGGATATGGTCACGTGGCTTTATTTTCACTTCCCCAGAGCTCATTGCTTTGCCAGTTATGTAGCAGCCAGTCACGAGTGTTCATCCTACAGGAGACTCCAGGGACCAGAAAGGGACAACACAGATAAACTGGCCCTGTCTTCATAGAGCCTAAAACCTGATGGTGACTTTCTTTTCTTTCTTGAGATAAGGGTCTCACTATAGCCCAGGTCTGCTTGAAACTCACTATGGGTACCAGACTAGGTTCAGACTTGTAAACCTCTGCCTGTCTCCTCAGTGCTAGTTTCCAAGGTATGCAACGCCACACCCGGGCTTAAGGTCAGATTTTAAAATTGCTGTGTATGTGCATTATGTTGGTCCTGTTGGTGCCATGGCACACGTGCTATTAGAGGACAACTTTGTGGAATTGATTTTATCCTTGTATTTTTATGTGGGTTCCAGGCATGAACTCCGATTGTCAGGCTTGCATGGGCTATCTCGGGGCTCAACAGTGACTTTTAAATGCATCATTCTGTGAAGGAGAAATATAGTGGATTTTTGTTGCTGTTGCTGTTTGAGATAGGGTTTCTCATTGTAGCCCTGGTTTTCCTAGAACTCTGTCGACTAGGCTGGCCTCAAATTCATAGAGATCCACTTGCCTCTGCCTCCTGAGGGCTGGGTTTAAAGTACGCTTGGCTTAGAAACAGAGTGTTAATAGAAAATGACAGAATTTCATATAATGTATGAGAGTCAGAGAATGTTACCTTAAGGCATATGTGTTTTAACTGAATGTGGAGGATGAATTAGCTAAGATAGCTGGGAAGTTTTCCATGATGAAGAAAAACATACACCAGGATCTGGAGTGGGGAACAGGGCACATTGAAGACCTCAAACAATTCCGGTGGGAAGGCATCTGCCCTTTTCTGCACGACCCTAGCATAGGTCTTAATGTTGAGAAATAAAGGAATCCTTTAAGGGTTTGAAGCTTTGGGAGGGACCCCCTAGTGATGGGCAAGCACTTTCCTTCAGTGACTTTATAGGACCCAGACATAAACATAATGGGAACAGAATATGAAAACCTTAGGAATGCTGCGAGACATCTTGTCCTCCTGTAAGTAATAGACTGGAGAGCAAAGAGGAGATGATAAGGTATTGTCTGTGTAAAGGCCTTAAGTAGTAGACATTGGAGTGACTTAATACTCCTGTTATCTGGTAAGGCAGAGGATAGTTGATTTATCTATGCCTTATAAGACGTTTTATAAAGCAATTCATTTGACTTAAAATAACTTTCCCAGCCGGACGGTGGTGGCGCACGCCTTTAATCCCAGCACTTGGGAGGCAGAGCCAGGAGGATCTCTGTGAGTTCAAGGCCAGCCTGGGCTACCAAGTGAGTTCCAGGAAAGGCGCAAAGCTACACAGAGAAACCCTGTCTCAAAAAACCAAAAAAAAAAACAAAAAAACAAAAAAAAACACAACTTTCCCCTTTTTGTTTCATCACTCCCTCCTTTTGGGGGGTTAGGAAATAGAATCTTGAAATAATAGTCACATACACTGATACTGTAAATTGCTTGACTTTGAAGGTTTTTATGTTTTTAAGTAAATATACAATAGGATTGAGCTTTTCTTCCTTCCTTTCTTTTTTTTTTTTTTTTTTTTGGTTTTTCGAGACAGGGTTTCTCTGTGTAGCTTTGCGCCTTTCCTGGAACTCACTCTGTAGACCAGGCTGGCCTCGAACTCACAGAGATCCGCCTGCCTCTGCCTCCCGAGTGCTGGGATTAAAGGCGTGCACCACCACCGCCCGGCTGAGCTTTTATTTCTTATAGTTTATGGACTTTAACATATGTAGAATTGAGTACTACCATTTCCAAAATCAAGATGCAGAAGTTCCTTGAGTTACCCCTTTGTAGTCGCACAACCACTGAGGTTTTTCATCACTGTAGTTTTGTCTTTTGGAGAATAACATCTGAGTGGAAGAATACAATTTATAACTCGTTGATTCTTTCACCTTTTGTACAGCTTAGTTCCTCTGAGGTTTGTGTGTGAGCTCATACCAGTAACTCATCTCTTTTTATTGTAACAGTATCCCATTGTGAGCCATTTACTTGCTGAAGGATATTTGGGATGTTTTTGAGTTTCCAGTGGTTGTGAATAAGGCCATTTTAGACATTCATGTGTTTATATGAATTAATTTTATTTCCCTAGATACTCAGGAATGGGATTGCTTGGTCATTTGTTAAATACGTGTTTAACTTTTTTTTGAGAGAAGTTCTCACTGTGTATCCTAGCTGGTCTAGAACTCGCTATTTAGGCCAAGTTGGCCTTGAATTCAAAGAGATCTGTACCTGTGTTTGAAGTCAAATGATTATTTGGGATTTTGAGCTAATGACTATTTATATGTGAATACTATTTAATCTGGATAATTTCGTTGTTGCACCAGTCAGCATATCTCTAGTCACCTTTGGTGTTTAGTCCTTTGTTTCAGTACTCAGTAAACTTACAGGGTTTTTTCTCCATGTGTCTGGCTCCTGCAAATTTCCCTTGTTCTTTCTTAGTTACACATTTAATGAGATGGCAGCTTATCTCAGACAACCGAAACAAATGATTATGGGCTTGCTAGCTTAAACAACAGTCATTTATTTGTTATAGTTTTGGAGGCTGGAAGTTCAAGATCAGGGTGCTAGAAATGGCCAGGTTCTAGTGAAGTCTCTCTTCCTGCTTATGTTGTCACACAGTATGTCCTTGATTTGTGCTAGCAGAGAGTGATCTTGTTTTTCCTCTCTCTTTTTTTTTTTTATTATGAGTTCCAACTTTTTGATCTTATCTCAACCCTATTAATTCTAAAGGCCCTACTTCTGAATAATGAATTGGGGGTTAGAGCTTAACATTTGAATTTTTGGTGGGCAAAGCACCAGGTATTCTGTACTATGAGGGTTCCTCAAGGTATTGAGCCCCTTTATGACCCTGAAATGCAAGGCTCAGTCTCTTTACCTTTTATTCTTCATAATGACTGCTAACCATGCTTCAGACTGTGTTCTTAGTCTGCCCTGGTCTCATTTCTCCTACTTCTCCCTGCCCACATCCTTCAGTTTCTCCTTCACACCTCCACTGCACTGTTACTTCTCTGCATGGCTTGTTGAACTCTTCCCAGTGGATTAGTGCCTGTTGGCATGCGTCCTCACAGCCTGTGCTTTCCTTTTCATTACTACATGGCTCTTCTGATGACTTACTTAGTGTCGGTTTTCTCTCAAAGCACAGGGACTGAGTTTGTTTTCTCGGTCACTATGTCTTTAATCAGCAGGTTAGTGCCGGAGCATAGTCAACATTTTGGGGGGAAGGAAACACCTGTTATTATTTGTGTGTATATACTAATCATTTGTATGTACAAAGCTTCTCACATGGATAAGATTTCTAAAATGGGATAGATGATCTTCTTCTACACTATTCATAATGTGCTGGCAATTTAATATCCATTATTCTTGCAAGTAATATAATATTTATCTTTCTAGTAACAGTATAACATTTATCAAAGGATATATGAATTAGTTGGGAGGAAAAGCTCCATCTCTTTAAATATGAAATTTATTTTCAAATCTTCAATGATGCCATTTTATATTTAATATTTGTAAATATTAATGTTTTGATATAGTGCATTCTAATAATTATAATGATATCTCAATGCAGGAAAAATTTTAATATTTAAAGCATGATAGTTTTGGTATTTAAATTTTAATTCATATCAATATTTAATCCCCAGGAAATATAGCACTGTGATCAGTAAATGACTTAAACGTAAATTTTGTGGTCTAAATAAAATGGAAATATAAGTTCAAGAAGAAAACAGTGATATGAATGTATCAGCTCTTAAAGATCTTGTGTTTTCGTTTTGTTTGTTGATTTGTTTGTTTGTTTCGAGACAGGGTTTCTCTATGTAGCCCTGGATGTCCTGGAACTTTCTCTGTAGACCAGGCTGGCCTCGAACTCACAGAGATCCACCTGCCTCTGTCTCCTGAGCACTGGGATTAAAGGTGTGTGTCACCACCACCTGGCGAAGATCTTGTTTTTATCCGTTTGACAAGTGCTTTAGGTTTTCATGCATTCCTGAGTATTGAACCCGAGGCCTTACGCTTGCTTGACAAGTATTCTACTGCTGACCTGGATCCCTAATCCTTTTTATTTTATGCATTTTAAAGTGAATAATAGTGAATTTTGGTAGTAGTGATGAAATTACTGTGGCATTTGAATTCCATTATACCTTTTCTCAAAGGGTTGTTTTAATCACAGCCCATCAGAAATTACATTGTTTTAACTACTTAAATGTGTTAAAATCCTTTGTCTTAACTTAAAAATATATAAGACAGTTATTCAGAATTCTTCTAGGGGTTATAAGAGCAAAACACTTATGAAGTCACTAGGCTATCCGGGCTCATTTTAATCTTGAATGATGTCCTATTTGAATTTATTTGTCAGTGTTTTCATTTAGATTTCTTTGTTTAGCAGATATTAGGCAAATATTCGTTGGCATAATTAATACTTTAGATTGTATTAGCGCTACTACAAATGAGATTTATCTATCTGTTACATATCACAAATATGAATTAAAAGACTTTTTGGTCTGTATTCTGCCAAGAATATTTTAAAACCACATTTGTTTAAAACTTTCTATGATAAAACCTCAAAGACAAACTCGGATCAGAGGCTTCTGTTTAGGACCACAGAAGCCAGGCTCAGTTCAGAATCATTTTGTACAAATTAGCCATTTTAATTATGGAACATCAAATTTGAAGATAAGAGAGAATTTTTGAGATTACTTATTCAAATGTCTTCCCATTTAAAGAGAGAATATAGAGAATCATTAAATTCATACAGGCAATGATAAACAAAACCTGTCATGAAAATCTATTGATTTGACCTCGAAAGCAGCTCTTAGAGTTCTCTTTTAATGTGAAACATTGAGAGGACTTATTCAGTGTGGCTATACTGAGAAAAGGAACAGATGAAGAGGTCTGTTGACAACACGCCCTTACCCTGCACCTCAGCCCCAGCCCACCAGACCCATCATCTGGATCTCTCTACCTCTTGTCCTCTCCCTAGTCCAGGCTACCTGGTCACTCGTGTTTTCTGTCTGTGCCTGGTTGACCTCCCCCCCCCCCCCCCCCCCCCCCCCCCCCCCCCCCCCCCCCCCCCCCCCCCCCCCCCGCCCTTATTTAGAAAGCATATCTGCTCATAATTGCCCTGTGCTTAGTATCCTCTGCGATGACTTGTCTCAGAAGGAAGGCCTGTCTTCCCCGGTCCCTAACCCATCATGCCTTGCGTGCCCCCAGCTTCAGCAGTCACCATGTTCCTTTGTCCTCCTCACACACTCCAGTCTCTCACGCTTACTTTATCCCTTTCTTCTTCAGCATTGTGTTATATGCTGTTTTTGCTGCTTGGACCATTACTGCTTCTCTAGTGAGTGACTGCTTATCCTTCAGATTTCATCTCAAAGGTCGCGTCTTTAGAGACCCCCACATTTCTTCTCCCAGTCCTTTTAGACTTGATATGGTCTCACTGCTGGGGTTTTGTTTGTTTTTCACCTTTGCTTCTTTTTCAAAATCCTATTTTTGTTTATACTTTTGTGTCATTATTTGATTGATATATTTTTCGTAGGTAGGCTGTAGTCTCTGAGTGCAGAATTAATGTATTCTGCGCATCACTCTTGCTATACCCACCACATTGCTTGATGTGTAGGAGGGACTTAGTATTGTTGAATGAATGACTCCCAGTCTTTTCCCATTTCTACTACACCAATGATTTCAGAGTAACATTTTTGTCTTTGGAATCTTATTTGCAATATGCTTTTTATAATTTATCCTCCCATCTGTGGATGTATGTAGTATTTGGGAAAAAATAGAATTTCAAGTTAGTTATTCCCATTTATAAATTTCACACTCTTAAAAACTCCAACTAGTTTTCTTAAAAGCATGAAATCAGTAATACCAAATACTCCTATTTTTTATCTAGTTTCTTACTGAATTTTATTTTTTAAGCTCTCTCATAAGTAGGAGAAACTAAGAAGTCATTGCGTGTAGACTATAATGAAAAGTGCAGAGAGGTAGGTAGTCATGGTGACATTAAAGTTAATGCCTCCAGAAGGAGTGTTCCCAGAGTACTGAGCCTGAAGAGTTCCTCAGGATTGCACTGTTATGTCTAACGTTGGGAAACAATGCCCTGAGTCCCCTTTACTTGTTTAGTAAAGCTTCTTTGCTTTGAAGCAGAGATTTTCAGCCTGTACTGTTAACATTTGGGGATATTATTTGGGAGGGGCAGGGGCAGGGAAGGATTGCTGCCCTGTATTGAAAGACATTTTGGCAGTATCCTTGGCCTGTAGCCATTAGATTAGTAGAACCCTGTTAAGTCAGTTATGACTACCAAAAGGTTCTCTAGATATACCCTAGGAGGCAGACTTTCTATCATTGAGGGTAATACCTTAAAAAAAAAAAAATCACAGCAGCTGGGGAGCGAGATGGCTCAGCAGACAAAGATGCTCACTGCCAACCAATCCCAATGGCTCTTGGAACCCATATGATGCAAGGAGAGAACTAACTTCTACAAGTTGTCCTCACCAATTCCAGCTAGTCTAGGTAGCCAGCTTGCCCTAGGGATCCCCTTTTTCTGTCAGCCAAGTGCGGTGATAGTAAGCAGTAGCCACACTTACCCAGCTTTCACTTGGGCTCTGGGGATCCAAACTCCACTCCTCAGGCTTATGTAGCTTTATCCATTGAGCCACTCCCTCATCAGTTGTTGACCTTTTGTTTTGTTTGTTTGTTTGTTTGTTTGTTTGTTTGTTTTGAGACAGGGTTTCTCTTTGTAGTCCTGGCTGTCCTAGAACTCACTCTATAGACCAGGCTGGCCTCGAACTCAGAGATCTGCATGCCTCTGCCTCCCAAGTGCTGGGATTAAAGGTGTGCACTACTACTGCCTGGCCAGTTGTTGCCTTTTAACTTTAATAAATCATCACAAAAATAAATTGTCCTCATTAATATGATTTCAACATTTACATTTCAAAAATAATATATGAAGCACATATTGTATAAGATAATATGTTTGACATAGAATTTATAAAAATAAAGGAGGCATAGTCCCTAGCCTAGGTATCTCACAAATCTGGAAATTAGGAGTATTCTTTATAGAAGAATATCATAAAAATTTTAATGACACACCAGAAATGAAATGGAATTCATAGAAACTTTAAATTGGGTTTTGAGAGGTTTGGTGTTGATCTGTCTAACCCAGATACTGCATTAGAAGATTAAATGGCCTCTGGTATAAAATTAAAATATTCCCGAGAGTGGTTGTAAAGCCCTTGATGGTGATTTCTGTGCAGTGGTAGTTGTTTGCTTTGATTGGTACTCTTAAAGAGCATGGCAGGTTGAATGAGAAATTGTCATCCACAAATGTGAAGTAGGTATAAGGCAGCTGGAGAAACGACAAAATTAGACTGTCTGTGTTAGCATAATTGACTGTTTAACCCAGAGCAAAGGGATCTCTACAGCAACAGTCTCTGAATCATTCTTTATCAGCTCTCAATTTTTTGTACACTTCAGTTTTTTTTCCTGTTAATGCTAATCAACAGAATATGTTGGTGTGCCTTACCAAGATTTGTGTGCTTTTTCATGCTAGCTCTCTTTGAGTTAAGCTTAGTCTTTTGGTGGCTAATTATTGAATTTAGGACATGTTTGACTGTAGCTAGCCTTTCTCTGTCCTGTCAGCCAGCTCCCAAATAATGACACGGAGACTTACTATTAATTATGAAAGTTTGGCCTTAGCTTAGGTTTGTCCCACTAGCTCTTATAACTTAAATTAACCCATTTATATTAATCTTATGTTTTGCTTTGTTACTTTTTACCTTTCTTTCATTCTGTATGTCCAACTCCCTCCATGTCTCATTGGCATCTCTTGGGTGGCGCCTAGATTCATCTCCTGTTTCCTCTCTCTCTGCCCAAAAGTCCCGCCTATACCTCCTACCTAGCTATTGGCCATTCACCTCTTTATTAAACCAATCACAGCAATATATCTTCACACAGTGTACAAATATCCCACAATATTTGACCCATTAGTCTGCTCACGCTGCTATTACACAAGGTCACAGGCTGGGTGGTATAAGACATTTATTATCTCTTCATTTTAAAGGCTCAAAGCTCATGATAAAATACTGCAGGGGTTAGATTCTGGTGAAGCTTCCCTTCTTTGCTTGCAAGAAATGGTCCATCACATGGCCTTTCCATTGTATTATGGGGAAAGGAGAGAGTTCTCTGGTGTCTCTTTTTCTTCTTGTAAGAATATCAGTCCTAGAGCTGGTGAGATAGCTCAGTGATTAAGAGTATGTAGTGCTCTTGGAGAGGACCTGAGTTCAGTTCCCAGCACTCACACCAGGTGGCTGGGATTTGACACCCTCTTCTGGCTTTTGCAGACACCTGCATTCTCATGCACATAATTTTAAATTTTTTAAATCTTTTAAAAAAGAAGAAAAATAATACCAGTCTTGACTGGATATAACTGTGTGCCTTGGAAACACAAGACAGGATGACTATGAGTTCAGGACCCTTGTAGGGTCCATAGTAGGGGACACACATGAAAATAGTCCAGTTGGTTTAAGGTCTCATTAACTTTGTGTTAGTCAAGTTTTTGTGCCTATGGTAAATACCTGGAAGAAAGAAGTTAAAAGAAGAAAATAATTCTTTGTTTTGGCTCACGGCTTTTCAGGTTTCTGTCCAAGGTTGGCTGAATCCTTGCTGAGCCCGATATGAGACTGTCGTGGCAGAGCGTGCGTTGGAGCAAAGCAGCTCCACCTCATGGCAGACCTAAGTGTGGATGGGAGAGGGGATAGGGCAAGATCTACTCTTCAGATACCCACCCAGACTCCTCCTTCTTCCAGCCAGGTTCCCTCCACCTGTCGCTCAGTATGAATTCATCAATGATATAACCATTTGTCTGTCTTGGAGGTTTTTTCATACATACCAGGATGTGTGTGTGTATGTGAATATCTGATCATTTATTTGTTATTCTTAAAGACTTTTTTGTTTTGTTTTTGGTTTTTGAGACAGGGTTTCTCTTTATAGCCCTGGCTGTCCTGGAACCCATTATGTAGACCAGGCTGGCCTTGAACTCACAGAGATCCACCTGCCTCTGCCTCCCGAGTGCTGGGATTAAAGTCACCACCCAGTTTAAAGATTTATTTTTGACTGGACTCAGAATTTGAAGTTCTCAGAGAAGACACAGCCTAAGTCTCTTGGCAGTCTGTTCCTGGCATTTTTCTTTGGCATTCTTCATTCTCTTGGCCAAAAGTTTAGCACATTCTGCAGCCTCCTCTTTTCTGTAGTGCATTGTTTCTTGAGAGCAATACATTGGATTTGAGTTTCAGGACATGTGGGGAAACAAGACGATGAACCTTGGGTGTCTTGGTCTTGGACTTCTTACCTTTTTGGTTTAAGGGCTTTCAGACAGCATATTGGAGGATATCATCTTTAGAGAAACTGAAAAGTTTTGAGGTTCTGTAGGCTCTTTGGGGCTCCATCCCCCAAAGCACAGTAGTATCTGTCAGTCCAGGAATATCCTTCTCTCCTTTTTTAAAAGCAGGACAGCCAGGGCTACACAGAGAAACCCTGTCTCAAAAAACAACGAAAGAAAAAAACCAAAACCATTCGGATTGGCATCCACAAGCATTCTTGTGCTTCCTCCTCTCAGTTCTCCCTGGTCTAGTACAAAAGTGCCCCAGATTCAACAACAAGCGCACTGTGCCATGGGTCAGGACACCCTACTTCATGGGAAAACTGTGTTTGTTGTTCCCGCCTGATTTGGACCACACAGCCCTTCCACTCTTCACCCAGAACATCAGCAGCTACTTCTGTGGCCATTCACTTTTCATAGACAGTACAAAGCTTGTGTTCATCGGGACTTCAATGAGTTTCTGATGGCCACTGGCTGGGAAGAAGATAGTGAGCTTTATCTTGACACAGCTGACCCCTAGGAGGTGCCACAAAAAAAGCATGTATACTTAAAAAAAAAATGACTGCTGTAGACTACTGGACTCATTTGTTTCTTTTCATTATTAAAAATAATGATGTATGAAATCCATACAAATACATTATTTTGGGCAGATTCCTTTAGAGTATGTTTCCTATGTGTGAGATTGAGCATACTGAACATTTTGGTAACTACTGCCAAACTGTCTTCCTAGAAAGACTGCACATTCACATAGCTATCGAGTAAGGGTGTTAATTTACCCTTATTGCCAAAATGATATCACTATTTTAAAATTGCTTCTAATCTGGTGTTGAAATTTCATTTTATATTTTAGATCTTGAATTTATTTGAAATCTTGATGTTGAGCCTCCTTTCAGTTTCTTTTTTTTTTTTGCCACTTGTTATTTTCCTATGAATTGCTTTAATTGGCTAATTTAATTAAGAAATTAAAAATCATTTTAGTATTTACTTATAAACACATTTAAGATAAATTTTGCATGGGTTCTGGGGATCTGAACTCAAGTGCTCTTACTCACTGAGCCATTTCACCAGCCCAAAAATAAATTTTGAAAATGAATTTTTTATTAAATGCTGCACATATAAATTTCCTGATCAGTTGCTTCTCTTTGGACTGCACTTATGGCATCTTTTAAAGTGAGATATTTCATTTTGTAGACGTGTTAATTATTTATTTATGGTTTCTGTATTTTGTGTAGTGTTTAAGAGAGACTTCTCTGTATAATCCATTCTTTTATGTGCAAGTCTCTTTTGATTCTCTGTTCTCTGTGTTGTTATCTAATCCTTTACAGTAGTGTGTTTCTAGTAGTTCCTGTATGGATCAGGTCTTGGAGATCTGAGAGGGTAAAAGCACCGTCGTCCATTAAGTTTTGCACAGCTGCCCTTGCTCTTTTCTTTCATGGTTTCTCCCCCGCCCTCAGCTAGTGCTCCCCTGTGTTGTTGTAACCTTACTATATTCCGTTAAGACTTGTGGCATTTGTGCTGTATGTGAATAGAGATAACAGAGCACTCAGATTTTAGATGAAATAGTCCTTGAAATAAGAAAGTAGAATGTTCACAGTTAAGAATAGAAGCTAGGGCTGGAGAGATGGCTCAGAGGTTAAGAGCACTGACTGCTCTTCCAGAGGTCCTGAGTTCAACTCCCAGCAACCACATGGTGGCTCACAACCATCTGTAATGAGATCTGGTGCCCTCTTCTGGTCATACATGCTGTATACAAAATAAATAAATAAATCTTAAAAAAAAAAAAAAAGAATAGAAGCTATATTTAAACTAAATTGCCAGACTTTGCTACTTTATCTTAATGTTAGTAGGGAAACAAAGCAAATATAACCAAGCCCCTTTTTGCTTTTGGGGGTTTATTTCTTAACAATAGAGAATAAAATTAAAATAAAGAATGTAGAAAAATAATTTATTGCTCTTATTTTCTTTAAAATTTTTTTAAATTCATTTTACATACCAACCACAGATCCCGTTCTCATCTTTCCTCCCGCTCCCCCGCACCACAGCCTTCCACTCTGACCCCCCCCCCCCCATCCCCTCCTCCAAAAAGGTAAGTCCTCCCATGAGGGGACAGCAAAGCTTGGTACATTCTGTTGAGGCAGGACCAAGCCCCTCCCCCCTGCATCAAGAGTGAGCAAAGTGTCTGACTATAGGTAATGGGATCCAGAAAGCCAGCTCATGCACCAGGGATAGATCCTGATCCCACTGTCAGGGGCCCCTCAAACAGATCCAACTACACAACTGTCTCCTGTATGCAAAGGGTCTAGTCCTGTCCATGCAGGTTCCACAGCTATTGGTTTAAAGTTCATGAGTTCCTATGAGCTTGGTTCAGTTGTCTCTGTAGATTTCCCTATCATGATCTTGACCACCCTCCCCCTCTTGCTCATATAAGCCCTCTTCCCTCTCTTCGACTAGGCTCCCGGAGCTGAGTCTGGTGCTTGGTTGTGGATCTCTGCATCTGCTTCTCTCAGTTACTGGATGAAGGTTCTGTGATGATAGTTAGGGTATTCACCAATCTGATTACCAGGGTAGGCCAGTTCAGGCACCCTCTCCACTATTGCTAGGAATCTAATCTGGGGTCATCCTTGTGGATTCCTGGGAACTTCCCTGGCACCAGGTTTCTCCCTTTTCCCATAATGGCTCCCTCTATAAAAATATCTCTTTCATTGCTCTTCCACTCCGTCCCTCCCCCAGCTGGACCATCTTGTTCCCTCCTGTTCTCATCCCCCATCCTCTCCCCTGTCTTGCCCCTATAAGTGGATACTAGATGTAAGCAAACGATATTCAGACTACAACCCACAGCTCCAGAGAAGCTAGGAAACAAGGAGGACACTAGGAGGAGTATACAGATCACCTTGGGAAGGGGAAACAGAGAAGATCTCCATTGCTCTTAGTTTCAATTAGCTGGAGCTAGATGCTATTCTAAGCATAGCTTCTGTTACCATGGAGTTTCCTTAACTCAAGGTCAGCTTCCTTAAAGCGCTGGGGCCTGCTTTATGCTTTGAAAAAAATAATTCTTAGTGGCCTTGAGTAGCTGTAGCCTTTGTTATACCTTAATTGCTACTTCTGCACAAGAAACAAAGTATTTCTGAAGAATCAATACAACGTTCTGCATTGTATGCTTAGACTTAAAGCATATGAAGTAGAGTAGTGGATATATAGAAATACATTTTTACAAATAAAGAATAGACAGTATTAATTTGTTTTACAATTATGTTGTTCCAATTAAATGAATATATTTGATAATCTTTTTTAAAAGTTCTTTTATTATACTTATGTATTTATGGGGACACACTTGCTATCATGTAGGCAACTTGAAAGAGTTTGTTCTCTGTCCATTGTACTGCAAGAATTATCAGGCTTGATGGCCAGCACCTCCACCCACTGAGCTAGCTCACTGGTCAGAGTTGACAACCTATTTTAAGCCTTTTGTCTCTCTTTAAAATATTTCTAGGGCCATGAATTTGTGTGTGTGTATCATATTTCTTAGGGAAATACCACTTCATTTATTCTTACACAGGTGGACTATTTAAGGGTTTCTGGGACTGCACTAAAAGTCGAGGATCTAGGGGATGGAAAGGAGCCTATTCTTTTTCTATACATCTCAAGATAAGTTACCCTAGATCCAGAAATAGAATGTTTCTATGTTTTGGTTAAGGTCTGGGAAGTCTAGTCAAATCTCACATGGAAACAAAAACGTTCTTGGAGCCTCTGAAGCTACTTTTATTCTGCATTTCTAGTATATTTAATGGTTGGTAGGTCTAGCACAAAACTCACAAAGTAGATCTAGCCTACAGAAAGACATATCATTGGTCCACACAGTGTTTTAAAAATCCCTAGATTTCTGATACCTGCTAGAAAACAGAAAGATCTGACAAGTCATACTAACACACACAAGTGACCAAATGGCATTTTCAGAAGTCATCCCACTCTGTCCTGAAGGTGTCAGTTGCTATTCATCTACTTGGACAGGTGTCTGTTTGAGTCAATATGTAACCTACCAAGCTTCTGACACTGTGGACCATCTAATTTACACCCATTGGTCCATACCACCTTCTCTGTCTGTACAGCTAAAATGAAAGTAAGTAAATACTAACATAACATAAAACAAAATCTAACCTATTTTTCTAGAAACATGCTGCATGTTTTCCGTCTTTTATCCCTTCACTGTTGTATTTTTTTCTTCTCTGAGATATTTAATTTCCCTTTTTACTAAGTGAATTCTGCTCAGCACCTTAAATCTTCTTTGATTAACTGTCTACAGAAGTCTCTCCCCTTTCTGAAGTCTTCGAGCATTTCTTTTTTCCAGCATGATAATGTCTACTATACTAGTAGTGTGTTTGGATTAGCTTCTTCCAACTGCCAGGCACTTAAATACAGACGTCTGCTTGCTTTTTGAAGACTAAGAAAGTAGTCCTATTTTTACCTTCTTTCCCCACTTGGCCTTCTGCCGTAAATTTGAATGTTTTTTCCTTGCTTTTTCAGTTACAGATGAGGATACAGTTAAGAGATATTTTGCCAAGTTTGAAGAAAAGTTTTTCCAAACCTGTGAAAAGGAGCTTGCCAAAATCAACACATTTTATTCAGGTGAGTAGTCACAAAGAAAAAAAGACATTGTGCAATGTCCTTCAGATTTCTTTCTTGTTTATGCTGCAGAAATGCCATTGTTTATCTGGATGAAGAACATATCTGCTACTGTAGTGTCTACACTTTATGTGGCCATTGCCTAGGTTCCCTTACAGTTCTAAGACCTTCAGTTATACATTTGATTTATCTTTTTTATAGGTTTTAATCCCCACTTCCAGATTATCACTTAGGCTAATTTTATGCCCTTTCATTGGCTTAAACACTCACTCTTCTGCATCTCTCTAAAGCACTGGTCTCACGAGTGTCATCTGCAAGATACTATTGAAGCTTGAAAAGAAAATACTAACTGCTATTTTTATATGTCTAGCTTGTTTTAATGTACTTAATGGGGATTAGGAAAGTAATGTCCTTGTAATGGATTGCCTAGAGCATTGCCTTAGGCACCACAAATCCTGTGGAGCCTAGTTGATAATTAGATGGTTTTGTGAATACAGAATCACAACAGTGATTGAGATTCAGAGAGATTCATCCAGACTCTGAATAAACCTTATGTGTATTCCCTCATACATTGCTGAATTTGCCCCATTGATGCTTGGAATCACCTACTGGATGTAATGATCAATAATGGATTTCCCTCTTCTCTTGGCAAAGGCTTTGGAAATACCATAATCTTAATACTGGCATAATCATTAAAAGCAAGCAAGCAAACAAACAAACAAAACCACTAGTATGGGTTAGTCTGAGTGTTGTATTTTAAAAAACGGCAGGAAGGAGTCGCACCATACAACAGGGCTTATGTGGATGGTTTATTGAGGGGAGAGAAGGGGACTGGTCTCTGGAGACCAGGAAGGGAAAGAGAAAGAGAGAGAGATGGGAGGTGTACAAGGCCCTCTTTTTATAAGAAAACATAGTGAATGCACACAGGGGGTGCTATTAGTGACTGCAGCTGAGGTCTATCCTGTCAGGACCCTAAGGGCAGGCCAGTACAGATGCCTAAATGCTAATATTCCTCCCTTTTGTTTATTATAAAAAGGTGAGGAGTTAGAACGGGGTAGCAGGTGAGGCGGGGATGAGGGCGCCATGTTCTCGAGACTGTTTCCTCCTGGCCTGGGGGCATCAATCATCTTTGGGGGACCTGAGAAAACTAGGGTACTGGCCACATCCTGGGGGAGCTGGCTGTTTCACTTCGCTGTCCAGGCTCTGTGGAACCATCCAGCACCTCTTGTACCTGGCAAGATGCTGTTCAGATGGATCCAAGTCAACTTCCTGGAGCTCCACAAGAAATCATGATGAGGTCACCAGCCAAGATGGAGGAGAGCCACGTGGTTGCTGTTAATAGTTACATGCACATGCACACAGAATTAAACAGGAGTTGAGTAAATAGAAAAGGAGAACCAGTGTGAGCCGTGCAAGACAAAGCTGGATTCTCCATCTCTGATTCGCACGTTGCAGCAAACAGAACATTTGGAGAGAAAGAGCAGATAGGCATAATTGTCTTAGAGCAAATAAAAGGGAAGAAAGTGGAGAATTCTTTATCGGTTCCCCAACTGCCTGGTCCAAAAAATGGTCAGTGGGTCTCCAAAAGGTGTATGACACACAGGTCCCAAGGATGAGGCTGAGAGAAGATCCAAGGGCTAGAATCTCTAGCGTCCTAGAGATTCAGCAAGGACAGACAAGAAGGCACAAGCTGCTTAATGGACTGTCATCCATTAAGAGCCAAGGGCTAAGAGCCCAAGAGAGACAGAATCGCCTGGTACCAGGACTTTGAGAAAAGCCAGAAGGCGAGGAGAGGACTATGCTCGGGAAATGAAGCCTCATATCTAGGGGAATGGTCAGAGTCGGGTGGTCCCACCAGAGACCCAATTGTTGGTATTGAATGGAAGGCAAAGCTGTTGGTGAATGAGAAAGCAGATTTATTGCAGGTGGAAGAGAGCGGATCAGAAAGCAGATTTATTGTAGGTGTGAGGGAGGGGGAGAGCAAAAGAGTGAAAGAGTGAAGAGCTATGTTGGAGTAGGGACTTAATAAGAGAAAGCTTGAAAGTAGGGTACCCCCTTCCATCTGTTGGATCACTGGCAGAAGTTACAAAGGTCCTATAAAATACCGGGATATGGTGTGCTGGTAAGCAGACGTTTTGATTGGTGTCTAAGGAGTATGGGACCAAGTCTGACTGCAAAGGCAGGTAAGTTAAGCCCTTACTTAAATCAGGTGCTAGATATGAAGGTAGTACATTTTCCATGATTGAGGTAGAGAAGATCCAAGGGCTGGAATCTCTAGCTTCCCAGAGATTCAGTAAGCACCGACGAGGCACAAGCTGCTTAGTGGACCATCATCCAAAAAAGCAGGGGCGATGGGCTAGGAGCCCGAGTGAGATACAGTCGCCTGGTACCTGTTGGTTTTTGCGGTGAGGAAAAGACACAAACACAGCAAACCCACTAACAAGAGTTTTATCAAAAAGAAAAATGAACAAAAGATGTGCTCAGGCCTGTGGAAAACACATAAAAAGAGAGGGCAGGGTACAGGGACCCACCTTTTAAGGGCTAATCTGCACATGTGCGCTCAAGTCCACACAGCTACTCCATGCATGCTCATAGATGCCATGGTCACGCTGCGCATGTTACATGACCACATAGCGTACAGTTCGGAAATGACTTGGCATGACTGCCCTGCCAGAGTATGCGTGATCACTGGGGCATGACTATCAGTACCAGGACTGAGAAAAGCCAGAAGGTGAGGACTGTGCTCAAGAAACAAAGCCTCGTTCATGGGAAATGGCCAGAAGTGGGGGGCTTACCAATTGTTGATGTTGAATGGAGAGTCCTAGCAAGCCAATCTGTTAGCTGGAAAACTAGGGCTGTTGCTGGTGGACCAGGTTCCAGGGTCCCAGCACATTTCAGACTGCCAGGAGAGCCTTCCCGGTCAGGGAACCAATGTTGTATTTTAAATAACGTCAGGAAGGAGTCATACCATACAACAGGGCCAATGTAGGAGGTTTATTGAAGGAAGGGAAGAGAAGGGGGCAGGGATTGGTCTCGGGACAAGGAAGGGAAAGGGAAAGAGAAAGAGAAAGAGAGAGAGAGAGAGAGAGAGAGAGAGGGAGAGGGAGAGGGAGAGGGAGAGGGAGAGGGAGAGGGAGAGGGAGAGGGAGAGGGAGAGGGAGAGGGAGAGGGAGAGGGAGAGGGAGAGGGAGAGGGAGAGGGAGAGGGAGAGGGAGAGGGAGAGGGAGAGAGAGGAGGTGTTCAAGGCCTACCTTTTATAAGGTGTTCTAGTGGCTCCTGCAGCTGAGGTATATCCTGTCAGGACCCTAAGGGCAGGCCAGTACAGATGCCTAAATGCTAACACCGAGAGTGACTAGTTGCATGACTTTCTTAGTTTCTTTTTCAAAGGATAATTTTTCCTCCTTGCTTGTGTACAGTTTTTGGAAGCACCTCATTCAGGTATTTTCTCAACAGCCCTCAGATGGGTCTGATTATTCTTTTGTATGGCACAGTGGGAGATTGGGAGAGGTAAGAAGCAGTATGAAGCAGCTTGCCAAAACCCTGAGAGACTGGGTCCAACATTCTTTTAGGTGCTATGTATCCTGCAAAGTGGATCTTTGAACATCTGGTTTCTCATGGAGTTTGCCTCTTCCTGTGTATTTGCTACTGCTGATCTCTTGGTTACTCGCTGAGAATGGAGATGCCCACCTCCCAATTTAAAGTTTTATCTCAACTTTGTGCATAATCCTGGTGACTTAACTGCCCTTGTGTACAGTCCATTTTGGGTTCTAATCTATTTTGGTCACATTCTCTCATGGCCATACTTGCCCAGAATTGCTCTCCTCCTGATTAGTAAATCCCGACATAAGATCCTAGGACCATATTTTCCAGGCTTTAAGCTTTTTACACCCCTTCTCTAACATCTGGATGTATACATGCGTACATACACACATACTTTCATTTGTGTGTATAGATGTTTTGCCTGCATGTATATCTGTGCACCATGTGCATGCAGTGCCTGCAGGGACCAGAAGAGGGCATCAGATCCATGGGACCTGAGTTACCGATGGTCATGAGCCACCATGTGGGTGCTGAGGATTGAATCGTGGTCCTCTAAAAGAGAAAATGGGGCTCTTAACCACTGAGTCATTATTCTAGCCCCCTGTTTCTATTTGTTTTGTTTGTTTTGTATCTTACAGAGTTCAAATTCCTTCACATCTTCATTTTATTCCAGTCAATCATGTTACACCCAGTATTGATGTCTTTTTATCAGTCATTTTAATCATTTTGTCCCTGTACTTTCAATCCCTTTATCCTTATTGCTTTTTATTGTACTCGCCTAGCAAAACTCAATGCATCTTGTACCTTAGTGCCAGCCTTCTGGATTGCTTCACATAGCAATAGAACAACTTGGAACAGGTACAAATTCACCCTTAAGTAGGTCTTCAAAACTTTAGAAGGTATCTTATTTTATTACTTTTCTCTTTCTTTGCTAAGATCAAATTCAGGGCCTTGAGTATTCTAGGCAAGCTCCTGACTACTGAACTATCCTTGTCATTGCTCTTGAATTCTTTATCACCCCACCCCTTTCTTCGTACTGTGCTCATTATATAACCACTTTCTTTACAAATCAAAATGAAGGCAGACAGTTCAGATGGTAAAGTGCTTACTGTGAGGACCTGAGTTCAGATCCCAGCACCCATATAGAAGCTGAGCATGATGATGCCTTCTGTAACCCCAGAACTGGGGAGTAGAGGCAGGACATCTTGGGGGCTTGCTAGCCAGCTAGTCTAGCTGAAATGCGAACTTGGATTCTGAGACAGACCCTGTCTAAAAAAAAAATGTGCTGTGTTTTAATAATAAAGTTTATTTTAAAAATAAGGTGAAGGACTAGGGAGATGGCTCACTGAGTAAAGTACTTGCCACCTAAGCCTGAGGACCTGGGTTCAAATCCCTAGAACCCATGTAAAGCTGTACACAGGAGTGCATGTGTCTTTCTTCCCAGTGCCCCTACAGGGGGATTGAAGAACCAGGAGAACCCTGGAAGCTTCCAGGCTTGCTAGCCTGCATGTGCAGTTTGTGTATGGAAGGGTAGGGAAAATATGAGAGCCTGTCTCAAACAAGGTAGAAGACAAGGACCGACCTCTGAGGTTGTCCTCTGTCCACCACATTCATACTGTGGCGTTTGTGGGACCTCATTCACACTCACAAACATGTGTGTGCACATACACATTGTGTACAAACACACACACATGTAAGAGGGGGCAGAAGGGAGAATGAGTAAAAATGAGGCAATACATTTTGATGTCAGCCTCAGCTCTCTACAGGTACCCACATGGGACATACACTCAAGGACACATTTACACACGCACAAAGTAAATAATTTTCAAAAATAGCAGCCACCTATTCCTATCTTTGCCATATATGTATTTATGCCACGCCTTCCCCAAATGACTGTAAATAGTCCTTATTTTTCTCCACTGCTTGAATTCAGTTCTCTGAGGCTTGTTTCAATAATGATTTCTTCTGAGAGCAATTGAATAAATGGATTTTACTTTCCTTTAAACCAGTTCAAGGTTCTTAGGAAATCATTCCTTTCAAACCAGAAGAAAATAAGCAAGTTCTTTAACTATAGCCTCCTCTTTTTTCATTTATGTCAGGGCTTCTTCACAGGCAGAGAGAGGAGTTTATAAAAAGACACAGTGCCTTTATTAAGAGATTACATGAACCTTCAAAGGCAGAGACAAATTGAACTCTTGTTTGAAAGCATGAAAATGGGTAAATGTTGAAGAGAAAATCATGCAGAAAGGATTGCAGTGTCCCCAGGACAGATGTGATCTCCAGTTAGGAGGTAGAAGGCCAAGGGAGAGCCAGCAGTGTAGACAGAAAAGAGCAACTGGTAGGAAAGGGTGCTGTGGTCTGAGTTGAGCTGCCCCGGAAAGCTTGCCTTTAACCCTTTGTTCCTGAGCCAGTGGTGCTGTTTGGAGAAGCTGTGGATCCTACAGGAGATGGGTCATGGAGAGCAGAGACCAGCCAGTGCGGGTGGACTTTGAACCGTTCACTTGGCCCCTAGTTGTAGCCCACACTCTCTACTGCCTGTTTCCCGGTGATGTTAGCAGCCTCCACCTCACACTGCTCTGCCCTTCCTTCCCACTGCTGGACCCAAGTCTGAATCCTTGCACCAGAACAAATCTTCCTTCCTGCTTCTGTCAGGGATTTTGGTTACCATGATATAAAAGTAAGAACATTTGAAGGAGTGTGTCTACATTAAAATACTGTTAGATAAGGTCTAAGGCTGTAAATGAAAAATATACAAGATCAGGTTTATTAGCATTTTTCTTTTGCTATGTAGACCAGCCCGGCCTCAAACTCAGAGATACATCCACCTGCTTCTGCTGGGATTAAAGGTGTGTGCCACTACATTTGGCTAAACCTTCATATCTTATGTGTACTTACGTACCTATGAGTGTGAATATACAAATGTTTAAGTGATTTAAATGTTTTTAAACAAACAGTATTTTGTCTGCTTTTAACCTATTTTTAAATACTTTTTCTGATTAATTTTTGGATGTTGATTGTAGTTCACTAAATTGTGGGGTTTTGATGTTTTTGTTTTAAGACAAGGTATCTATCACTATGCAGTTCTAACTAGCCAATAACTTGCTATATAGACCAGGCTGGCCTCCAGCTCACAAGATTGGACTATCTCTGCCTCCTTAGTGCTAGAATTAAAATGTACCATCATACTCAACCTAAATTGGTTTTGACCTGTATTGGGTTGCAGGATTCAGTTTGAAAAGTGATATCTTTGAGTAGATCAATTTTCAAAAATTATTTTGGGTTGGCTATTACAAAATTTTTGGATGCTATAAGATAATGACTTACCTGTGTGTATTGGCAGGGCCATTGGGTACAAATTGATAGTCACTCAATTTTTGCCATATCAGCAAGTGGTGAGTAACACGAAGACATGATTGGCAGAAATCAGATCTGGCCCTTGGAGACAGTATCCCTTTCCTACCTGTTTAGCTGCTTTCTGCACAGTAGATTGTCTTGTAGACTGCAGTCCTCAGACACTCACTCCTCAGAGAAGTCCTAAGAACTAGTGAGTTAAGTCCTGGTAAGGGTTGAGAGAAGATCTCACTAGTTAGCCCAAGCTAGTCTCAGACACCATCCTCCTGACAGGGCTTTCCAGTGCTGGGTAGAGTTGTGTACACCACCTGCTTGAGCTTATTTATTAACTCACCTCCATCAACTAAGGTTGCACAGATCACTTAATGCCTAAAAAGGGTCAGGCTTTAAGTGATATATATTCTGGATCCAAACATTTTAATACCTTCCAATTTTGTATCTTTCTAATCATACCAAAATGCCAAAGATAAAAAAAAATAATGAAAGTGCTAATTCTATCAACTGATTACCTTTTGAATTTTTGAACCTTAGTTTTTTTTGTTTTTGTTTAATTTTTCTTTTGTCTTTTTTGTTTGTTTGTTTTCAAGACAAGGTTTATCTGTGTAGCCCTGGCCATTCTGGAACTCACTCTGTAGACCAGGCTAGCCTCAAACTCAGAGATCCTCCAGCCTCTGCCTTTCAAGTGCTGGGATTAAGGGTATGTACCATCACCTAGCTGTTTTTGTTTAATTTTATGATTTTTAAAAACTTAATTTTTTTTGGTTTTTCAAGACAGAGTTTCTCTGTGTAGCTTTGGAGCCTGTCCTGGAACATTGTAGACTGGGCTAGCCTCGGACTTACAGAGATCTGCCGCCTCTGCATCCCAAGTGCTGGGATTAAAGGTGTGCACTATAACCTTCCTAAGCCAACATACACTTGCATATAAATTAATTTCCAGGCCTTTTAGGATTGTGCTTGTTAAGAGTAAGAAGCTGTTTTTATTTGAAAACCTGATGTAAATTACTTCCTTATTTTTCATATGTTTTGTTTAATTTTAAAAGAGCAGCTTTTTATATTTATAGAAAATGGTTTTCACAATTGAAAAACCATAGGGAAAGAGAAGACTTTTAAAAATGAGGGACCCCAGTTTCCAAGATAAACATAGATGCAAATATCCTTTCAAGTCAAATTCAGCAGTACATTTTAAAAGATCATATATTATCAAGTTAGTTTTATTACAGGAATGCAAGGATATTTCAATATATGCAGGTCAATAAGTGCAATATAACATATAAATAGATTCAAGGGCCCAAAAATCACATGATCATTTCAAAAGATGTAGAAAAAAATATTTTGATAAAATTCTGTATCCCTTCATTATAAAAGCCCTGAATAAAACAATCTAGCAATAGAAGGATCATACCTTGACATAATGAAGGCAGACTGTAACAGACCCTTTCATAGCCCATATAATAAATAGGGACAAACTGAGAGCGTTTCCTCTAAAATGAGAGGTGAGCATTTGCTCTTGTCACTCTTATTCAGCGCAGTGCTTAGAATCTTAGCCAGGCCTCTAAGGCAAGAGAAAGGGAAAAGGGATGCAAAGAGAGCAGGAAGAAGTCAAATTGTACTTGTTTGCAGATGATACAATCCTACACTGGAAAGACTTTAGAGACTCTACCAGAAGAATTTCTTGATTTGATAAGTACAGCAAAGTAGCAAGATACAAATAAAACATTAAAAAATAAGTTGCTATTCTATATGCAATAGTGAAATCACTTAGCAAGAGCTTGGAAATACAGTCCCATTATAATTACCTCAAATCACAAGGAGTAGGAGAAGAATAAATATGGATATGAGAACACCACTGGCATAAAAACTGACACTGAAAAAACATTAGAAGGTAGAAAGGACTCTTTATGTTCATGAATTAGCAGAATTAATATTGTTAAAATGGTCATACTTCCCAAAGTAATCTTCAGATCGAGTGTAATGCCATGAAAATTCTAATAGAAAAAAATCATAAAATTCATCTGAAACACAGTAGACCCCAGTAGGCAAAGCCATTTGAGTAAAAACAGCAATGTTAGAGATATCACAGTGTCTGAATCGAACTACTATCCGGCCACAGTGTAACAAAAACAGCATGGTACAAATACAAAACAGCCATGTAAACAAATGGCCCTGAAGATCTAGAAATAATCTTGTGCATCTTCGAGATGTGACTCTGTAAAACTGCCAAAACAGACATTGGGAAAAAGACTTTTCAGCAAGTGATGTGCAGAAAACTGCAATCCATGTATAGATTTTAACTAGTTCTCTATTTTATACTAAAAAACAAAACAAAACAAAACCAAAAATATCCATTCAAAATGGGTCAAAGATCTTAATGTAAGACCTGGAACTGAAATTCCTAGCAGAAAGCAATATAGTGGAAATGCTTTAAGATAGAGGCATAGACAAAGCTTTTTTAATAGGATTTCAGTAGCTGAGGATAATAAGAATTAGTGAATGGAATTACACCAAACAAAAAAGGCTTATGCGGGAAAGGAAACAATTACCAGGGTGAAAAGACAGCCTTGAGGATGGAGGAGAATGTTTCACAGATGTGCATCCAACAGAATATATTAGAACTCAAAAAGTGAAACACCCCAAGAACAAATCAATCAGTCTATCACGTGATAAGTTATCTGATCACACAATTAGCAAATGAGAGAGTACAAAAGTTGCTGGGAAAATGCTCAGCAGCTTCAGTCATTAGTGAGATGGAAATCAAAAATACATTTAGATTGCATTTCACTCCATTTAGAATATTATCAAGAAAACAACAAAGTTGGTGAGGATGCTTAGCCATTATGGAAATTGTTATGGAGGCCTATCAGAAAAACTTAAAATTAGTATTACCATGTGATCCAGCTATAACATTTCTGGATATATACCTAAATGAATCAAGTTAGCTTACTCAAAGATACCTGCATACCCATATTTATTGAGGTACTATATCACTAAGTTATGGAGTCAGCCTAGGTGTCCATCAGCAGATAAAATGTGATACACAAACACAATGGAGTTTCATTCAGCCATAAAGAAGAATGAAATCATGTAAACTTCAGGAAAATACGTAGAACTGAAGGTTAACATGTTAAGTACAACAAGCCAGACTTACAAATAGCATGTTTTCATTCATATGGAAATTAAGGGGGAAGGGAGGGTGCAAAAGTAAAAGAGGGACTATTATGGCTATGGAAGGGAATAAAAAAGAAGGGTGAGATAAGAAAGAATAACAGATTAAACATAATGGTGTTATTTCATGTATGAAATTGTCACAATGAAACTCATTGTTTTATATAGTTAAGATACACTAATACATTGGTGGTTGAGTAAACCCAATTAAAAATATTAAAAGAGCCGGGCGGTGGTGGCGCACGCCTTTAATCCCAGCACTCGGGAGGCAGAGCCAGGCGGATCTCTGTGAGTTCGAGGCCAGCCTGGGCTACCAAGTGAGTTCCAGGAAAGGCGCAAAGCTACACAGAGAAACCCTGTCTCGAAAAACCAAAAAAAAAAAAAAAAAAAAAAAAATTAAAATAAAAGATGAGATCCTTTATGATAGAAACATTTCTAGTTCATGATCTAGCGTTCTAGGTCTTTTCAGTACTTGAGGTGTGCAGTTCCAAGTATTCAGAACCCAATGAAAGCAGTATAAAAATTGCATATAATGTAATAAGAGTAACTATCTTGAATGTTCAACATTAAGTTTCCCTTGCATTTAAAAAAATCATTGAAGTCTTTATGTTGAATCAGTGAGATAGTAACATTGCAAAACTGGAAAACAATTAAAAAAATCTAAGATAGTAGATTTAAAGAATTATTTTTTAATTGCATAAGAATATAATTCTAGTTAGGCTCATTGGAGTAAATATATACTAATCTTTATTAGTGGTTGATGATACAGAGGTAGTTTAAATTATCTTGAATGTTACTGGAAACTTGCCAGTGTAATCAACCTGCTCCTAAGTCTCTGGGCAGTCCCAATGTTAGTAGGGCCATATCTGAGGGTCAAGAGTGATCTCTACCTGGTGAGTAGCTGCATTGTCAAGAGAGTAATTGAATACTTGCATTATCAGGCATGCAGGTGCATGCCAGGTACTGAGGGCTGTATTGGTTTGCTTCAGTGAAGATACTGTATCCAGAAGAACAGCTGCTGTGGGAGAGAACACTTGGTTAAGTTAGCAGTAAAATCTGTATTTCCCAAGAGTCATCCAACTGTGTATAAAGTAAAGCATTATGTTAAGTGGTAGTTGGTATAGGCATCACCATCCATTTACCTTTCAGCTGTCTGGTGGTGACACCTTTAAAGTTTTATTGTGATACTGGGAAGTTACAGGAACTTAGGCTTAGCTCCCTGTACCACATTGTTCTTACTTCTCCATCACAATCAGTATGGAAATCCTACTTGTAGCCTAATGTCTATTCCAGTTCCATTTTGGAACTGAGAAAGTTGACATAGGATGAGTCTATAGACCAGCTGTCTACTGTGAGCCAAACCTGGACAAATACTCGATGATTTGAACATCTACAATTAGTTTGATTGTTAAATCACAGTAGTGTTTGGAGATCCTGGAAATTTGTATCAGTTTATTGTTATCGTAGGCATAATTATAAGATAGCTTTAAGCACAGAATTCCTGCTATAAGTGTTTTTTTGTTTTGTTTTGTTTTTAGGAATAATTAAGGTTTCAAATCAGTTGTTTTTAAGTAATGGTACTCGCCCCAGGTTAGCCCAACCTGGTTAGTTGAGTCCTTAAAAGGAACTGAGCTAACTCTTCATACAAAGTAAAGAAGGACTTGAAGTGAGAGTTTCTCCTTTAGTGACTTTGAAAATGTAAGAGTGATCTCTAGGGGCTAAAAAGGGACCCTCCAGTGACATTCAGTAGAGAAATGGAGACCTCAGTCTTAGAACTACAAAGAATTAAATTCAGCTACATCCCAATGTAGCTAGAGTTTTCCTGCCTGGCCCACAGTCAGGACAAATCTCTCTCACCTGCCAGTCCCACAGCCGCTCAAACCCGACCAAGTAAACACAGAGACTTATATTGCTTACAAACTGTATGGCCTTGGCAGGCTTCTTGCTAACTGTTCTTACAGCTTAAATTAATCCATTTCCATTAATCTATACCTTGCCACATGGCTCGTGGCTTACCGGCATCTTCACATGCTGTTTGTCATCATGGCGGCTGGCAGTGTCTCTCTGACTCAGCCTTCCACTTCCCAGCTTTATTCTCCTCCTTGTCCCCCCTACACTTCCTGCCTAGCCAATGGCCTATCAGTGTTTTATTTATTGACTAATCAGCAACACATTTGCCATACAGAACATCCCACAGCATCCCAATGAGTGTGAAAGAAGATCCCAAACTCTAGATGGTCCTGAGAGCTACAGTGGCAGGGAACCCAGCTACACCATGCTTGGTTTGTTGATACCACTGAGTTTGGCCTGATTTGTTATATAGTAATGGAAAACCAATACAAAAACCAGTACCTGGCAATTCTAGAAATGTCTGGGAGTCTCCTTTTCCAAAAGCCACAGTCACGCTAGAAGATGGCCACTAGGTCCTTTGAGAAAGAGTTGAGAAAAGATTTACAATATATTCCTTTGGAAGCAGCAGGAGAGGGCACCCTGCTGTATTTCAGTAAGAGGTCTCATTGTCTGTGAATTAGCTCTAGGTCTGGAAATAAGAGCTCAGTTGACTAAAATCAGCTGTCAGCCACAAGACTGTACAGTCTTTACAATGATCATGCAATATTCTAATAGTTTGCCCATTTGTTTCACTCCTAAGAAAAACCTTGATCAATTAACCACAGCTAAAAATCTTGTGGGCTAAACCATTCTGGTTAGTGATTCACCCAGTTGCCTTTTATGATAAGCACACCCACTTTGTTTTGGTGGTGAAATGTTCCATCTGGCCCTTCTGTTCCAGGGTCTTTTTGTTGCCACTGAAATCAGTGAACCATGATGGATATATCTCTCATGACTATGCCTATTCTGTGGTGGAGAGCAGACTAGAGCTCTTCAAAGATGCAGGTGCTTTCTTCAGGGTCTTACCATATGCCCCAGTGAAGGGGTTTTTCTGGGCCTCCTGGGAGAGAATGTAGTTGGTTTTAGAGATGGAGAGAGTGAGCTCTTGAATCTAAAAGCAGATCCCAGATAAGTGGAACTATAAGGATGGATTAAATTAATTTGGAAAAAATAGTGAAACCTGATTTTAGTTTTCAGTATAGTTTAAAATTATAAGATAGACATGAAAAATGATTAAACATAAAATGATTGGTAGTTAAGTATAGAAATAATCTTTGAAGCATCCAGTAGAACTAACTTCTGAGAAAAATTGTATAAATCATGAAGGAAGCAGCAGTACCAACAAATATAAAAATAGTAATACTACATACCCTTCAGTGTGTTTGATAGTCTCCACAGTTGAGAAGGAGAGAACTCCAAGAGGATGAGTCACAGTTAATCCTTTTATTGTCACTGTCTAATTACCATCGTTATTTACTGAGGCTAGCTGTGCCCCATGGCATTTTTACTCTTCACTTAATCTTTATAAGTACTTTTCCCCCCTCCCATTTATTACAAGTACTTTTTAGGAGAGTTGTTATTATCTATTTTTCACCTATGAAAGGCCTACAAGAGTTGAAAAAATAAACTCAATTAAAATTGTACAAGTTAATAGCAAAGATTTGAATACAAATCTACCTAATTCCTTATACTAAATTGTAGTCTTGGAATGTAAGTTACAGTTATTTTAAAATGTAATTGACCTTTTATACCAATGGAATCTGCATCTGTGAATTCAACCAGTATATTTAGGGAAAAAAAATCAGAAGAGCAAAGTGTGTAGTTCAGTGGTAGAGTACTTGACTAGCATGTATGAGACCCTAGGTTCCATCCCTGCCATGGCAAATAGGGTGTATGTGTGTGTATGTGTAGAGACCTACTTTTAGCATAGCCCCCACTTTGATTTTGTTCCAAGGAAAAATTGCATCTGTTCTGAACATGTACATATGCTTTTTCATCTCATTCTCTAAACAATGCAATTCAACAACTATTTACATTGTATTAATATTATAAGTCAGGGCTTAAATTTTTTCCATTTATGATACCTTTTTACCCCCGAAGTTTTTACTTGATTTAGGGTATGTAAAATAGGATTATAAATCACACACTTATTGGTAAAAATAATAATTATACTTTGTTTTATTTCACCATTTATTAAGGATAAATACAAATTTGCATAATAGCAAGATAGATGTACTTATTTACTTTTATACAAATAATTGAGTTTTTGCCAATTCTTTGATGTTGTAGGAAACAGCAACTTTAAAATTTTCCAGAGCTGATCAATGGTTTGTAATTGTCTAGTGACAATTTATAATGGCTTCATAATTGCCAATAATGAGAATATTTGTTTCTCATTAAATGTGTAATAAAAATGGCAACAGTTTTATAAGGGCTATTTAAGAAGTTGTTAGAAATTTTTTCTTAATCTCAAACCAAAATTATTTGATGATATTTTAAAATTATGAAATCTGCCAACCTGGTCTACAGAACAAGCTCAAGGACAACCAGAACTACATGCAGAGACCCTATTTCAAAAAACCAAAAAATAAACATTTTCTCTCTCTCTCAAAAAAAAAAAAAGAAAAAAAAACAAAAATAAAAAAAGAACAACAACAACAACAAAAACCCAGTAAAACAAAAATACCCAAACAAAGCAAAACAAAAAGCACAGGAGAAAACATGGAGTCAGTTTTGTGTTAGCTAACTAGTCCTGGGCATGGGGCCTGCCCTGGACTGGGGTTGATACACCCAGTGACACTCCATTGGAGAAAACTGGTTTTCCCTTTCTCAGCAGGTATCAACTGCAAATCCTTCTGGGTTGGGGGTGGGACTTTGTGTCCACTTCCCCTTCTTAGTGTGTAGAGCGACATAGACTTTTTATAATCAAAATTTAAAGATAAGAATTTCTGAAACTGTCTCCAGACATTTCAGATGATCACTTATAACTCTTACATTTAAATCGTTGAGAAAGTTATATTTACTGTAAATGTTTCAGTTGAATCTTTTTTAACCCGATCTTCCATTTGTTAACTGTTTAGTAAAAGTTTCAGGGAAGGGTTTAAAAATGAGCTACTATTTGGGGCACAACTTTTAATAAAACTAATGCTTTTTCTGATGTCACAAAGCATAACATCTCACTGGTGCTCTGAGAGGGGCTGAGTGCCTCCCTATGAAGCATGGGTAAAAGTGATGTGTTTGCAACCAGTTTTCTTTTTCTTTTTTGCTACAAATTCAACTTCTCACTCTGTGTTGCTCCAGCACCATCTACACAGATACCAGTAGCTTATTTTCACCATAAGAAGCTCCATTTGTGAAAAGTTCAGCTCTCTGATGACATCCTCCCCTCCTAATGGGTAGTGAAAGAATAATTTCTCACACATACTTCCTTTATAAATATCCTTGCATGAACAATTATATTCTGTCAGAAATAGATGTTTCATCTAACTGAATTGCAAACTTATGGTTGTCTGTGAGCCTGTAATAAACTGCTTTTATTAGTCATTACAAATTCTAGGAATTTTATTTATTTCATACCCATACTTTTTCCCCCCATGAACTACTCTCCCCCACCACCAAGACAGGGTTTCTCTGTGTAGCCCTAGCTGTCCTGGAACTCCTTCTGTAGACCAGGCTGGCCTCGAACTCACAGAGATCTGCCTGCCTCTGTCTTCTGAGTACAAGGATTAAAGGTATGTGCCACCACCACTGCCTGGCTGAACTATTCATTTTTTAATAGCAGCAGGTAACACACCATCTCCTTTCATGTAGGACTTTTTAGGTTTTAAAATTAAATAAGAAATTTCAGACAATACAAGGAATCACTTTTAATTGACAGTAACAATTTTCTTAAAACATTATTTAAGTATTCAAAATATTATAGTGGCTTATTTTAGCATACTGCATGCTCAATATTAAATTGTTTTAATTTAACTGACCTCATGCTCTCCACAGGCAAACTTTGTTTTCAGTTAAGCTGAGAGGTTTTTCCACACCATCATGATTATTAAAAGTAAATCCTGCAAAAGTGATTTTACTACATATTCTGTTTGTGAGGCAGAGTGCTACACTGGGGTCATTATTTTACCTTTTCTGTTCACATTTAGTCACTTATCCATACAAGGGAATATTCTCATCTGAAAATAAAAAGGTTACTAGTAATGTCTCAAATAAATACTAGCTTTAATGTATAACATAGTTTTTTATGTTTAATTTTTAATATTGGTGTTTATGAGTCCACCAAGATGCCTCAGCACTTGTCACTCAGTGATGCAAGCCTAATGACCTGAGTTTGATTCTTAGAACCCACATAGAAGTGGAGGAGAGAAGCAACCCCACAGAGTTTTCCTCTGACCTCCACACACATGCCATAGCACACACCCATCTCCACACACGTGTAAATCATGCACACTCACAAAATAGTAAATACAACTTTAAAATGATGTTCCCCTACACATACAGCACTAACATTAGGAAATAGTGTTTGTGATAAGCAGGTTGTATTTATATATTTAGGTAGGTAGATAGATGTATCATCAGTTAAAGAAATAAGAGGTCATGAATTTGAGATAGAGTAAGGAGTGCATGGGGAGAGGTGGAAGGAGAAAGGAAAGGGGAAAGTGGTGTAATATTTTAATTGCAAAAAATAACATTTTAAAAAATGTCATACTTATGTATCAGCAGTGATAAAGAAGTAGTAGAGGACTTTTGTCTTTACTTGCTGCAGCTACACATTTGAGTTTCTATGAAAGAAGGAGATAACAGCAACTTTTAAGATCAAACATTCTAACAGTACAACCTAAAACTACACTGATTTGATACTTAAATGATACTTATAGGAATGGTGGTAGGAAAATGCGGAGAGTCTTTTCTGTAATTAAACAATTGTGATTCTGCAAGAGTGGGAAACCTTGTATATACAGAGAAAAATTTCAAAATATACAATAGTCCGAGCTGAGGTGATACAGTCAGCATTCATTGGCATTGCATGTCTTGATGGCATGTGCAGTGCAAAGTGGATTTGTGTGTTCACAATCAAGGCTCAAATGCAGTTGTGCAATGCACCCTGAGTGATCGCTATTAGAAACTAACTACTGGTCCATGTCTTGTTTGATTTTGAATTAAATTGTGGTCATTATATCTTCTGAAAGCTTTTACTGTTCAGTGTTACAATTGAAACATTATGACTCACAGTTTAAAAGTCTGTATAAATATAAGTAGGCTAAAGGTGACTTAAAGAACATGGGGGTCTGAGTAGGTCACATGCAAGTATTACTCTATCTTAAAGAAACATTTGAAGATTTGGGTTGTGGAAAAAGTCCTTATTATACTGAACTAAAGCTGTATATGTATAACAAACACATGTATCTAGAACAGTCTAGTTTTTTTTAAACACATAATATATTAGTTTTAGTCCGTTTTGGAACACCTGTTTTAGAGAAATGATGAGGTACAGTGGGAAACACAGCAATCAGAGCCAAAAACTCTAATTCTAGACCTATTTTGTATGAAGTTATAAAGCCAGGAACATTTCTTTAAACATTTTTAAAAATTACATTGTTTAGTGTGTGCACATGTGCCTCGGTGTGTTTTTGGAGGCCAGAGGACAACTTGGGGGTGTTGGTTCTTTCTTCCCACAATGTGGGTCTTAGGGATTGGACTCAGGCTCTCAGGCTTTTGCAGCAGAGCGCCTCTAGCCCATTTGCTGGGCCTCCAGAAATATATCTTACATAGCTCTTTGAATATAAAATACATAGCACAAAAAATTATTTTATTATTTATTTATTTATGTGCTGAGATAAATCCTAGGGCCTCATGCACGCAGGCAAGCACTTTACTAACTGGGCTATATCCTTAGCCCCAGTGTTTACTCTTTTAGAATATGTAATTTTAAGTATAGCCACACTATTGTACAATCATCCTTATCTAATTCCAGAACATTCTTGTCATTCCTCAGAGACATATTACTCCTTATTCCTGCTAGCAGTCACTCTACATTTTCTGTCCTCAGCTACTGCCAGCTGCTAATCTACTTTCTGACTCTGTTGTTTTCCCCATTCTGGACAGTTCATATAAGTAGAGTCATATCATATTTGGGGTGGGGTTGTCTGGCTTCTTTCACTTAACATACTTTTACGGTTCATCCACATTGTAGCATAAACTGATACTTATTCTTCTGTATGGCTGATACTCCATTTTGTATATATATATTTGTATATTCAGCACACTACCTTTTGTTTATCCATTCATTACTTGATAGATATTTGGCTGGTATGAGGACATGTTTATATATGTATACAAGGTTTCATTGTGGGTGCCTTATGTTCACTTCTCTTAGATGAATAAATAGGATGGGTGTTGATGATCATATGGTAAATTCTGTGTTTAACTCTTTTCCAAATTCATAATTCTTGTACTGTTTTATGTTTTCACTCTTAGTGACTGTACAATTTTTTTTAAGATTTATTTTATTATGTATAGTGTTCTATCTGCATGTATGTCTGTAGGCCAGAAGAGGGTGCCAGATCTCATTACAGATGGTTGTGAGTCACCATGTGGGTGCTGGGAATTGAACTCAGGACCTCTGGAAGAGCAGTCAGTGCTCTTAACCTCTGAGCCAGATCTCCAGCCCCGACTGTACATTTTTTTAATCTATGAAAATAGGTGCGGTAACAGTTTTGCAGGGAGGAAAGTATGAGATAGAATGTATAGGTGTGCCAAAAGGTTTTCTCCTATCTAGTTCTACATATCACGTGTAATATTTTCCCTAGAAATTCTAGCAAATTAGTATAATCAAGAAAAATTTACAATTCAATAAAACAAAAAATGATTCAAAAATGAATCAAAAGTGATACTTGTCACTTCTTTTTTATACAAGATTAGTAGAGGAGTACACTTTATTTTACTTTTAGGGTTTTAAAAAATTTCATATGTATGAGTGTTTTGTTTGCATGTGTATCTTTAACCTGATTGGACAATGCTCTTTACTTACAGAGAAGCTGGCAGAGGCTCAGCGCAGGTTTGCTACACTTCAGAATGAGCTTCAGTCATCACTGGACGCGCAGAAAGAAAGCATTGGTGTCACTACATTGCGACAACGCAGAAAGCCAGTCTTCCACCTGTCCCACGAGGAGCGCGTCCAACATAGGAATATTAAAGACCTTAAGCTGGCCTTCAGCGAGTTCTACCTCAGCCTCATCCTGCTGCAGAACTACCAGGTGCTTAGTCTCATCCTAGGGAATGACATGTGAAAGTAAACTCCAGCAAGTGGAATTACCCTGATCTACACTGAGTCCTCAAAAGGGGACATTGTCTTTATTTGGGTTTTTTGTTGGAATTTAGATGTCTTGTTGGCCAAAAACCATGTATTAGAAGGATTGAAACTATTAACAAGACTTTTGTTTTTTAAGCTACACACACAGAGACAGACTTTTATAGGGCCGGGAGATGGCAGTGTGATCATCAGAGTTAAGGTTTCCAGAGCCCAGAGAAAAGCCAGGCAGGCATGGCAGCCTCCTGTAATTCCCACATACAGAAGGGAGACGGGAATTCCCAGATAATATGGCTAGCCAGACTAGCAGAAGCGGAGAGCTCCTGGCTCAGCAAGACAGCCTTAGTAACAGTGAATAGCAAGTAAGGAAGACACCCAACATCAACTTCAAGCCTCCACATGCATATACTTAGTTAAACAAGAATTTCTACACTATTTATGGGTATCCTTTGACCCAGAGACTAGCAGTTTGCTTCCTATTTGAAGGCAGCTCTTATAGTGGTTAATAAAAATAAATGTCTCAAAATGTTGGTTATGTAAGTCTTTATATTCCTAATAAATAGCTAAATTTCAGAGAAGCATTGAATCTTTCTGCAACAGACATTAATAAAACAAAAGAAAAGCAACTGGACAGCTAACATTTTACAAGCTTGCCACAATAAAACAAAAGAGCTTAACTTTTTAGCTTGCCATTAAAAGAATTCCAATTTTATTGTTTATAGTATACAAAGTAATCATATCAAAAATAAAGAAATTATATCATGCTAGATATGTGTAAAGGCTAAAACTCTAGGCTGTTATATCACTCGATATTTTTTAAACCTAGTATTAAAAATGTGAACATAAAAATGAACATTCGTTCATTTGTAATTTGTTATAAGTTTGTTTATAGAATTAATGCTATAAAAGACAGTTGATAAACAGGTTATGTTCCATAATAAACTTTTACATCTTTGAGTCTGATGTAATACTTTGCAAGGAATGGTTAACACATTGTTGGATGATAGAACATCTAAAAAGTAAAAGTTATGCAGGAAAAGTTTTACCTGTAGTGGCTGGTGATACAGCACTGTCTGTAGAGTGCTCGCCTAGCATGCATGAAGCCCTGGTTTAGAGCTGCATAAAACCAAGTGTGGTATAGCACATGCCTGTCATTCTTGCACTAGGCAGGTGGAGGCCAGAGAATCAAGAGTTCAAGATCGTCCTCAACTACACGGAGTTGAAAGCAGCTTGTGTAGGCTTTAAGACTGTCTCAAAATAATAAATAAAAATGTTTTCCCTGAAGTGTTGGAATTTTAAAATACAAAGTACTAGAAATCCCCTATCTACAACGATCTAAGTTGTTTATATGTGTACTTTTTCCATCGCTTTCATAATTTTCTTTGATTTAATGTTTCATCATTCGAAGAAGAACCCAGTTGAGAAATAATTCAGCAGAAAAGTAATAACGTAAGAGAAATAATTGATCAATTCCTTTGTTTCTGTTACATACCCCAGGCTGATTTAAACTTAAAGTCCTCCTGCCTTAGCCTCCTGAGTGCCAGGTTAATTAACCAGACACCTAGGCCCCTTTTTTTGACATTGTTTTCCATAGCTTTATAATATCTACCTATGCATAGATAGATTTTTGTTTGTTTGTTTTTGAGACAGGGTTTCTCTGTGTAGTTTTGCGCCTTTCCTGGAACTCGCTTTGTAGACCAGGCTGGCTTCAAACTCACAGAGATCCGCCTGGCTCTGCCTCCCAAGTGCTGGGATTAAAGGTGCGCGCCACCATTGCCCAGCATATTTCAATTTTTTAAAAATTCATTATTAATAACTGAATATTTAAAAGAAGCAAACTGCTTTTCCGCAGGTTTTAAAGTATTAACCTTGTGAGTAGGAGAGAGAACTCAGTTGTTAAGAGCACTTGTTGCTCTTCTAGCGAGCCTGATCATTTCCCAGTAGCCATATCAGTAGGCTCACAATGACCAGTTAACTCTGGTTCTAGGGATCTGTTGTCCTCTTCTGGCCTCCACAGGCATCTGTCCAAGTGTGACATAGCTACACAGACTTATATACAAAAATAAAAATAAAGTAATAGGACATCCATATTTCCAGCAGCTTTTTTTTTTGTTTGTTTGTTTGTTTTGTTTTTCAAGACAGGGTTTCTCTGTGTAGCTTTGTGCCTTTCCTGGATCTTGCTTTGTAGACCAGGCTAGCCTCGAACTCACAAAGATCCACCTGCCTCTACCTCTCAAGTGCTAGGATTAAAGGCATGCGCTACCACCGCCCAGCTTCCAGCAACTTTTTTGTTGGACAATTATTAAAACAAAAAAATACAAAAACACTCCTTGGATCCCCTTGTAAGCTACCATGTAGGTACTAGGATTCTAATCCAGGTCTTCTGCAAGAACGAGGCTCTTAACTGCTGAGCCATCTCTCCAGCCTCAGCAGTAATTCTGAAAGTTCTGTTGTGGAGCTGCAAGGACGGCCTGACTTCAGATTCCTAGCACCCAAGCGAACAGGCCAAGTTTGGCTACACTGGCCTATAATCCCAGGCCTGGGGAGGAAGACAAGAGGATGTCTAGGGCCAGTCTGGCCAGATTGGTGAACTCCACGTTCAGTGAAAGACCCTGTCTGAAAAAAAGAGAAAGAGTGGACAGCTATAGAATGTGATACCCAAAGTCAGCCTCTGACTACCTCTACATCCATACACATGCATGAATATACACTACAATGCACGCACACACACACACACACACACACACATCTGTTCCTAAGTTCAGCTGTATGCTGTACCCAAGAAGTGTTTAGATCATGCATTATGAGATGAGATAGATTCTAACAAATGAGCAAGAAGCCTTACCAGCAAATACAGACAACCTCAGGTTGGTAGAGCTAATCTAGACTTACAGATCTGTTTTTCCTGCCATTTCACATGATGGGCAAACAACAAATGAATGTGAGAGTATAGGAAAATGTAGTATTTTGATTTTGTAGAAATTGAAGGAATGTGGAGCTCCTACCCATTGTCACCTGCCCTGTGCAGTGGTTCTGTCTTCCTTTCTGCCAACCCCTCCTCCTTACTTCCATCCCTAAACTGAGATGAGTGGAGGAAAAGCAGAGTTAAGAGAACTAGATTAGTGTCCACTGCTCTTCCAGGTATACTGCCTGTAGAGTGAAAATGCACTCTACCATCCTCAAAGAGCAAAGAATTAAATGGATTCAGTGTATGATAAATGCAAAACATTTTCTGAAAATATCCTTTTGGCCAAAGCAGCCAAACAGCCTATTTTAAAATGGTTATATGTGGAAAGTTGGAAATAAAAATGTTTTGAGCTTAGAATTTTCATGAATTTACTTGGAAGAAAAATAACAGAGTTGTGCTCCTAGTAGAATTCTACCTGAGAACCAGAGAGTGACAGGAGACCTTAGCCTGTTAGCAGCAAATACTTCCAGGAAGGCACTGCTGCTCCCCAGGGCCCTCAGGATTGCCTTGGTCAACTCTGTCGGTGTCTAGTGCTTCATTGTTTTAATCTTCTTTAATGATGGTAGAAAGGATAATTGTGTTTCTCTATCTTCCTATAGAATCTGAATTTTACAGGGTTTCGAAAAATCCTTAAAAAGCATGACAAGATCCTGGAAACATGTCGTGGAGCAGATTGGCGAGTGGCTCATGTAGAGGTGGCCCCATTTTATACATGCAAGAAAATCAACCAGCTCATTTCTGAGACTGAGGTACAATACCTCTGCTTGCTTCCCATCTATGTTCAGTATCGTTTGTATGTATTTTAAAGAAATAATTCACTATTTTGTCCTTCTTTTGTAAATTGCTGTCTTAGAATACCTATGCTCTTATTTAAAGTCTTTTTCTTTTTTGTTTTATTAGTGTATTTATCAAGAGGCTATCAAAACATTATACACATGTGTATGTATGTTTATCACTTTTATTTAGAATAACTTACACCCAAACTTGACAATTTTTCTGTCTAGGCTGTAGTAACCAATGAACTTGAAGATGGTGACAGACAAAAGGCTATGAAGCGATTACGTGTCCCCCCTTTGGGAGCTGCTCAGGTTTGTTCCTATGCTTCTAGTGGTTTGTTTCCTTTTTCATATTTAATAATTAACGTAAAAATGTTGTTGGCTGTTGTCTTTACCATAACATTTTTTAAGGCAGATTATTGTTACTCTCATTACCGCCCCCCCCCCCCCAAAATAGATATTAGGATCCAGGCATGGCAGCACATGTTTTAATCCAGTACTTAGGAGGCTAAGGCAGAGTAAGCATTAGTTCCAGGCCAGCCTGGGTTACGTAATAAGACCCATGTCAGGGAGAGGAAAGAAAGAGGCACAAATAGGATGTGAGCCTTCCTGTCATAATGAATTGCAGTGTCTTGACCTCTCTCGTAATGCTCCCTCTCGACTCCCTCTCCTGGTTGTTCTTACACACACTTGCTTCTTGGGAGTTGCCTTATCAACTAAGATGAGGTTTTGTGTTGTGTTTCATGATATGAGAAGTTCAGATGTACTGAGTTACCATATAGCTTTTTCCAAAATAGCAGTTATACCCCCTGCAAAAGAGGGGAAGGGCTTATTAAATGCTATTTATATAAATAGCATTTAAGTGATATCTTCTGTCACATAAAACATGTCTCAATAAATTAAAAGAATTTTTATCATGGAGTATTTTCTGTGATCACAATATATTGAAATTAATAATAAAGAACTTCTATAATTTAATAGCTGGCATGTTTGAAAAAATTTGTCATATATGCTTAACTCTTTCTTTTTTTTTTTTGTTTTTGTTTTTTTGGTTTTTTTTTGTTTGTTTGTTTGTTTTTCGAGACAGGATTTCTCTGTGTAGCTTTGTGCCTTTCCTGGAACTCACTTGGTAGCCCAGGTGGGGCTCAAACTCAAAGAGATCCCCCTACTGGGATTAAAGGCATACGCCACCACCACTCGGCTCTGACACTTTGTTTACGAGACCAGAAACAAATTGTATATTCAGTCTTAGGACTGTAATTGAATCTTTTCCTGGTGATTATAGCCAGTGTGATAAAATCAGAAAAAGACATAGAAGGTATTCAGATTAGAAAGGAAGATAAAAATGCTGGAGATTTTGTTGTTTGTTTATTTGCTTGTTTGTTATAAGTAAATTGATGGTTTCTGTAAAAAATCCAATGATCTGTATAGCTACTAAGCTAATCAAGGAGTTACCAAGCTTGCAGAATACAGCACCAGTTTACAAAGAATCAAGTGTATGTCTGCACATCAAATACAGCTAAAAGTCAAAACTTTACTAATAATGCTGGTTATAATGCCACAGAAATAAGAAATGTGTAATAATAGTCCTGGCAAAAGATCTGAAAGATTTTTACATTGGAAATTGCAGAGCATTGCTGAAATAAACTACAGATCACTTAAGTGAGAGGCATATTGAATTATGAGCATATTATGTAAGTAAGCTCAGTGTTTTTAGGAAGCCATTCCTTAATTTTAGATATATAGCATAATCCATCTTAAAAAAAACTCAGTAAGGATGTGGTGTGTGTGTGTGTGTGTGTGTGTGTGTGTGTGTGTGTAAATTGGTAAGCTAGTTGTAAAATGCATGGAAATGCAAAAAACCTACAATAGCCAGTACATCTTTGAAACAAATTGAAGGTTAAAATATTAGTACTACATGGTATAAAAAAAAGCTGCAGTAATCAAGGTAGAGTCAAGATAGGCAGACACTTCAATGAAACAAATAGAATCTAAAAATACACAAATTATACACACACACACACACACACACACACACACACACACACACACAAACACAGCTAATTTTCAATATAGACATAAAGCATGCCAGTAGAGGAAGAATAATGTTTTCAACAAATAGCTTAGACAATTGGATACTCTATACAAAAAGAAAACACAAGTCTTCATTTGTATTTTATACCACGTGTTTCAAGATATAACACAGACCTAAGTTAAACCTAAAACTATGAAGTTTTAGAAGAAAATATAGGAGACAGTCATAGAAACTTTAGGTGACTCAAAGACTTTTTAGAAATGACATCAAAAGCATTTCCTCAAAGTTAAAAACAAATCTTTAAAAGACCCTGTTAAGGAGAATGAAGAGTTTTAAACTAGTAGAAAATATTTATAAAAACATGTCTGGTAAAGGCAAATTTACTAAGAACATATAGAGAGCTTCAGTAGTTAGCAGTGAGAAAACAGCCTGAACTTCATCAGAGCTGTCTAAGTGGAAAATGGGAGCATGACAAGGTGTTCCACTTTAGTAGCCCTTCGAGACATGCAAACTAAAACCATTGAGATACTACCAGTAACCATGACGAAAATTCAGAAATTGATAGCCCCCATGATTGGAGGACCCGAATCCCATCTCATATGCTGCTGGTAGAATTAACGATCTAATCCATTAGCATGTGGTTGGGGAGTTTCCTAAACAGTTAAATGTACATCTACCATGTGACTGGCTATTACATTTCTAGGTATCTATCTAAGACAAGGAGGCAAGCATATGTCCACAAAGAAGACTTCAAATAAATGTTCATAGCAACTTTATTTGTAGTAGCCTAAAACTGGAAACAGTCTGTGTCCATCAGTAGGTAAATGGATAAACAATTGTGCTATATCTTCTCAGCCTGAAAAATAATTTGTTGATACATGACACACATAGGTAAAAAGAGAGAGAAAGAAGGCACCTTTCTTTTCTTTCCTTTTTTTTTTTTTTTTTTAAAGTATACACGATCTGACTCCATGTACTTAATACTTTGGAAAACGTAAACCAGTAAACAATGACAAAAAGCAAAGTGTTGGTTGCCAGTCAAGCAGGAAGGAGGTTGGGGAGGCTTGGGCAGGAAGACAGCAAAGGGGCATAAGGAAACTCTTAGGAGTAGTGAATATGTTAGGGTATTTGTTTTTGTTCACTTTCCTTTACTTGTTTTTTTGAGACAAGGTTTCCTGTAGCCAGGCTGACCTCAAACTTACGATGTAGCCAAGGCTGGCCTTGAATACCTGGTGCCCCTACCTTTAACTCTATAGTGCTAGGAATACAGACATGTACCACTATGCCTTGCTCAACATACTGTCTTGATTGTCTTCATTATGGTTATGATTTCATAAAGATCTATATATACTAAATCTTATAAAAATCTTGCCAAGTTAAATACTTCAAATCTAGTGTGTATGCAATTTAATGTATGCCAATGTATTCAATAAACCCGTATTTAAAAAAAACCATAGACACATCACAGTCAAACTAATTGAAAGATAAAGAAAAGAAACTGTAAAAGCATCAGAACAAACAGACATTGTGTGTTTTAAGTGTATATAGTTTATTACACCATTTATATCAGACAGTCCTGCAGAAAACACGGAAATGGTTATCCTGGGAGGAGAGAAGATGTGTGATGAGAGAGGGAGGGGCTGTAGGTAGGATGCTGTCTGAACTAGGGGAGTTACCAAATATGCTCACTTGACCAGCTATTTCTAATGGTCTAAATATATTACATACCATACACTCTTTTAGGAGTAGAATGTATTGTGCAATTTTTGAAACTAAAATAGCTTTTAAGAAAAGATAAATACCATCTTCCTTCTAGATACTTTCATTCGGAGACTGACAATACAGATACCTCTTGTGACAAGTAATGGGAGTTTTGATGCTTACGGGGGATTAAAGGTATAATTAAGTCTAGTCTCTTATCCTTCACAACATTAAAAAGCCATAAGTTTGCTGGGTGGTGGTGGCACACGCCTTTAATCCCAGCAATTGGGAGGCAGAGGCAGGCAGATCTCTGTGAGTTTGAGGCCAGCCTGGTCTACAGAGTGAGTTCCAGGACAGCCAGGGCTACACAGAGAAACCCTGTCTCAAAAAACTAAAAAAGCCTTCATCCCTTTCTATTTAAAATCTAAGGAACTTTCTATTTGCTTTAGAAAAAAGTAATTTAAGGTCAGTTATAGATATAAAATCAAATTATAATAAAGAAGAATATAATTAAGTCCATTGCACTGGAGATTTTAATATGCCTATCTCTTAATAACTCTAGCATAGCTTAAAATGTTTCATTTTAAGGGGCTAGGGAGATGGCCCAGAGGTTAGGAGTGCTTATTGCTCTTACAGGGGACCCAAGTTTGGCTCCTAGGACCTAACACAGAAAACTCAAAACCTCAACTCCAGTTTCAGCTGGATCTGATGTCATATGGCCTCTATGGATGCCTATACACATATGCTGCACAAAAACTCTCTCTCTCTCTCTCTCTCTCTCTCTCTCTCTCTCTCTCTCTCTCTCTCTCTTTCACACACACACACACACACACACACACACACACACACACACACACACACGTAAATAAAAGAGTAAAATATTTGAAATTTTTCATTTAAGTTTTCTCAGTATAAGGGCAAAACGTATTATCAGAAAGTAAGTGTTCTTGTCTTTGCCATTGACTCTCATTATTCATAGAACCAAAAAGTCAGCTCTAATTGAGTAATTCTGACCTAAAAATGTAGAGATGAGTACATTTTATAAAAATTAAATTGCATTCTAAATCACTCAAAGAAACATACTTCAGTGTATTCGTCTGAAGCCTAAAATTACCATCTTGTTTTATGACTCCTGTTTCTTTCTCTCTTTCTCTGTCGGTCTGTCTGTCTGTCTCCCCTTCTCCCCTTCTCCCCAACTGTGTGTGTGTGTGTGTGTGTGTGTGTGTGTGTGTATGTGTGTGTGTGTGTTTCTTAGTCACTTCCCAACTTGTTTTGGAGACGGAGTCTCTTACTGAACCAGGAGCTCACCAGTTTATCTTGGCTCACTGTCCAGCAGGCTCCAGGACTCTGCCTTTGCCTACCTGGCACTGGATTACAAGCATGCACTGTACCCAGCTTTTTAATGTGCAATCTGCCTGACTTTTTATGTGCTTGCTAGGGATCCATCCTCATGCCGACAAGCAAGCACTTTACTGGATGAGTGTCTCCCCAGCCCCACAATTCAGATTTCTGTAAAATAACTCAATGGTGTCCCTGTTCTAGGTATAGGTTGATAGAGTTTAATGATCCTCTGCTTCCGAGTTATAAAAGTTGAGATACTAACATATACTTTCACTATGGAACTTTGAGGTTCATACTACTAAGTTACTATACTATAGCATGCATTACATGTGTTTGATATCTTGTCTTTTACTCAAACTTCTGTTTTCTCCACAGCCTGCGCCAGCATGGACTACTTTTCGAGTTGGCCTATTTTGTGGGATATTCATTGTGTTGAATATCACCCTTGTACTTGCAGGTAATTCTTAACCTTTTAACTCATTTGTTTCTATGTTTATGTCGTATTCTGCCTTTTTTTTTTTTTTTTTTTTGAGCTGAGAACCAAACCCAGGGCCTTGTGCTTGCAAGCGCTCTACCACTGAGCTAAACCCCCAACCTGTATTCTGCCTTTTTTAAAGAATCAAACATTTGTCTACCAACACTACTGGAAGAAGTGTTGTGGGTGGTTTTAGACAGCTGTTTATTTTTCCTTTGGGATATAACTCTTTAAAACATTGACCTCTTATTTACTATCATTTTCTAGTCTTTAACTTCAGGGTCTTTAGAGTTCAGTTCTCAAGAACTTAAGCTTGAGCCAGTGAGATGGTTCAGTGGGTAAAGATGCTTGCTGCCAAGTCTGACTACATGAGTTTGACCCCAAGTCTCACATGGTGGAAGAAGAAAACTGACTGCCACAAACTGTCCCTGACCTCCTCATGTATGACATGGCACATACACACAAACACACACTAAGTAAAAAGTCTAATTAATTTAAGAACTTGTTCCTTGATCATAGATGAAGATAGATAAGTTACACACTTCATCCACTAAGCCATATTTACTCTACTTATTATAGAGACCCCCCTTGTGTTTTTCCCAACCTGCTTGTAACTGCTCTGCATGCTTGGCTATGTAGTTTTCAATTCAGTGGAAGTTAAAAGTAGGGGATAGAGTGTTTGTTTAGAATGCATGAAGTCCCGTGTTCAGTTCCAAGCACTGTGTAAAACCAGGCATCAATAACACATACTGATAATCCCAGCGTTTGGGAAGGAGAAGCACAAAGGTCAAGAGTTCAAGAATTTCCTCAGCTACATAGTGTGTGTATTTGAAGCCAGCCTGAAATAAATGAGATCCTATCTCAAAAAACAAAACAAACCCACACACAAAGAAATTAAAAATTAGGATTTCTATAGGAGCAACTGTAGTCCCAACATTAGGAAATAATACAGTACCAAGGGACAGCTAACCTTACTAACCCTGCCCAAGAATTTGAGGAGCCCTTCAATAGCATTTCACATAATCACTGCTTGAAAATCTTCAAATGCCACACCTGTTATTTTTTCTGTTATTTCTTTAGTATTTCTTTCCCAAATCATGCTATTCTTTGTGGCATTGAAATGTTGGGTAGTCCCAATATATTCAATCCTCACACCTCTACTATCTATGTTCATTTCCTAGCTGAGCAAATTATTCAAGCCTATGGCTACAAATACTATCTATATGCTAATGACTCACAAGTATATATCATCTCTTCTGAAAAAAAGATCTAATTGGCTGTTTGGATATTTAATAGGCATTTTTCCCATTTAAATAAACAAAAGGACCCTTGTTTTTTTTTTTTAAGTGCCCCAAGTAAGCCCCAAACCTTTACATCCCTGTTTACTCCTTTCTTAGCTGAAATTAACATCTAGAAAAGAAGAAAGATTTTTTTTTTTTTGGCTCATGGTTTTAAAGATTTCAGTCCTTGATCACTTGGGTCTGTCAGTTCAGGCCTGTGGCAAAGGCAGAACATCATGGTGGAGACAGTTGGAGAGCAAAATTTCTTCCTGAGTGGAAGCCAGAAAGTGTAGGGTGGGGAGGGAGGATGTTCTAGTACAGTCTTCATGGGTCCTTCCCAGTCACTTTCTTCCTCCAACTGGGCCTGACCTCTTAAAGTTTCTCCCTCCCAGTAACACCACTAGCTGGGAACCAACAACACACATGATACATGACCAAGATATGTGAGCTTTGGCCAACACTTAGGATCCAAACAGCATCCCTCATATTTTATCACTAATACATACAAGAAATCCTATTGCTCTGTCTTCATACTGTTTGAATTTGGTCACTTTCCACTGTATCCATCAGTACTGTCTTTGTCTCAAGGGTCACTTCTTGTTTAATATACAGTAGCCTTCTAACTTGTCTCTTTGTTTACATCCAGTATCGCCTTCTTCTGACCACAAGTTTGTGTGTGTGTGTGTGGGGGGGTGATTTCTTCCTCCCTTTCTCCTTTCCTCAGCCCCTCTTTCGTCAGCCCATGTCCATATGTAAAATCTATTTATGGTTTCTCTTACAATTCAGATTCCTTACCATGGTATACAAACCGTTGAGGACATTGCACACTTAGTCATTTCTTACTTCCTATCCTAGCTTTCTCCCCTACACTCACTCACTTTGATTTACTATTCTTTGAACACATCTGTTGTCTAAGTGATTCTTTCCCTTCATTTAAATCTCTACACAAATGCTGTCTGTTCAGTGAGACCTTCCATGGTCACCCTACACTCAAATAGTCTATTCTGTATCTCTCTGTTCCTTTAACCTACATTAATTTTCTCCAGAATGCTTGTCTGACAGGATATCATTTATCCTGTAAACAGTGTTTGGACTTGATACCAAACTTCTCAATGCTTGGGCTTTTGTCTCTAGTACTGGAACATTACCTGGAACATAATAAGAATTCAAAAAATATTGAGGAAGTTTAAATGGAGGGACGAGATAAAGAGTTGAAATTAAATGATGTACAGAAGTTATTATTCCTCGCAAGCATTCTCCTCAGCACTGCCTGTTTTGTATTATAAAGTTATAACCCAAATTGTAAGGGCTTTTACATGAACTTTACCTATTGACAGTATGTTTTCATTGTAGTATTAGAGTTCTCTGCCTAGAGAGATGGCTCAGCCAGTAAAGGCTAGGCTCACAACATAAACATCAAGAGAGTTCTCCTTCCCACCAGTTGCTAAGTATTATGCAGCCATAGCTTACAACGTAGCATTGATGAGGTTTATGATCATTTTGTAACTGTTTCTGTTTATATAGGGTAATTATAGTCTACGTGTATAAAATATATGGAAATTCTGCAGTACAAACCCTGACCTAATTATCAAGCTAGCTGCCATGAAAAGAACAAAGCCCTTCCTGAGTTTCAGTTCCACTTCCACCGTTGGTTGTTAGTTGTTGTGGTTGTGTGGACAACCATTAGCTTTTCTAAAACAATTTCCTCATCTATTAAATGAACTCAGTACCTTAAGTTTACAGGATTACTTGAGAATTTATTTGTTCATCCACTTTAAAATCTGGTGTGTGTGTGTGTGTGTGTGTGTGTGTGTGTATGAGTAAAATCTGGTGTGTGTGTGTGTGTGTGTGTGTATGCGTGTGTTGCATAAATGTGGATTCAAATGCAGTCACATGCCATGACATGTGTGAGAAGTCAGAGGACACATCCAGTATCATTCCATCTTGTTTTGAGGCAGAGTTTCTTTATTATTCACCTCTACTCTGCTAGACTGGCTGGTCTACGGGCTTCCAATGTTCTCCTGTCTCCACCTGCCATCTTGTTGCAGGAGCATTGGGATTACAGATTAATGTTATAAAATCGAGCCGCCTTTTATGTGGCTTCCTAGGCTTCAAACTCAGAGCCTCACACTTGTAGCACAGGCACTGTACTTCTCTAAATCGTCTCCCCAGCCTATCCACAAGTCACTTTGATGTGTCTCCCATTGTCCCTGATCCCCAGGAGTCTTAAGACATAAAAAGTTGTGGAGGGTGGGGGCGTTGAGTTGTGTAGCTCAGTAGCAACATGTTTGTCTATCATAAATGGACTCCTGGGTTAGATCCCCAGTACTGTAAAACTAGATGAAATCAATCTTTCAGACAGATGTGTAGCATACTTGTAATCAGCATTTAGCAATGGAACTGGGAAAGTCAGGAGGTCAGTGTTATCTTAAGCCATCCTGGGCTGTCTATAACTCTGTCTCAAAAATATAGAAGGTGTTAAATGTTCTAAGCAGTACAATGAGACAACTGAGTATGTTTTTATTAGACCATTGGGGAAGATGCTGCGGAAGAAGTGACATTTAAGTTGATGGAATTAAAAGCATTCCCAGAGAAGGAAAGAGAAAGTAATTTAGTTGGTCTAGGATGAGGGTCAGGTATAGGAGGAGGGAGGGAGTTACCAGAGAGGTAATACGTCCACCTGGGCTAATGAGAGGCTGGTTAGTAGAACAGGGTGATGGTCCAGCTTTGAGAGCAGCTCACACCTGGTGAAGCAATCGGTACCAAGTATAGACTGCACATGTGGCTCTCTCTTTAGGAAAATATTGTTACTCATTTATGAGTGGATTTGCTTGTCTAATTTCCAAGATGTATGTGGTGGTGTTATCCTCACCGGCTTAACTCAAGGGAAGAAGCTAATGTCTTTCTTTTCATGTGAATTAAATGGAAAGGGTTTTTGTTTGTGTTTTTTATTTCTTAATTTACGTCAAGCTGGGGTTTTAATAAATATAGACTGTATTATTGTGATCATTTGATTTTTGAAATGCATGCAATTTATACATTTAGCATTGTGCATTATGTTCTAATCTCAGAACCCTTCTTTGTTTGATCTTCCTGTGTCCTGGTGAGGGGGAGGGTAACCAGAGATAAAGCCAGCTGTCTATCCTTATTTATCTCCCCTTGGGTACTCAGAAGACAACAGTGTTGAGAGTCAGAGGAAACTGCAGCAGCAGTAATGCATGTACAAGCACGATTCTTTGCTTAGAGCATTCACATAAAAAATTATGTGCATAATTGCTGTGGTTTCTCAAGGGAACTTGGTCCAGTGGTCAATAATTTGCCAGGAAAAAAAAACAAAAAACAAAAAACAAAGAACACATATCCCAGAGTTTCAGTTTCATAAAAATGAAATTTTTGCTGTATAGATTTTTTTTTCAAATTTTCTTCTAGAAACCTTTGGTCAATTTGAAATAATCACAGTATGCCGTATTTCACTTACTAGTTTACCATTTACAGTAATATAATGGTATAAACTAAGCATTTGTAAATTAATAAGACTGTTGATTGTTGAAATCTCTTTTGAAAATAATGTGGTAGTATATGTAAATATTTTATAATAATTTTGACTAACTTTAGTTTTTTATAAATTTAGCTTACAACCTAGGCTCCTACAAGGTAAAGAATTTATTTATTGTCATGTTGCTTATAACAGCGACATCTTAGAAACTGCTCACATAGCCACTGACTGTGAACTATGCAAATGAGTGTGTTGCCATGTACAATGGTGTATCATGGGGAGCAGTGCTGGAAATAAAAGGGAGGTATAGCACTTTGGAAAATGGTTTGGCACTACTTACCAAAAATGACTGTATATTAACTTATGATCCATCTCTAGTAATAGAAATGAGTGCCTACATCTACCAGAAAACATTTAAGAACATTAGTAACTGTACTGTGTTAATGTCCCCAAACTGGAACAACCCAAATGTTACCAGATGTTCATAAACAGTATAACAGATGTTTTTACCCAGTGGAATAGTATGTAGCAGTGAGAAGAATAAAATGTAGCTAAATGCAAGAACATAGACAAATCTCCCAAGCAAATGAAAGTGAGGTTTATATAACATAAAATTAACCATAAAAGTAAACAAAGGGAGCCAGACACCAAAAGTACATGTTGTATGATTTAATTTACAGGAAGATAAAAAATTAGTTTAGAAAAGAGTGCTTACCATTCCTGGAAAGAAGATGTAAAGCCAGGCCTCCGGGGTGTCATTCAGCCACAGTTTTGTATTCTGGGTCCTGATTCACTGTTGTTGAAATTTATCATACTGTGTACTTATGATTTGTTCCATCTTCCTATAGTATATAACACCTGCATTAGAAAATAAGTGAGTTTTTTTGTGTATTTATTAGAAAACTAACCACTCTAGGATGTAAATGAGAAAATAAGCTTTAGGATAGCCATATGCGGCATGCTGCTAATTGTAGTTGGTTAGTTGCTTTGTTTTGAAAGTTAAATTTGGTATTTTTCAGTATGTGAAGAATTTCTTGGAAGGTAATAGACAAAACTGTTAACATAGTAGCCTCTAGGGAAGGAGGCAGGGACTTGAATGTAGGAAGCTTCTTTCTCTTATACATATATTCCTTATTCCTGAATATTTTTGGCAAAACAAAAACTGATTTAGTCATCCAGAATCCCACATGGAATGGGGAAAGGCTCATGAAGCCCTGCCTGTGGCTGAGGATCTGTTGGCAATTGATGGCTCCTGATGAACTGAGTGCATTTTCTTGAGGGATGTATTCCTGCAGAGGCTACCCATACTCCAGCAGATAGTCCTACACCCATGTCCATAAAGGCAGCGTTAAGCAGTTGTAGTGAGTTTAAAAGCTAAGCACATAAAATTAAGAAAGAAATGTAGCATGGAAATAGGTGAGGATTTGAGGGTGGGTGTGATCAAAACACATAATATGCATGTATGAAATTCTTAATCAAAAGAATTAACAACAACAGAAAGAAAACAAATTTGGCAACTGTGAGGACTGTTATTTTCTAAGGTTTAGAACAGCCTTCTGTTTGGGTTATTGGGTCATTGTTTTGTTTTAACAGACAAGGTTAGTTTGTATATAACTTAGCCCCATTATTAAGTGTCAGGCTCTGGAGCCAGATTACTGAGATTAAATCCCTGTGTCTTCAGACAGGGGACTTAATTTAACTGTTTCTTCATGTATCTACTCTAGAAAACCGATGTATGTTTTTGCTGTAAAAATTAATGAAATTATGCATATCAAGCATCACCCAACATTGCTTGACTTTTCTATTTTTCTGAAAATAAAGTGACCATTAGAATTTTCACATGGATTTTATTAAATGTGTAGATTGATTTGTTGTTATCTTGACAACATCAAATCTTCTAATCTATGAGCATGGCATTTCTTTCTATATACCTAAGTCCACTTTAATTTCTATGTATTTTATCACTTTCAACATATGAGCCTTTCACCTCCTTGGTTTTATTCTTTTAGGTACTGTTATAATTAAAAAAATTTGTTTTCGTAATTTTATTTTTAGATTGCTTATTGCTGATATATATAAACACACTGAATTTTGTGTGTTGATTGACCTTGTATTTTTGCAGCTTTGCTGAAACTACTAACTCTTACAGTTCTATTGTAGATTCTTTGGAATCTGTATTGTGTTTTTTTTTTTTTTTAAAGATTTATTTATTTATTTTGTATACAGTGTTCTGCCTGCACGTGTGCCTCCAGGCCAGAAGAGGGCACCAGATCTCATTGCAGATGGTTGTGAGCCACCATGTGGTTGCTGGGAATTGAACTCAGGACCTTTGGAGGAGCAGCCAGTGCCCTTAACCTCTGAGCCATCTCTCCAGCCCCTGTATTGTGTTTTTTGACATTGTAATGTCTGGGGTCTTTGCTTAAGATTCAGGACATAAAGCTACAAATGTGCTTCTCTACTCATCTAATTTTCCAGCTAATCTTGACTCTATGCTGGTTCTCTTGTGGTCCATTTGTCACATAACAGCTAGAACAGTCCTTTAAAGTGATTACCTTCTATTAGTTCATACATCAGAATTAAAGCTGAAATCTGAATGAAGTACTACCAAAGCCCTGTCTGATATGCCACTGGGAACTTCATCTCTAGTTTATTCCAATGATAGTGACCTTGGCCTTAAAGCAAGTGTAATCTCCTGGAATCTTAATCTGCTATTCTGCTGCTAAACTGTTAGATAGAAGTTAAGTGGAAATTGAGATCTTGTCTATTATTGTTGAATCCCCAGTTCTTAGGATGATGTTGGGTGTAAAAGACATCTAATAAGTACTTATTGTATAAATATTTTATTTTGCAACTAATAGAAACTAACATATTGAACACTGATAATGGGTCAAACATTAGGCATTTGATGTGTTCTTCACATTTAACCTTAACAAGCTTGTGAAAATCTGTTGTTTGTTTTTGTTTTGTGGTTTGTTTGTTTGTTTGTTTGTTTTTTTTGGTTTTTCGAGACAGGGTTTCTCTGTGTAGCTTTGCGCCTTTCCTGGAACTCGCTTTGGAAACCAGGCTGGCCTCGAACTCACAGAGATCCGCCTGGCTCTGCCTCCCGAGTGCTGGGATTAAAGGCGTGCGCCACCACCGCCCGGCTGGTTTGTTTGTTTTTTAAATAGGTCTCATGTAGTTCAGGCTGAACTCAAACTACTGTGTACTTCTGATCTTCCTTCCTCCTCCTTGAAAGTGCTGGAATAACAGGCATGTGTAATCCTTTTTTTATGCAGTACTGAAGATCAAATCCAGTGTGAGAGCAGACATATTTTCATTGACCAGGAGGAAACTGAGGACTAGAAACTCTAAATTAAATAATTGATTCTCCTAGGATTTGATAATGGTTTATACAGTATTTGATTCCAAAGCAGACACTTTCTCTCCCCTGTTATTTTTAAGTTAGTAAGTATTTTTATACTGTAGAGAATGCAAAATAAATAATACATGGTTATTTAAATTAAGTAAGTATAATTTGTAGAGATGAAATAAAAGAACACTGTAGGTACTGGGGAAAATAACTTTTTTAAAAGATGAAATTCATTGGGGCTGGTCATTGGGGAGTATTATAGGATGAGTTTGGGAAAAGTAAGTTGGAAACTAGATTTTTTTTTTAAGAGCTCAAGTTTGCAGAGCTAAGGCATTTAAACAGTATAATTCTAGGAAAGCTGTAGAATACTGATGGTGCTGAATGTTGGTATGGGCAGATGAGCAATATAGTACTTGAGAACACAGGCTTTGCACAAAATTATATAGGTTGCAACCAGGTATGGTGGTGATACCATTAATCCCCACAGAGGCAGGTAGATTCAAGGCCAGAACAGCCAAAGGCTACATTTTAGCTCTGTCCTATACTAGCTCAGTAACCCTGAGCAAATTATTTAACCTGTCTGTACTCAGTCAGCATGGACATAGTAATTTTTAACTTAGAGAACAATTATAATGACTTAAACTAATTGTTACATGTAAAAGCACCAAGAATAAGGCTAACCATCATATTAAGCATTCTATATATGTCAACTATTGTCTATTTATATGACATTTAAATTCTCACGTTGTCTTCTTGTGTTTGGTATCTTTTCATTTTATGATTACTCTGTGAGGTAGAAGTTACTGTATCTAGTTTAATGGGAGAGAAAGCAATGTTGAAAAAGGAGGTACCATAGGAGAAGCCCCAGTTGACAAAACTAGTCTTATACCAACCAGGCAGGCATGGTGGTGCACACCTTTAATGCCAGCACACAGGAGACAGAAGCAGAGGATCTCTGTGAATTCAAGGCCAACCTGGTCTACAGAGCGTGCTCCAGGATAGCCAGGACTACATGCCTCAAAACAAAAACTAAAACTGATCTTACCATTCAAAGCCATTTGAGTCTGTAGTATTAAAGCTTAAAAAAATAAATAATAAAATAAAAAATTTATAGAACAATGGAATAAAGTGGTAAAAAAACAAGTTTGGAGGAAACTATTCTAATGAAGTTCTGCAGTGTAAAGAGGCAGAAGAGGAAAGAATCTATAGGCAAGTTTATTGGACTCTTAAAGTAATCTAGATACAGATTTTTTTTTTATATGAAAACCTACTGCCAGGGCTGTGTCTCAGAGAGTGAAGAAAAAAGATAAAGATAATTAAGGGGAACATTGTAGATTTTATAACTAATCAATACATTTTCTTTCAGCTGTATTTAAACTTGAAACAGATAGAAGTGTATGGCCCTTGATAAGAATCTATCGGGGTGGCTTTCTTCTGATTGAATTCCTTTTTCTACTGGGCATCAACACGTATGGTTGGAGACAGGCTGGAGTAAATCATGTCCTCATCTTTGAACTTAATCCAAGAAACAATTTGTCTCATCAGCATCTCTTTGAGGTAATGAAGCACAGTCTTGTGAATGTAACTGAATAGCTGACTAGGATGAGTACTCAAGTCCATCTTGAAGATTGGTGGATTGTTTATCATTTTTCTTTGTTTATTAAAGGTTTTTCTGTGTAATGTTAAAAAGTAACTTTCTCTCTTTTTGTGTCCCCTGTGCTTTATAGATTGCTGGATTCCTGGGGATATTATGGTGCCTGAGCCTTCTGGCATGCTTTTTCGCTCCAATTAGTATCATCCCTATCTATGTGTACCCACTTGCCCTTTATGGATTTATGGTCTTCTTTCTTATCAACCCCACCAAAACTTTCTACTATAAATCCAGATTTTGGCTGCTTAAACTTCTGGTAAGTGTAGAAGGCTTATGCAACATTTTTAGAATAGTGTGTTAGGCATTGGCTTCCTCAAAGGTCACTCGTGGCTGCTGAATTGTACAGCCCATATGCATGTTCACATTGTGTGTGCCACACAAGTGGTGCCCAGCTGCAGGAACAAAAGTGCTTTTGACAGATACTGGATACCCTTGAAAGTATACAACATGGCAGCCCTGGGGAAATGCTTTGCATTTTTTCCTCCTAAAATGAGTTATAAAGTGACCAAGTAGTGAATTGATTTTGCAAATCATGATTATTTATTATTTTGTTACAGAGGTTATTTAACCAGTGTGATAATATGTAGAACTTTTTGCTTCTTTCAAAAGAACAGAAAGGCAGGCATAGTGGCATCGTGTAGTCTCTGTACTTAAGAGATAAAGGCAGAAGAATTAGAAGTCCACAGTCATTCTCAACTGCATAAAAGGTTTGAAACCAACCTGAACCTGTCTCATTAAAGTAGTGATACTATTGTTTCTAATTGTCCAGTTGTCGTGACTAGTTAGCCAAGCCCTTTGTTTTAGGACCAATTGGTTCTCTGAAAGTGGTGAAGATATTTTGTCAGACCACCAAGCTGAGTTTGATGCCAACTTGTATTTTTGTTTGTAGTGACTTATTTTGTTTTATATGCTTTTGCTTTCAGTTTTTGAGGCAGAGTCTCCTTTATAGCCCAGGCTGATGACAGGTTCATGATTTTCCAGCCGCAGCCCCTAAGTGTTGGGGTTACAGCAAGTGTGCCACATGCTTGGGCTTTGCCTATTTCCTAATCTCAAAATCTTTTAACGGTAGGATAGAGATGTCCTGGAAAATTATAGCTTTGTTGCTTTGAGATAGAGGAAAGAGAGTTCCAGGCAGAGTTGATGTACTCCTAAATGAGGCCAGCTTTATTTCTGAAATCAATGAAGAATGTTCTCATGTAGATATTTCTTAGATTATGGATTAGAACTGATAATAGAAGGAAGAATAGTGGTTAAGATGAATCACTGTAGCCAGGCAGTGGTGTCCCATGCCTTTAATCCCAGCACTTGGGAGGCAGAGGCAGGCGGATCTCTGTGAGTTCAAGGCCGGCCTGGTCTACAGAGTGAGTTCCAGGACAGCCAGGGATACACAGAGAAAGCCTGTCTCGAAAAACCCAAAAAAAAAAAAAAAAAAAAAAAAAAAAAAAAAAAAATTACTGTAATACTCTTTTCTCCTCTTCTTCATCATATAAATATACCTCCCTGAAAAATGTAATTTTTATTTCCTTTGCTTTTTGTTTTTCCCTAGGGGGTTAGCAATACTTGTTTAAAATTTTAAAACTAAAAGCAGCTACATTTGGTGACTCATTCATATAATCCCTGCATTCTGGAGACTGAGGCAGGAAGATTGCCATGAGTTCAAGGCCAGCTTGGTCTACATAGTGAAGTCCAGATTTAGACCCTGTCTGAACTTATGCACTCACGTACACATGCACGCATGCACTCATGTATGTACATATGTACATGCGACACCCAAAACCTAAAAACCTAAAACACAGCTTTCTTTCCCTATTTGTTTGTTTTGTTTTTAAATGAAAGTAAATGCTTATAGCAGCTAAGAAAACAAGATAGCCAAATTTTCTTGACTTTTCCAAAGTTGAATTTTATTATGAGAATTTCACTTTCTACCTAGATTTTTACTACAAATTAAAATTCTTCCTTTTTCCCTCTTGGGAGTGGGGAGGACAACAAAAGCTCAGGGCTGGGAATATACCTCAGTTGGTGGAGTGTTTGCCCAGCATACAAAAAGCCCAGGGTTTGATTTCCTTAAATAGCATAAACTGGGCATGGTAGCCCACAACCTGTAATCCCTACATTCGGGAGTGAGAGACAGGAAGATCACAGTTGTCATCTTTGACTATGTACCTAGTTCCAGAGTACCCACAAGACTATGTCTTTTTTAAAAAAATTAAATTAGAAGACCCTTAAGTATAACTATGGGTCCAAATTTAGATTTGATTTCTGAGTATAAATCTTAAATGTACAAGAATATCTTGGTCAGTCATAAGGAAACTATCACCTAGGAAACAATGCTTTTGTTTTTGGGGAAGGAGTGAGGGATACAATTTCATTATGTAGCTGAGGCTAGCCTGAAATTTAATATGTAGACTAGACTGGCCTTGAACTTACAACCTTCCTGCCTCAGGAACCTGAATTCTGGGATTACAGGCATGTACCAAGAACCCAGCATTGACATGCTTTCTAGAGAGGATTGTTTTGGGTTTTAGAGGGAGAAGAAAAGAATAGAGCCATTATTTATCTCTTGAATATACTAAAAGTATTATCTTAGATTACCTATAAATGTAAAATTCCTATAAAGTGTTTAGTTTTTAAGATTTGTTTATTTTTATTTCGTATATGTGAGTGTCTTCGTGTATGTATGTGTGGCTGGTGCTCATAGAAGCTAGAAAAAGGCATTGGATCCCTGAGCTGCCATGTGGGTACTGGAAACTGAACCCAAGTCCTCCACAAGAGCAGCAGAAACTTTTAACCACTGTGCCACCTCTGAAGTTTGTCTAGAAAATGATTTCTAAATGAGGTTTTTTGGAAGATTCAGAAAGCTCGCTGTGATAATCATTGCAATAGCAGGGTGATATAGTTGTGTATGTTGTATGCTAAGTGTGCAATTCCCCAGTGTACCCTTTGTTTAAGTAGAAAGCCGTGATTTCATGCATGGCTACTTCCTCTGATTAGTAGAATGATCCCTGTTGAGTAGATGTTTATGTATGTGTCTGCAGTGTGTGTTAATAATGCAAACTGGTTGATTGAATAGGCTAGCAATGATGTATAAGAGGAGTAACAGACTAGTAAAAAGCACTCTTAGAAGCAGTGAAATGTAGAAAGAAACACTGATTCTTTGCTTTTTGTAATACTGTTACTGAAACAAAAGTGTTACTGTTTATAGGTCATTTAAATTCAGTTGACATATTAATTTATTTTATTCAGACTTCACTGATAAAATTAGTCCCTATAATGTATGTCAGAAAATTAACAGAATGTTTTCACTGTAGTTACATTTCTTTGATTTTTTTTAAAGACTTGTCCTAAAATAAAATGGTTATTTCCCTTTTTTTCACCTCAATTTTTAGTTTGAAAAACACATGTCGTGCTCGCTTCAGCAGCACATATACTAAAATTGGAACGAAAAACACGTGTCATGTAGTCATGATAGTAAAGACTACTACTGTGTTCATAGTTATATGGGAATATATATTATATTCATAGTTATATGGGAATCTTCGAAATTTGCATTATGCTACCTTCCATTAAAAAAAAGCTTAAGAACTTTAAGATAGTAACTTACTGCAATATTAATATGTCTAATCTAGTATGGTCTATTTATATCCATTAGATCTCTTTACTACGTCTGTATTTGCCCCAACTAGAAATCCAATTATAAAGTATAAGCAAAGTCCCAGATTTCTAACAGTAACATTACCTTATTCTTCCAGTAAGCTAACTCAAGATTTAAAATAGAACTTGGCAGTGGCACGCACACCTTTAATCCCAGCACTCAGGAAGCAGAGGCAGGTGGATCTCTGTCAGTTCGAGGCCAGCCTGGCCTACAGAATGAGCTCCAGGACAGCCAGAGCTATACAGAGAAACCCTGTCTCAAAAACAAACAAACAAACAAACAAAAAGTTTTAAAATGGAGTCCTTAGTTATATCATTTAGAGATCAGTTTTTAACCAATATTTTCTTTAGTTCTATAGTAAAATCATGTGTATATGCACATGAACTTAGGGGGCTGGAGAGGTGACTCAGTGGTTAAGAGCACAGGTTGCCCTTTCAAAGGACCCAGATTTGGTTCCCAATACACACATGGAAGTTCACAATTGCCTGTAACTCTAATTCCAAGGGATCTGATTCCCTCTTCTGCCTTCTGAGAACATCAGACACACACATGGTGCACATACATACATGCAGGCAAAACATCCATACACATAAAATAATTTTTGAAGTAGAACTTCAGCTTCATGTTCTTAGCTGTTTGTCTATATTAGCTTATTCTTTGCACAAGTTGACCATCCCTAATCTGAAATCTGAAATGCTTCAAAATCTAAAATTTTTTTGGCATCAACATCCCATCAGTAGTGGCCCATTTGCTCCTATGTGAGATCAGAGTAAGCAGTCACACTAAGTATAGTATATATTTACCTTCAGCTCTCATAAATTCTACATGGCAACTTAGGTCCCATCCCCAAGATAGCTCCTAAAGATAGCAAACCTTCCAGACTCTAAAATGTTGGGCCCTAGGCCAATAACTTACCAATAACTTACCAGTGGTATCTTTTGTACATCTGACTAAACATTCAAAATTAATTCTAGGTTTCATAATGCTATTACTCCATGAATCTGTCATTTTCATCAAAATCAGAGTAGAGGTAGAGAATTTGGAAGGCTTTGGCTGGAATAGAAAAAGAAGAATTAGATAATACTCATTTAGGAGGAAGATTGGGATAAATCTGGAATGAAGTTGATTGTGTATAAATGTCAGAGTTAAGTATGACCTGTCCTCCCTCTTGACTTGCCTGTGACAGAACTGCTTGTTCCCATCTGTTTTCTAGGGTGTCATTTTTAATGTGTCTCTGATATATTTGTTACAGGGTGCTATTATTGTATCTCTGTGTATTTATTTGCCCAACTGAACTGTGGGTCATCTAAGCCTTTGAGGTCACTGAGAGTAGAGACTATGTTTTATTTATCTACATTTCCACAATGCTTGCCATTAGTAAATAGTTAAGTCTTTGTTAAATGCATGAATGACTAACATTTACTCTTCCCTCCCTTTTTCATTTTCTTTCTTTTTCTGAAAAAAAATCCCTTCATTCAGTTTTTAATTTCCGTATCAGTTCCTTCCTCTTGGAGTCTTATGCCTTTGTCCTTTACTTCCTCTTGAAGTCTTATGCCTCTGTCCTTTACTTCCTCTTGGAGTCTTATGCCTCTGTCCTTTACTTCCTCTTGGAGTCTTATGCCTCTGTCCTTTACTTCCTCTTGGAGTCTCATGCCTCTGTCCTTTGCTTCTTGTTGAGTTGCATGCCTGGGGTGCACTTCTAGAAACATTCTGGACTAGCCAGGTTTGGAAGATGGGGTTGGCGATAAAAGAGTAATGGAACTTTGCCTCAGGTCAGAAGGAATCCATTTCCCCTAGGCTGCCAATTTTGCCAAAGTCAACTACTAGAGACTTAGATTTTCTGTCCGTCCCCACCCCCGGAGCTGAGGACCAAACCCAGGGCAGCGCTCTACCACTGAGCTAATCCCCAACCCCGAGACTTAGACTTTCTGATCCTTTGATATTATATTGGAAATTATCCTCTTGCCTTTGTTTCTTTGAAGTATTTAAGTCTATTCTACATCCTAGAGTATCTCAAAATGTTACAAAGGCTCACACCAGAGTCTGTTCATACATGAATTGCTAAGACCTCATTCTTCCTCTTCCCTATAAGGAAGTGTCCTCTATCTGGAGCTTACAATGCTATAGTATAGCTTGTAACCTGGTTCTTTTGGACTCAACAAAATATAAGGGAGCTATCAAGAGAATAAGTCATGGAACACAAAGATACCAGCTCCAGAAACCAATATCTCAAAACCTGTATTATTGTTTCCTGGTCTAGTTCTAATAAAGTATCTGTTATAGATGACACTCAGGATTGATTCATACTTTATAATCATGTATCTCTCTGAAGAGAAATGCTTATGGAATGAGTAGAAAGAACCAGCCACATCTTGAGAAGAGGGTTGCCATAGATTCCCAGGTTGAATTTGTCTACTAAGTGAATACAGCTATATATCTAGAGAGCTAGAAATTTAGAGTCATTTTCAAAATTGCTTCTTTGGCGGATAAGTACATTATTATTATTATTATTATTATTCATTTTCTTCTGTATAATAAAATCAAGGGAGTCTGACAGGATAAATATAAAAGCATCCATACTCCTTCGTCCAGGGTCATCCAGGTACTATCTACAACTTGAGCTTATTCCTAGTGATAGCATTAGTGTCTGAATCTTCTCTTCTCTGCAATACCAGAATTTCTCTTTGCAGTTATAACAAGTTGATGCAGAGCAAGCCAAGATGAGTTTGTGTTTAATGGGAACAGCAATACTACCTAGCTTTGGAATTGAGTTGGGCATGGTGGAACACACCTATGATCCTAGCACTTAGTGTGTAAAGGTAGGAGGATTTCAAGTTAGAGGCCAGCCTGGGTTGCATGGTGAGGCCTGTCTCAACCTACTCCCCTTAAGAAGAGTTGTTATAAAGATTGAGCTGTAGTATTCCATAAACTCTAAGGAATTTTTTGTTTTTGTTTTTGTTTTATTTTGTTTTGTTTTTCGAGACAGGGTTTCTCTGTGTAGTTCTGGTGCCGGTCCTGGATCTCACTCTGTAGACCAGGCCTCGAACTCACAGAGATCCACCTTACTCTGCCTCCTGAGTGCTGAAATTAAAGGTGTGTGCCACCACCACCTGGCAAGAAAATATATTTTGTAAGTTAGTGTTCAATATGTTTGCTGACTAGACTTATCATTTTCAGGACAGTGGTAAGAGAGGTGCTTTTGTGGTGAAATTCCAGCATTAACAAGTCATTACCACTACATTAGGGAATTAAATATTACATAGACTGGGGTTGCAGTTCAGTGATAGAGTGCTTGACTTAGGCACAAGGTCCTGGGTTTGAAACCCAATGCTGTAAGAATGGCATCTAGGGGCTGGGCAGCAGTGGCACACACCTTTGGTTCCCTTTTTATCAACAGTCACTCTGAATGGTCAGACAGAAACTGAAATTGAATATAAGTTTTCCTATTTCTATGTTTTCTCTCTTTTTTCTTTTTCTCAGTTTCGAGTATTTACAGCTCCCTTCCATAAGGTAGGCTTTGCTGATTTCTGGCTGGCCGATCAGCTGAACAGCCTGTCAGTGATACTCATGGACCTGGAATATATGATCTGCTTCTACAGTTTTGAGCTCAAATGGGATGAGAATAAGGGCCTGTTGCCAAGTAATCCACAAGGTAGGTATGATTTTGTATTCACACTGCTGAATTGCCATCATAAACCAAGAAATATTGGGAATGATAACTGCAACAGTTAAGGTCATGGTGAAAACTCATCCAATAGCATTATAAATTTAATTAAATGTGCTTGGCATTCTGTTAGCAATCTCCTTATCTAAAATAATTTGGCTTTTAAATTGTGTTATTTTAGCCATCCGTTTGCCAAGAAATTTACAACTTACACTTAAGAATTCTGCAGTTACTTCTCAACATTCCTATATGTTGGTAGCTGTATCACAAATGCTAGAGTGCCAGCAATTTGTCCTCACAGAAATGCTCAGGATACCATTGTAGGTACCAGTGATCCAAGTACTGATTGCTTAGAATCAGGTCAAGTGCCTTGACAAAGTCCTGGTAGATTGCTTAGAAATCTTATTTGAAACCTTAGTTTTCTTGTAGCTCTTTACCCACTCTTAGGGAATGCCAAATCTTTGTAGTTAGGAAGTTTGCATTCATAACAAAGATCTAATGTGACAGATCATACAGCATCGACTCACAAAAGAGAATGAAAACTTGGGTGTGGCAGCCTACTATGAACCTGCAGCCCCAGCACTGAGGAGGCTGAAGCCATAGGTAGTAAGTCCCATTTCAGCCTGTCTCAAAAACAAAAACACAACAAAGCAGCAGGAAACAATTAATAATGAACCATACCTTGTTCTTGATTAAAAGGGAGGCTGTAGAACAGGTACTCGGAGTATATTTTTATAGTGGCTTAGCACTGTCTAGGTACCTGCGATTTTTGTAGATTTTCACATATTTAATGTCATAGAACAAAGCAGTTTTTTTCTTCCTTTGATTCATAGACTCTTTTTCCTATAGTTTTATTACACCTGAAAAAAAAAAAATAACTCTAGGACAGTCAGAAGTCTGAGAAGACAGATTTTCCCAGTAGTCCCTCTGGTTTGTACCTTCTCTCCTTGGCCTCTCCACCACTGCAGAGCTTGAGCAAAGAGTAGCTGCATAGGAGAAAGTGACCAAACCCACAGGGACCGATTGGATTGTATGGGCGTGCTGATGAGTAGTTGGATTGTGTGACTAAATGCTGTGAACAATTCATTCTTTTGAATTCTGATTTTATTTTTCTTCTTCTTCTTCTTTGAAATCTTCACAGAACCAGAATTTTGCCACAAATACACATATGGTTTGCGAGCCGTTGTTCAGTGCATTCCTGCTTGGCTTCGCTTCATCCAGTGCCTGCGCCGGTACCGGGACACAAAAAGGGCCTTTCCTCATTTAGTAAATGCTGGCAAATACTCCACCACTTTCTTCACCGTGACCTTTGCAGCCCTCTACAGCACGCACAAAGGTATGCTGAGAGTTGAAATCTGAGCTGTTGCTCCTTGAATCTGTTGCCCTGGACTTGACCATCTGTGCCGTTGGTTTCCACTGAAGCTCCAGCCCCTGGCTATCATGGTTTATCCTTGAACACAGTGTTAGTCTCATTTCACTGTATATTAGCAAATATCATTAACAAGAATCAGTTGATCAGATAGGAAGAATTGTGATAATGTTTGAAATCCTGAATTACGCTCAGTGGGTTTAACCTATGGATGCCTTGGGCTTTCATTTAGTGGTTTTTATTAGTGGTTTTTTTGTTTGGTTTTTTTTTGTTTTTTTTTTAAAAGATCTCCTTGTTCATTAATGAGATTAGGAAATGGCTAGGTGAACAAAATTCCCTCTGGCAATCAAGTATATTTTTAATCATTTTCCTTCACCAACTAGTAAGGATTGTTTCCAGCCCATTTAACTGCAAATTGAGTTCTCTGATCCCTCTAGTTTCTCGTCTCCATGGCAACCTGCTATTACTTGCTACTGCTCTGCTGTTAGGAGAGAAAAAAAGCTTTTAAGTTCTGAGCCACATGCAGACACTCCTTTTGAATTTTTAACCTTTTCCCAAGGACTGTCAATCAGTGATTTCACTTCCTTTTACTAAAACACATTACAATATCAGCCCACACCTTAGACACTACAATTTCTCATCCATAGGTGGCAAAGAAATGTGACTAATGGAAATCAGTATAGTGCTTTTTAAATACTCAGGTAAATTGTTTTCAGAAACCTTTTTTGTGAGGCTGTATTTGGGAGTCTTAATTCAGTGGTACAAAACTGCTGTTGCTATAACATGTAGTCTGATGGTCATGAAAGATGAAGGCACCGTTAGTACCATGAGATTGGTATCAGTGGAACATGTTACACTGAGCATCTACACTGTGATATAGGTTCTGTGCTTAGAATAGTATTGATAAATGGAGTCAATAATTTTGCCACTACGTGGCCATTCTTGTTAAATGATAGAATTTAATTGAATACCTCAGTGAAGGAAACACATCCCCAAAGCTCCCATAATTTTAATTCTTGCTGAGGAATGACACTAGTCAGTTATTACTGTCAAATTTATAAATTTGACAACTAATCTGATGCAAGATGCTTTATGGCTCCTCTTACTAAATTATCAGGAACACTTACCTCTCATCTTAGGTAAAAATGAGCACCACTGTTTTGGGTAAATATTTTATACTAGTAATACATTTATTGAGAAGCTGACAGTCACCTGGACTGCTAGTGCTGTTGACACAAATACAGCACTCACCTTAGGAAATAGTTTATTCTTGAGCAAATGTAAGTGGTGATAGCCTGGGAGCACAGATTCAGATGGCCCTGAAAGACATGTTCCACTGGAAGTGGCTACATGAGAATTTACAATTACAGAACAAAGAAAACCATAAATCAAGGTATTTACTGAGTACATTGGTGGTGACTGCAAGTAGGCAGGCTACAGCAAACCAAGGGAAAGTCTGGGATGTTGTCTGATAACATTTTTAGCTTTTAGATTGGTAGGAGCTAATGTTCTGCTAAGAATACATTTTAGGGCTCTAGTGATAACTCATTCATGAAAATGCTTGCTGCACAAACTTCAGGACCTGAGTTTGGTCCCAGAGTCTGTCTAAAAGCTGGGCCTGGCAGCAGGCACCTATAATCCCGACTTTGGGGAGATAGACACAGAAGGATCCCTGTGGCTTGCTCACCAGACAGTTGAGTCAAATCATTGAGCTCAAGGTTCAATCAGAGACACTGTCTCAGAAAACAAGGGAGAGAGTGACTGTGGAAGACACTGATACCAAACTCTGCACACACACAAAGAGTACATTTTAAAGATTCTGATAGGGATGCTCAGAATCACGAGTGGACAGCGATTGGCTTTTAAAGGGACTGGGGACAATCCAAGGTAGTCTGGCTCTGGTCTTCAGCACTATCCACAATCACAAAGTTCAGCCAGTCAGCCTTGGGGAATCTTTTAACACAGGTCTGGCTTTTTTCCCCCTGGGAACCTCAGTTTATACAAAGACCTAAAATGAGACAAAAAGGATCACAAGTTCAAGGCCTGCCTTAGTTACAGGATGAGTTCAGGCAAGCCTAGCAACACAGTAGACCTTGTCTCAAAATAAGAAGTATAATGGACAGGGGATGTAGCTCAGCCACCATGCAGGAAGCCCTGTATTTATTTAATTCCCACCACAACATAAACTAGGCATGTATGAGACCCTTTAAATCAAGAAATAGGTACAAAGAAGGCTAGGATGGGCCAGAAAAATGGCTTCACAGGTAAAGGCATCTGCCGCCAAGCCTGACAACTTGAGTTCAGTCCCTGAGTACCACATGGTAGAAGGAGAACTGCCTCCCTCTGCATTTATGTGGAAATATCTAGTCTATCCCCAGTATTACGGTGGGCTGGGGAAGGTGAACCAGCATAATTTATCTTTAAATGAAGCAATTCTGTAATAGGTAATATATATGTATTTCCTATTGAACTATGTTTTAATGTGATATAGTTTTACATTGATATAGTATATATTTATAGTTTTTGACATATCTGCTACATATATATGTAAAAAATTATACCCTTTCACTACAGGGTGCTAAGAGAATTTTTTCCACTTCTATTTTATAATTTTTGAGCTTTGTTGAGGAATGGTTAAAATGGTAAATTTTATGGGGGTTTGAAACTACATGTTTTGAAAGACATCAAAAGAGTACTATTTTGTATAAGCAGGGTACCAGAAAAGCACACAGCACAAATCTCTGACCCAGCCTGATAGGCCACAGATGAAAGGTAATGTCCAGATGACATGTAGCCAAGAATGAACTTGAACTTCCGATCCCCCTGCCTTTATCACCCAAGTGCTGGGATTGCAGATGTGTGCTGCCACCATGCCTGGCTCTTTATTTTTATTTTTGTGATACTAGCATCCTGTTCAGGGCCTTGTGTGTGGCATACCAGGCAAGTATTGTATCTCTGGGCTCATCCCAGCCTCACCTTGCAGTTGGAAGGTTGAGTCAATTCTGTTTCCTACTTCTGTTCCCTTGGCCTCATTTGTCATGGCTGTTTCTGTTTCACACAAAGCTGTATTTTTACCTATATCTATTTACTTCATGAATTTATTGTAAGAGTTGCACATGAAATCACATTATAGACTGATAGGCTACATAAATGGGATGGATAGGAAAATGAAAGAATAGCTCCATTGCTGCCCAGTGCTGCTGTTGTGCCCTTTCCTTTACAAAGATTCCTGAGGGAAACTTTTAGGACCTTGCGTTTAGGGTTACAGAGAGCCAGTGTCAGTCAGGAAGGGTTTTGACCTTTAGTTCATGTGGTATAGCAGCTTTCTCACTGAGCACAGTTCATGTGCCCATGTCAGATTTTTAAAAGTCAAGAGGAGAGAATGCACTCTTTAGAGAGACCATTTTTATGTATGTTGATCATATCCCTAAAGTTTTAAAAAATATTTTATAGTTGTTATATATTGAATATATCACTAAATTTTTGTACCAAAAAGCCTAAAACTTGGAATGACAAAATTTTGACATTTGAATTGTGATTAAGGGCTTCACAACAGGCAGTGGTGGTACACACCTTTAATTCCAGCACTCAGGAGGCAGAGGCAGGTGGATCTCTGAGTTTGAGGACAGCCTGGGCTACACAGAAAAAACTCTGTCTTGGAAAAGAAAGACAGGGTCTCACATAGCTCAGGCTGGCTTCAAATTCACTCTATAGCAAAGATGACTGAACTTCTGATCCCCTTGCCTCTGTCTCCCTCTTGAGTCCCGGGATTGCAGCAATGTGCATCAACACCCAGTTTTATGTGGTGATGGGGCATCAAACTTGGGGAGTCATGCATGCTAGGCAAGTGCTCTACCCACTGAGCTATATCCCCAGCCTTAAGTTCTTTGATTTTCTTGGATAGTATTGTAAGAAAATTCAGACTTTAGAAATAATTACTGAGTCAAAAGAATCAATTCAAAGTGACTAATTATGTACTTTTCTATGGCATGCATGTGCTCATACAAAAGCTACATTTATGAGGAAAGAAGAGTAAAAGATCATGACATAACCTTGTTCAGACTCAGATCTGAGTCTTTTCAAAGAACTAGCCTGCCAGAGTTACCATAGTAACAGCATTATATTAAGTGCACTTTCAAAAGTGTTACAGAGGTTGTTTCTTATGTTATGCTGCATGATTTGTAAAAATGGAGGTGTAAGCATTAACCCTGAACCTAGAATCATTTTTTAGAAGGTGAGGATATAGGCAGCCCGTTTAGGAAGATTAATCATGATAATATTTTAGTTATGCCTCTTTTGTTGTATTAAAAAAGAAGCACATTTGAAATAATTCAGGACATTTTATTTTCTGTCATTGATTTTTAGAGACAAAGAAATTCAGCTAGCAGCTAATCTCTGTGTTTAAAAATTCATATTTCATTACATGACCACATTTGAAACAACTCCTCCAAGTGTTTTCTTGGGATTGGGATTGGAGGAGGTGGCAAAGTGTTTGAAATGGGTTTGGGTTTCCTTGAGGTTTCTGGACTTTGCAAGGAAAGGTCTTTGGGAAGTATAATAGCAGAGAGGCCGTGATGTTATTTACTTCTGACAAGCTGTACTTCATTAGATCATATTACATTTGTAGCTTCTAAAATTCTTTAGTACTCTTAAGTTCTTGGTGGAGTTAGAACCTTGCTATTCACGTAAATATTTGAGGGGTATTTACACTTCACATTTCCTGAGACTTGTGGGCAGGGTTGGGATTTGCTATAAATTTTTTGAAAGAGTTTGTCTCTCAAGTTCATTTACATCCATGTTATTGCTGCCCAGGTCTCGTCTGGATCCTTTGTGCGTTCTGAAGGGTGCTGAGCCTCCCAGGGAGGTTTCCTCGGCAGCCGTCAGTGCCTTCCGGGCAGTAGCCACTTCATTATTTAGAGTGAGCACACACAGTCCTCCAGTGCTGCTTCTCTAGGGTACTGCCAGTTGCTCTCCTCTTGCTACCCTGAATAATAGGCTTCTAGTCCACATTTTCATCTTCTCATATTATAATAGAAACAGTAATTGTGTTTTTTTAATTCTCTGGGGAAATTTTTGTTCCATTAGCTTTAAAAGACATACGTTCAATTAAAAAAAAATTCATTTGGAGAAATGTTCTCATTTTTTGTGTTACTATTTAAAGTAGCTCAAAACATTAACCCTTTTGAAAGTTAATATACTCAGTTGTAATTTCCTCACAGCAGGAAAAATTGTTTTTGCAATCTATCTAGACAAGATTGGCTAAAAGACCTGTTGATATCAGAAAACCAAAAATAAGATATTGTTTCCTTCTGATTAGCAATTTAATAAATGCTTTTTGCCATTTTCTGCTATCATTGTGCTGATTTTCAAATGCTATAATTGTTTCTGTATATAAATTTATATGTGTGATTTATATATATGTATTTGAATAAGTTAAACCTTTTTACCTTCTTTCTAACTTAAAATACTTGTAAAGAGTAACACACACGTTGACACCTTGATACCATTTTGGCTTTCTCTTGTCACATTGGTTATCTTAATTGTTCTTAAGACTCATGAAAACAGCATTTCTATATAAATTATGTTGCTTTAGTAACAATCACGTATAATAGTTTAACGTTTTTAAATCATCTGTAATAGTTTATTGCTCAGAATTATAGGATTTTTGATGCTAAAAAGAAGCAAAGGTGAAAATTATTTGAATTCAACTTACACAACAATACCTGATTAGAGAGAAATTTGAGACTTGATAGAATGTTTAATTTTCATTTTAATTTATGCATACAGTTTTATATTGATGCTATCAGTGAAAAACAATGAACTATTATGTCTACTTTTTTTTTTTTTTTTTTTTGGTTTTTTTGAGACAGGGTTTCTCTGTGTAGCTTTGGAGCCTGCCCTGGAACTCACTCTGTAGCCCAGGCTGGCCTCGAACTCACAGAGATCCACCTGCCTCTGCCTCCCGAGTGCTGGGATTAAAGGCGTGCGCCACCACCGCCTGACTATGTCTACATATTTTTAGCAAAGAAAAGGCAGAAAAAATAAGTGAGGAAATAAACTCTAAGGCCTTATTTCTACTAAATGTGGTACTCTAGGGAGCAGAAGAGATTTCACTCATCAGCTATTGTTGCTACATAGTAAACCAACCCAAAATTTGGTAACGTAAAAACTGCAGTGTATTCATGCTTGAGCCTCTTTGGGTCGGCTGTAAAGTGACTGGGATAGGTTGAGCTCATCGGCTAGGACTGCTTCTGCCGAACTGTCTCACCTGGCCTTTGCTCTCACTGTCATTCGGGGGTGAGTCTGTTCTGTGTGTTCATTCTGGAGCCTCACCTGATGGAGCAGCACTCAGCACAGGAGTCTCCTGACACGGCAGTGAGGAAAGCAAGTCCTATTGCACAAATAAACGTAAGGCTTCTTTACCTGCTGTCTTCCTGCTCCTTGTTAGCCAGAGGAAGTCACACGCAGATCCAAAAGAAGTCTCTTTTCTGACGCTAAAGCCAGTCACCAAACCCAACATCACTGAGGCAAAGAATATTCTTGCTTTGGAAATAAAGAGGGGCTGAAGGGAATGAATATTCTTCAGCTATAATCTAATCTACCATTATATGGGAAACATTTCCACAACTAGCATAAGTAGAGAATTTGGGAAAAATTAAGACATGCTCATGGCACTATATAGTAAGAAAATGAAACAATGTAACAAGTTTATAATAGATTTTGTAGGTGCAGTACATGAAACATTACACAGTAGCTGGCCAAAGGATAATGCCATCACCTGCAAAGAGTAGATGAAGAATAGTGATTGACATCACAATCTAAAAGCCAGGTGTGATGGCACATGTTTGTGATCCCAGTGCTGAGCAGGTAGAAACAGGTAGATTGATAGAACATATTGGCCAGCCAACCAGCACTACTTGGCAAGTTCCAGGCTAGGAGAGACCTTGTCTTAGGGGGTGGAAATGGCCCCTGAGGAAGGACACCTAAGGTTATCCTCTGACCTCCAGATATACAACACAAGCACAAAAAGAATACTTACATTATGAAATGTAATATTTATGGGATATATCTGTGGGCTGGACACTTAATTTAACATGTGCTAACTAGCTTAGTTCACAACAACCTTGGCTATTAAAAGCAGAGCTGGGCAGTTCTTAAGATAGCATTTCTTTGAGAAATACTGAAGTTGAGGAAAAGTGGTCATTATTCTTTTTGTGTTTGTAACTCCGCTTGTGGAAGAAGAAACAAACGAGGAAGGTGAGGATGGAAAATTACTACAAGGAAACATCAGGATTAGGCACATTGGCTAAACCAACTTGATGTGATTCTTACTGAAGGCAGACATAGGTTCTCTGATGCTTATGGGATTTGGAGACGCTAAGCTTAACAAGATGCTTGCTACAGCTGGGTGATAGAGACTTTGGAAAGCACAGATGCTAGGGTTGGGGCCTAGAGAGTCAAGAGTTAACTAAGCTGGTCAAGGAGAGAGTCTTTGATAGAGACAAATGCTTGATCTTCATTTTACAGGGAAGGAAATTAAAAACAGTGGTTAAGATATTTGCCAAAGTCCTCCAGCTAGGAAGTAGAAGAGCCTGTGACTATGTATAGGGAGATTGTACCTCCAAAATCAGCTAGCAAGTGGGTAACAGAGCTAGAATTCATATCAAGGCCTTATGATTATTTTTGTTGTACCGTTCTGTCTTCTAAGTTTGTAGAATTCCTTGAACTCTACCCAGTGACACGCTGTTAAACTCTAGGTAAACAAAACAGAACCAGTTAGGTAGGGTAGTGTGCTGTCATTCCATGTGACAAAGCTGTATTTGAGAAAGCACACAAGTACATGAACAAGAATAATGCAGGCTGTATTTATAAGAAGATACCCATTTCCTGGTTCTTGGTCCTAATTGCCACATTCACTGAACACCGAGCCAGGAACTTGCCTTTCACACTGACAGCCACAGCATTGGTTCAGGCAGTGTGGAGTCAGCTCCAATATGAAAGGAAGTTCCCCCTCGGCCAGAAAAGAAAAGTCACCTAGGAGTCAGAGGAAAACAGAAATATTAATGCTCGCTGGGCAGTGGTGCACGCCTTTAATCCCAGCACTCGAGAGGCAGAGGCAGGTGGATCTCTGTGAGTTCAAGGACAGCCAAGGCTACAACAGAGAAACCCTGTCTCTGAAAAACCAAAAAAAAGGGGGAAAAAATTAATGGTATTGAAGTGGAGGGAAAATGATTTAGCATGACTAATTTGCTTAGTGTTGTGTTTCTTTTACATTTTTATCTCATTATTATTTATGTATGTAATGGGGGAGCATCGTATGCTGTCGTGTGCATGTGTATGTCATAAGACAACTTTGTGAAGTCTGTTTTCTCCTTCTACCTTGACATGGGTTCCGGGCATCAAACTCAGGTGGTCAGTCTTTCACAAGTGCTTTTTCCCTCCAAGCCTTCTGACTGGTCAGAATAGTGCTCTTTTTTATGGTGTTAAATTCACTTCTGGGGACTGGAGAGATGGCTCAGAGGTTAAGAGCACTGCCTGCTCTTCCAGAGGTCCTGAGTTCAATTCCCAGCAACCACATGGTGGCTCACAACCATCTGTAATGAGATCTGGTGCCCTCTTCTGACCTGCAGTCATACATGCTGTATACATAATAAATAAATAAATCTTTTAAAAAAAAATCACTTCTGAAGAACTATCAGGTGGCTGGAGAGATGACTTAGCTGTTACAAGCACTCGTTGCTCTTCCTGTAGACCCAGGTTTGATTGCTAGCTCCCATAGGGCTACTCACGACAGTCCGTAACTCCCGTTCCAGGGATTCCTATGTACTAGTCTCCAAGGGCACCAGGCACACAAGTGGTGCACAGACACACATGCAGGCAAAGCACCCATACATATAAAACAAAAAAGAAGAAAATATTATTAAAAAGGAAATGTGAAAAAAAATGAGGGGGAGGTTGACTATTATGCTAATAAACAAGACATGCCATTTACATGCCTCTTAGAATGTACAGAATGCAACTGCAGCACACACACAACTAGGACCGAAAGCCTTGAGTATGCTCACCACATCCTTAGACTGAACTGCAGCATCAGCCTCTCCAGTAATACCATGAAGGAGGGAGAGGATGTGATTTTCATCAAATGTTTTAAGGAATTTTGTCTCTTAATAAAGTAAAATAGTGCTTCATTCATTCTATTTAATGGAAAAGAAAATAAAAATCTACTCATCACCTAAATATCTCATTGACACATGGCATTTGCGTTGGAGTCCTCATGTAGGCTTCTCAAGGCTTTCTACATATTTTTTTTAATGGTTATAGAATAAGACCCTAGAGCATATCTTCTTTAAAGGCAAAATTTACACCTGTTTACACAAGGAAGATCAACACTTACCAAATAAGTGGAATATTAAGGCCTACTCAGCACATTTCATACCTGATACAGAAACTGAATGAAGTCTAGAATCTAGATTGGAGGTATAATCCCAGCACTCGGGTCCTCCTTTGCTTGTCACTTACAAACACACTGTTCTGTTTCTTCAGTGTGGTGCCACATGCCAGGGATCCCAGCACTTGAGAGGCTGAGTCAGGAGGATTTTGAGTTTGAGGACAGCCAAGGCTACATACCAAGACCATGTCTCAAAAACATCTCCACCTGACTACCCCTCAAAAGAAACTACTTTAAATGTTGATGTTTGCAGTTGTTCTAGAACCTTCCACCTAACTTTCTGTTGCCTACGTAAGGTTTCACTACCTTCCTCTTATCAGTGTGACCAAGTCCTCTGCTGGAAAGCACTTTGAAGCGGCGTTTTCTGTGACAAGCATTCTTGTGTGGGAAGAACTAGAACATGGGCTTGGGAGTTGAAACAGGAGGACCAGCTTCGTTTATTCAGTTGTTAACTGTGTTACCCTGAAAAAGACACTGATCTGGATTATAGGTTCATAAACTCAAAACACCAGTTTCTGCCGAAATGTCACCTGTAAGCTTTAACTTCTGTGTAAGAAATCTGTATCTGGCTGTGATTGGTTGATCTCTCCATGGTGTGATAAAAGTATATAGAAAACACATTTAAAATACTAGAAAAAGTTTTGTGTTTTTTAACATTTTTATGTATGTGAATGTTTTGCTTGCATGTATGTCTGTGCATCATGTGTGAGCCTGATGTCCTTGGCGGTCAGAAGAGGGCATGGAACCTCCTGGAACTGGGGTTATAGGTGGTTGTGAGCCACCTTGTGGGTGCTGGGAATTGAACCCAGTTCCTTTGGAAGAGAAGACAGTGCTCTTAATGGCTGAGCCAGTCCCAGAAAGGTGTTTGTTTTGTTTTTAACACACTTGTGGAGGACTTCAATGAGATCAGAGGTCTCAGCTGGCGGTGGTGGCGCACGCCTTTAATCCCAGCACTCGGGAGGCAGAGCCAGGTGGATCTCTGTGAGTTCGAGGCCAGCCTGGGCTACAGAGTGAGTTCCAGGAAAGGCACCAAAGCTACACAGAGAAACCCTGTCTCGAAAAACCAAAGACAAGAAAAGAAAAGAAAAGATCAGCGGTCCCTTCAGTTTCCCACCTGTTATTCTTGTAGCGCTGTTTGCAAGTACGCCACTCCGCTCAATGGTTGACTGGGAATTTAGACATTTCTTTTGGAATTTCTGTGTCTTTTTTGATGAGGACCAGTGTATACCTTTTACCCATCTTTGGTTGAACTTGCTGTTACTTTTGAATTTGTTGAGTTCTCTATGTACTTAAGTAGAATCCATCAGATAGTGTTTAGAATAGGTTTCGCCATCTGCAGCTTTTCGTTCACTAACATGGCCTTTTATAGGGCAGACTTCGGTTTATCAGTATTTTCTTGTGTGGACCGTGTTTTTAGTTTAAGACTAACAACTCTTTACCAGGTCTAGTTCTTTCTTTTTTATCTCAGTCTTTTTTATTATTATTAATATAATTTTTATTGGCTCTGGGAATTTCACATCATACACCCCAACCCCACTCATTTCCCAGCCCTTCTATGCCTTCCCTCCACCCTTGTAGCCTTCCCCTAAAAAAGAAAATTAAAAAATGAAAATAATCAAAACAAAACAATCCCAAAACAAAACTGCTTTGATTCTCCGTCCTTCCCGCCTCTCCATCACATACTCATTTGTCATTGGCCTTGGGAGCTGTGGTGTGTCATTCAGTAGACCCTTTTGTTCAAACAGCTTTCCTTACAAATATTCATTGCGGTGAGTTGTTGGTCTGGCTCAAGGCCTCTGGCTTCTGGCACACCATCATCCCTGGACCTTCAACGAAACTTCTCTCAGATCCTCCCGTTGCCCCAAGTCATAGAGATCCTGCGGCTCTGGTTCCACAAGACCAGTCCCTTCGTGTGCTCCAGCAGGTTTTAGATGGGGTAGATGTTGCAGTGGACCAACTCAAAGCCCTGGATGTGGGCCTGGGTGGTGGTAGAGTTAGTCAGTCTGGCCTGCTGGGGCCAGCACCCCCATGCCCTTCCTTCTCTTCCTTCTATCTTTGGTGCTGGGTTCAAACTTGGGATTTCATGTGGTAGGCACTGAGCTTTATCACCCAAAGCCCCCAAAATGTGCCATAAACTATAAATACAATATTCCATAAGTGCAAAATACAAGCTAGATGTTGAAGTCTTAGTATGAAAAAGAGTATAAAATACCTCAATAATTTTATAATGACTAAAATATCTTACATATGTTGAATTAAATAAGATGTATTATTTAAATTAATTTTGTCTGTTTCTTTTCATTTTTATAACATGGTGGCTAGAAAATAGAGCATTGGGGCTGGAGAGATGGCTCAGAGGTTAAGAGCACTGACTGCTCTTCTAGAGGTCCTGAGTTCAATTCCCAGCAACCACATGGGGGCTCACAGCCATCTGTAATGAGATCTGGTGCCCTCTTCTGGCCTGCAATCAAACATGCTGTATACATAATAAATAAATAAATCTTAAAAAAAAAAAAAAAGAAAAGAAAGAAAAAGAAAATAGAGCATTGTGTCTGTAACTTCTTTGAGATTTTCATGTAGCTGACTCTCTCTCAGCATACTGCCACAGACCTTCTCTGCCTGAACAGTGTTTGAGTACCATGTGAAGGAATTCTACCCACCTGCCATATCACCCTGTTGTTTCCTCATGGTTCTTTTCACTGTCCACAATTATCTTGCTCATCCGTGCATGTGATAATTATCTACCCCACTAGACAGCAAGATGCAATGAGGCAGGAAATTCATCTGCCCTTTAGTAAAAAGATTGACTGCTAGGTACCTAGCATCTAGGATAACGTCTGATTCACATTCAGCAGATGCTCATATGCTGGATGAGTGATTTCCACTCGCTGGGAATGGCTCTCTCTGCACCCATAAACTGTTCAGCTACAGTCCCTTCAAGAGTCACTTCAAGTAGCAGCTCCTTCATGAAGCCTTTCCTGGCTGTTGCCCCTCCTAGAAGCCACCGTCTTCCTCCATGCCCGGGTCTCTGACTGTACTTCTGGACTGTGTCTGTCTGCACCGTCTCTTCTGGGTGTAGCCTTTTCTTGTTCTTCGGCACGTCCCTAGTTCTCTAGAACAGGTTACAGGCCACATTCACTCTGTAGAAGTTAATCTTCAGTGCTATATCCATATAACAAATGATGTAAATTATAGCCCTTTGTTGAAGAAAGGGATTCCTGTGCAGTTTACTACTATAAAAACAATACATCATTTATAAATGTCACCATGCTATTTTTCTTCGTTCACTTTCTTCCCTTCTCCTTTTAAAGAAATTCACAAGCATCATACATGTGGTAACGTACATACATGCAGCAAATATCATATACCAAAAATAAAAATAAGTCTTTTTTTTAAAAGAAATTTACAAGTAAAACAGGATATATATGTAGATATATGTAGATATGTGTTACTATAATTGTCAAAATAATACAGAATTAAAGCTAAATTGAGTTCCCTCATCTGGAATAATCATCTTTGTCATTGCTGTAATCATCATTTTATATACAAAAATAATTTGAAATCATTATGTATAGTTGTTTTGGTTTGAGGTTTGTTTGCAGGGGTGGCTTTTTTGAGATAGTGTCTCATGTATGTACCTGGCTTGTCTAGAACTCACAGAGATGTGCCTGCCTCTGCCTCCTGAGTGCTGGATTAAAGGTGTGCGCCACCACTCCTTGGCTGGACTGTGTTTTGTTGTGAAGGTTGGATCCAGGTCTCACACATGTTGAGCGCCACTCTACCACAGAGCTACTCCCTTAGCTTCTGTGTATAGTTCTTAAGTCCGTTTTCTGCGTTATCTTGGAAATATTTTCAATGGTGCGCTATAGTTCCTAGAACTTCCCCTCTCACTTTAAAGGTGAGAGGGGCTCAGGAAAGCACACTCTGTGCTGCTCTGAGCCTGGTGGTAGTGGTGGTGGTGGTGGTGGTGGTGGTGGTGGTGGTGGTGGTGGTGGTGGTGGTGGTGGAGGAGGAGGAGCACACCTTTAATCCCAGCCTGGTCTACAAAGCGAGTTCCAGGACAGCCAAGGCTGTTATACCAAGAAACCCTGTCTCAAAAAACAAACAAACAAAAAGTTTCTTGAATAAGATTGCTATTTCTCTTTTCCTCTTTTATTCTTGGGCCTAATTAATTGTATTTTTTTTTTTGTCTCAATCATGTAAGAATATGAGTCTTGTGTAACCACAAGGTTGGGAAGTGATAGTTTGTATTCCAACCCAGATCTTTTAACTTCAAAACCAGTTATTTTTCTACTTCCTGTCTCTCTGAACTTTAGAACTTTAGAACTGTAAATGAAAATAAGAAAAGCCATTTTGCATGCATCAATGTAAAGATGGTCATCACCTAAGGAGTATTATATGCAGTCTTGTGTGCTAACTAAAACAGTGATGATCAGTGACTATGTACTGATACTCCTATAAAAGGGTTGTGTCCTGTAAACCTGGGTGCACTGAGAATAGTGTGAGTAAAAATGTGTTCAGGACACGTAACCAACCACACAGCACAGCTTGGGCACTGTGGAGGACCAGCTGCTTGAAGTCATGAACTCGGGACTGCTGGAGCTGTTCCTACTGCTGCCTGTCAGAGTGAGACTGTCATGAGGCATATAGCTAGTCAAAGCGCAAACTGCACTTTCTTCTGAGAGCATATGGCTTTATGTTATTATATGTTACAGATTATCTGTGTGTTTAGTTATTTCTCAGAGAACAGTATTATTCTCATAATTCAGTGGTTTGGTTTGGGGACTATAGGAATAAATGCAGAATTTATTATGTGCTAAGCTCAGGCATAATTTAGTTTACTTCAAGGTTTGGACTTTGAAAACAATGCCTTCTCTATTTTTTTATTTAGTTTTAGGGTAGAAAGTGGGAATTGTCAGAATAGGACTGTCTCTGGGTGGAAAGACTGCTCACTCTCTTCACTTTAGACTAACCTTCCTGACAGAAATCGATTGCTGGACGATGTTCCGATGTTCTGCCTATCACTCCTCCGACTCTTACTTCACTTTTCATTCCTCTCATGGCTGTGGGTATGCAACTCTTAGGAAATTTATTTTTATTTTAAATTCAATGGATGTCATTTCCACAAATTTATTCCATATATTCTGCTTCTAATGTGGCAGATGGGTAAGAGAGAGACTCCTCTGGTAGAATAGCAATGACTTGATTTTCTGTGATTCTCACCATTACTAAAGTGGACTACCAGGGTAAGCCAAGAGAGAATAAGGTGTAATTGCTTGCCTAAAGTGATAACATCCTTGCAGTATGTCCCTGAATACCAGTGAAGGAGGAAGATGTAGGGAGAAACATTCTTTATTTGGGAAATGGGAAAAACCAAAACATAGCACATGTTCATCATTTAAGTCTGTGAGGTAAAATATCACTTATTCTGAAATATTCTGTAAGAATATTTGTTTGTTTTAAAGGTCAGTAAGTCTGCACGTGTGTCTCATAGAAACTTCATAGAATAATTGGGCTTAGAAAGAGGGAGCTACTTGAACCTTGATAGATGAATTGTGAGCATGTTTTAATGCATCCATGAAGCTGATAATTGATACTAGTTAACTGACCTCTGAACAAATCCAAATATACCTAGGTAATTAATAATGTGTTAGACACCTAGAATTCATATTCAGTGTTCTAATAGAAATATTCAGACCAATATGCTTTTGAAGAAGAAAAATTTTATGACTATAATTTAAACCTGAAGACTAGTTTCTATTGAAGCAGAGCTTTTCTGCTTTTTTTGGATGGAACAATCAGAATCCCTTGCCTTTTCCTCCTCCTGACTGTCTAAAAGAAGCTAAACAAGTGCTGTGCTGGGGTATGTCCAGTCACTAAACCAGCTCTTGCTGAGTAGACACTGGGGACACTGTTTAGTGTTGGTTGATTGCCGTGATGTAAATGTTCTCTTCAGACCCAATTTTAGGGTGGAATGTAGTGTTGAGAAAAGATGTACAGTAGACCAGCATTGTACAGTGTTTCCATCATGCAGACAGAATGTATGTATACAACCTCGGAAGGGTAGAAAAGAACAAGGTTTAACACCCTGAAGAAGTGATAAATTCCAAGTATCTATTACTTTCATATAGCTAATTATGTCTGTGTGACTTAATGTTTAATAAGGATTGTTTCAGCTAACAATATGTATCTCATGAGCTGATACATACTAACTCCGGTTGTTCTAGACCTGTAAGGTATCAGTTTTCTTCCAACTATACAATTCTGGTGTTGGTAAATGTCCAAGCATTTATTCTTTTCTAAGATACAGAGCTGATCCTAAGGCCCAAGAAGTCATTCTGCAGTCAAGTCCCACATATCTTTTCCAATGTCATTTCAAGTAGTTACAAACGGTCTTAATGTTCTGTGTCCCCTGCCCAAATGTAGATGACTTGTAAGTTTTTAAGCATAGCACACTTTCCTACCCCAAACCTTTTCAAAAGTGTCTTCAGCCTTGAATGACCTCACCTCATCCGCCTGGCTTTCGCAATATTGTTTATTTCTTTTTCTAGAAATATCACAAATGCTACTGATGCTCATTTCCTTCTGTGGGAAACTCCCATTCTCCTTGATGTTTTTTCAGTTCCTTGTACTTCATTTGAACTCAAGTTTATTTTTGTAGCAAATGTCTATCATTCAGCAGATTATTAATTACCTTTGGATCATACTGTACTCAACACATTAATAGCTGTAAAATGATCAATAAATACTCGTTTATTTTAGTGAAACAAATTCTGGAGAGTGCATGATACAGACTGAGAAACTGACCAGAACAACCAACTTTAAGGTTTTTGAAATGAGATCATCTGCGCCGTTCTTACTCCTGCTAGTTCAGAACCGGGTTGTTTGTTTTCTGTCCATGTCTTGAAACTGGAGAACATCACGGGAGCTCTGGAACTTACTGAAGGCGAATTTCAGAGAGCAAACAAGGCACTGAAGACCAGAAAAGATCAAATTGTTGAACTATGTTTACAAATTTTTATTCTGATTTAGTGTACTTTATGGTGTTCTCAGAATAAAGCCAAAAGTACTGTTTCCAGTATAAAGATGGATTGGGCCTTTGTATTAGTAACGTCCCTGTGAAAGAAGGAAAACTAATCAAGCTCTGTGGCTTGAGGGAAACTCGTTTCCATAAACGTAATGGGTGAATGCCTCATCAGTCTGTTGGGTTCCTGGGCATTTTTTTTCTAGAGTTGCCTGATTGCCTTCACAGTGAGTATTGACAAGATCAAAGTATGTGAAGGAAATGCTCTAAAGTCAAAAACACCCCAAGACTTCGTGGAGAAGTGGCACGTTCTTTGTGATGGTTCTGCGTTTTTTTTTGTTTGTTTGTTTTTTAATCTTTTACCCTAAGCTGCCACCTAATGGCAAAAGTTTAAATGACATGTTTATAAAATCCAAAGAGTACATTGAAAGTTAGAGATTCGTTAATGATCCTTACTCCTTAATAAACATTTGTATAATTTTGTATTCTATTGGTTCAGTGATTTTTTTTGGACCTCAGAGAAGTCATAATTATTATTATCCTTTGTTAAACAAAAGTTTCTCTTTTCCTCCCTCTCTCCAGAGCGACAGCACTCAGACACCGTGGTGTTCTTCTACCTGTGGGTTGTCTTCTGTGTCATCAGTTCCTGTTATACCCTCATCTGGGATCTCAAGATGGACTGGGGTCTCTTCGACAAGAATGCAGGAGAAAACACTTTCCTCCGGGAAGAGATTGTCTACCCGCAAAAAGTATGTATGGAATGTTCACACTTAAGGAAAAAAGTAAAAAAGAAAAAAAACCTTAGCTGTATCAGTAGTTAGACTTTACAGCAATACTGACCCAAAGTTCTAATTACGTTAACCTAAACATGATAAAAAAATAATTATCCAGCTGGGTGGTGTACGCCTTTAACGCCAGCACTCGGGAGGCAGAGGCAGGTGGATCTCTGTGAGTTCGAGCCCAGCCTAGTCTGCGTAGTGAATTTCAGGACAGCCAGGATGGTTACACAGAGAAAGCCTGTCTCAAAAAACAAACAACAAAAAAATTATCCAAGATACCAATCCAGTCCACAACAACAAAAAGTGTCGTGTGTGCCATGTGGTAGATGCAGCGAGAATATAAGTGGATGAGCAAATGGCAGTGCAGTGGTAACTCTGGAGAGGGTGGCTTGCTCTGAGAAGCCTGTTTTCTTAGTGTGTTTGGCCGTTTGCACGCTCCCTTCTTAACTTCAATGACCTTCCCTTGCTATAGTTATTATATTGTGTTATAATGATGCTTGGGTGTTGCTCACTGCTCAGAAGAATTCTTGGTGTGTAGTAGACTTGGTGTACACCGACTGAGTGGCTACATACTTAACTGAAAAAGCAGCTTTATGAACACCCACGGGGGAAGGACTGCTGACTGCTCAGATCCTTTTGTCTATTGCAATAAGTACTTGTTGGTGCCAACCCAATCAGAAAAAAAAAAGTAGACAATTCTATAGGAATTATTTTAGCATTTTACCAGCACATTAGAATAAAGGAGTATGAGAAACTGAATTTTAAATAAAAAAAAAAGAAGTATCTTTACACAGATGATTTAGTAAAGGTAAATACCATGAATAGACCTGGAAAAAAAATTGAACAATGACCTGGGAATCTGGGTATGTGTATTCCAATCCCATCTGTATCACTAAGCTGTTTAGTCAGCCATACACTACAGGGGATTCTCAAAGATAAGGGTTTAGACTACATTAGCTCTTGATATATTCTCAGACTTGAAGTTCTGTTATGGATAACATATAGAAGAAGATTGAGTCAATAGTATTTTATCCTATACTAAAATGTCACCATTACATCAAATTTGTGTTTTGAAAAGTATATGATTGTGTAGTATTGGGTAGAGAAGGCCGTGACTGAGGCATTAAACATTTTTTATAATTCTCAATTAAAAGGAAAATGAACATGGTGAGGCCAGGCAATAGCATGCTGGTAAAGCACTAGCGGGACCAATACACACATTAATCCCTAATGCCATTTAAAAAAAAGAAGAAGAAGGTCAGTAATCAGAGTAGGCATGAATTCAGTTAAAACTACTTTAAACTCACCACGTGTGTGCTCTTTATTACTGCTCATGGTATTTGGTGAATACTACAACACATTTGTTTCCTGTGCTGATGCTTCAGTGCAGTGTATCTTTACATAAATGCTAGTCTGTTTTCTATTAAAATGAGTTCTGATTTACTGTTTTCTATGTAATGGAATTAGTGAGTAGAATCTTTCAATTAGTTTATTATTGTTGTACATTTTAAAGCCATAGAAAATAAAGGATATACTTTCTTACATTGTAATTGCAAATTTATGAGAAAAAAAGTGAAGAAACTATTTGTGAAGTCCAGTGAACCTTCATTATAAAATCCTATCATAGGCCTCATAAAAATTCTGCCTTCTTTCTCTCATGTGGGGAACCTAGATTGGTATGTATTTGTGTGTGTGTGTGTGTGTGTGTGTGTGTGTGTGTGTGTGTGTGTGTGGTGAAACTGGAAAGGGGACCCTGAAAGGGTTAAAAAGACCTTACGGGAGGAGGAGGATGGGAACGAGGACACACGTGTGACATGAAAATAAGGAGGAGCTGTTGCTGAGGAGGAAGGTGGGCTGGGGCAAAGGGTGGGGCAGGGGGATAAGAATAAAGACTATGGAATGCCCTCTGAAGCCTATTGCTTATTGTATGCTAACTTAAAATTTTAATTTAAAAACTAACCGTCAGTAGACAATGTCTAAAACTGACTAGTCAAAACATTAAACGCATTATTATTTAAAATTGTGGAGGGCAAATGGAATGGGTAGTTACAAATGTCAGTCTCTGGGGAATAGAAAAGAGGAGGTACAGGGATCGATGGTTGGTTCTTTTTAATAGCCTTCTGATGGTGACTCATACACTGTGTTAAAATTAAATAGGGTTGTAGAGATGGCTCAGTGCATAAGAACACTTAACTTGGAGAGGACCTGCACACAGTTCCCAACACCCCATGGCTGCTCACAACCACCTATAACTCCAGTTCCAGGGGACTCAGTATCCTCTTCTGGCTTCCAAAGGCACCAGGCATACACATAGTATACATATAAACATGCCAGCAAACACTTGCACACATAAAAGAACAATACTAATAACAATACTAACAAGAACAATTTAAAAGTAAATTAAATACATACTATAGCTTAGTGCATAGCAGTTCTAGTTACCAAAACCATAGCCTTTAAATACATTTTGAAGTGCTAATTTTGCTTGGTAATAAGCACATCCATGAGTTTTGGGATCTATTGGCAATTTGTATGTTTAAGACTTTGGGTAATTAAACTGGATTAGTTGAATACTATCTCTTATGTTCAGCCATGCTTGTGAAATCTAAGCCTCATTTGATTTATCAAATGAAAAACAAGACAAAACTTGTATTATATATGGGATAAAGAAATTTAAAATTTTAAGTACAAATGGTACAATTAATAAATCTGCTAATATCCTTTAGTATTAGCAACTTAGTTGGCTTACCATGTTTCTCCTAGAATGTAATCTCAGTTGATCAGGGTTCTCATTTAACTTCGAAAGAGTCTTGTGTACAGTGTACACATGAGCTATATTTGTTAAATGATTTCTGAAACTCAGTGCTACATTATTTTAAATACTGCACTATTTAGGGAAAGTAAAACCTATGTAACATTTCCCCCATGTATCTGTTGGTGGACGTCTATGAGTCTCAACAGCTGATGTAGAGGTACTTTGTGAGAAACGTGATGAGAGACATTGCTGTGGAACAACCTTTTGTATGCTGTGAATATGTATTATTCTCATTGTTAATAATAGAGCTGATTAGCTGGTAGCCAGGCAGGAAGTATGGGCAGGACAGCCAAACTAAGAAAGGGAAGAGAAGGGTGGAGTCAGACAGAGTCACCCAAGAAACAGGATGCTGGAGGACCAGTAAGCCACGGACCACATGGCAATAAATAGGTTAATAGGAATGGGTTAATTTAAATGTAATAATAAGCCTGAGCCACCGGCCAAGCATTTATAATATAAGCCTCTGAGTGATTATTTGGAAGTGACTGTGGGACAGAGAAACTCCGTTTACATATGGAGTTTCAACATGTGGCTGAAATTTCCACATAAAACCTAAAAAAGCTTAAAAGAAGGTTCTCAACACACAAAAACAGAGCCAGATGCAACTTCCTAGTCTCACAGTCTCATGCCAGCCAGATGCAGAAGAAGCAAGATGAGAATGTTGTATTGAGAAAAGATACAAAGCCATGTGGATAAACATAGGTAAGAATTATAGGTTAATTTAAGTGTAAGAGCTAGTAATCAGCCTGAGCTACCAACCAGGTATTTATAAGTAATATTAAGCCTCTAAGTGGCTATTCAGGGATTGGCAGGCAGGAGAGAATGGTTTATTGACAGAATATACTCTATTTGCTTGTATCTCCTAGGCCTACTACTACTGTGCCATCATAGAAGATGTGATACTGCGCTTTGCTTGGACTATCCAAATCTCTATTACTGCTACGAATTTTCAGCCTCATGTTGGAGACATCATTGCTACTGTCTTTGCCCCCCTTGAGGTTTTCCGGTAAGCAAACCATTGAACAATCTATCAAGGATTCTTTTAAAAGATGCCTGGTACTGGGCCAGCAAGCTGACTCAGCAGGTAAGGCACTTACCACTACCATGTCCGATAATCTGAGTTTAGTCCTGGGACTCAGATGGTAGAAGATACTTGTCCTTGACCTCCACACATGAGCTATGGCATTCGTGCCCACACAAATACAAAGAAGATAATTAAATGTAATAAAAAATTTTATTTGGGCATGGGGTGGTACAAACCTTTAATCCAAGCACTCAGGAGGCATAGGCAGGCATATCCTTATGAGTTCGAGGCCAGCTTGGTTTACATAGAGAGTTCTAGACCAGACAGAGATACATATGAGACTCTGTCTCAAAAATAATAATAATTATTATTATTATTATAAAATCACAAAAAGATAGGTTTAAAAATAGCAGACATTTAGAAATGAACCAAAACATGTTTGTCTCTTTTCCACTGTGAAAGAGAACTAACAGGCACAGGGTGGAAAGGAAGGTTTCAGAGAGACTTGAGTCCATGGCAGGGGTGGCATGGCAGGGTATGGTGACATAGCCCATGACAGAGGCTGGTCCATCACAGTGGACCAGGAACCAGAAGACGGAGGCCAGAACTAGGGGCAAGTCTACATTTCAAAGATCCCAAGTGCCCTTCTCTGGCCAGGCCCCACCTCCTACATGTTCCACAGCCTTCAAAGTAATACTGGAAAGACTCAACGCATGAGCCTTTGGGGACATTGTAATGTCTAGTGCCCTGGAGTCAGAGTTAAAATTGTAACAAAAATGTTACACTATTTCTAGTAGACTGGAATTGAAAGTGATAGCAAAAAGAAAGTGAAAATGCAACTACAAAGCCACTGGAAACATAACCATAAATGTATGTATCAGAAAAGTAGAAAGCTTAAGAAATCAGAAAAAAATTAAAACTGCAAATCTAACCCAAAAGATGGAAATGCATAGATTAGAAATTACCCAAACAGAAACTGTGCAGTGGAGAATATTAACAAAAAGTAACAATTGATGAAGTGGTACATAAGACTACTCCAGGGAGAGCGGGAGGAAGAAGACGTCTGTCAGAAACCATAAAGAAGGCTGGGGTGTGGTTCAGAGGCAAAGTTTGACCAAAGTGCACAAAGCTCTGCATCCCCTCCCTGGCCCAGGAGGGAAGTTCTGAAGGTTTTTAAAGAGACTGTAAGTACCATTAGATGAAAGAGTCAAATTCCTCAAAAAAAAAAAAGAAAGAAAGAAAAGAAAAAGAAAAATCTAGGAAATTTGTTTTTTGAAGGCATCAAAATTTAAATCAATATCAGAATATTTTTTTGTAAAGAAAATGCCAGACCCAGAAATTCTTCCGAATAGTTGAAGTCAACTTTTTACTGTGTGTGTGTGTGTTTTTTTTTACAAAGCACTCCAAAGGAGAGGGACAAAAAAGGAACAAGAGCCCAGCATGACAGTCATCTGAAACCTCCAAGGATATTCCCAGAAAGACCCTGTGCTACCACTATGTTGTCTCACAGCATAGTTACAGAAATCCTGAACACAGTATTAGCTAGTGAGTCCACTAAAAAGGTTAATACTTCAAAATTCAGGATCATTCTGTGAATTGAGGTTTAATATTTGTCTCAGTTACTCTGCTGTTACTGTGAAGAGACACCATGGCCGGTGCAGCTTATAAAAGGAAGCCTTTAATCGGAGCCTTACTTAGTTTCAGAGGGTCAGTGTAAGATCAGCCTGGCAGGAAGCATGGCAGCGGGCAGGCATGGTGCAGAAGCAGTAGCTAAGAGCTCTATCTTGATCTGGAGGCAGCAGGCAGAGGCATTAAGACTGGTTCTGCCCATGGGCTTTTGAAGCCTCAAAGCCCATCTATCTCAGTGACACACCATCTCTAACAAAGCCATTCCTCCTAATCCTTCTTAAACAGTTCCACTAAGGACCAAGCATTCAAATATATGAGCCTATGGGGGCCTTTCTTATTCAGACTACCACAGTGTTCAAAAACTAACTCGTGTCATTTAACTCAATAGCAGAATAAGGGAGGAGTCTGTTACATTGAGAAAGGCCATTGTTAACAATACCTGGTTGAGCAAAGGGGTATGTATCTATAGTAGCAGCTGTTTTGAAGTCTGTGGCAGGAAAACTGTTGGAGGTCAGGCTAGGCAACATAGTGAAAGCCTATATCAAAACCAAACAAAAATTTCAACAACTTAAAAATCGATACTTGTTCCTGAAAAAAAAAATAGGAAAAAGATATAAGATCATAAAGCACTCTAAGCTCTCCGTTGTGGTTAAGCTGAGCCCATGTCTGCTGTCCCCAGTTATGTTTACCACCATAATGCTGCAAGTGGTGGGTAGTAAAATGAGGAGGGTTATACAGGACTTACACCATATCATTTTAATAATGCCAAATACATTCAAACATCCAGAAGTCAATCTAATGAGAGATTGGTATATGTGTGAAAATTGACAAGCCATTTCTATAGTGGCATGTGTGTGTGTGTGTGTGTGTGTGTGTGTGTGTGTGTGTGTGTGTGTGTGTGTTTCAGATAGAGTATCACTAAGTTACCCAGGCTGGCTTCCAGTTCACTATGCAGCCAAGGTTGACCTTGGTCCTGCTGCCTCCCTCCCAAGTGCTGGGTTTACAGGTATATGCCAACCATGCCTGGCAGTTCTATAATTTATATAGAAACACAAAGACTAACCAAGACTATTTCAAAAAGAGCAAGGTTAGAGTAGTAATCTAAGTTGCAGACTGGTCATATAAATAGAGAACAAGCCAGCACACCATGTTAGTAAGAGGTAGACAACAGGCGCCACTGGAACGGATTGGGGCATCCAGAGACAGAGCCACATATGTTGTGACACCACCTGTTGACAAAGTTAGCTGCGTAACAGGGAAGCGAGAACATTAAACATGAGTCAGCTGACTGTCTATAGAGAAGAAAATGAATCCTGACTCCTCTCACATTCAGTATACAGAATCAATTACAGGGCGGTCACAGAGCTAAATAAGAGCAGCAGATAAGCTCTCTAGAAGCTGGTAGAGAGCACTAGAGGTGGCTTTCAGTGTAGTAATGTATTTCATATTTCAAGATAACAGTTAGGCAAACGTATTTTTGTATACTGGCCAAGCTATATACTAACATGCAAACTTTGAGGTATATGTGATGTGCTTGTTTTTTTTTTTTGTTGTTGTTGTTGTTTTGTTTTGTTTTCCTATAAAGGAAACATTTAATTGGGGTGGCTCACTTACAGTTTCAGAGGTTCAGTCCATTATCATCATGATGGGAGCATGGTAGCATGATGCATATGTGGGGCTGGATTAGTAGCTGAGAGTCCTACATCTTGCAGGCAACAGGAAGGAGATTGTGACACTGAGTGAAGTTTAAGGAAAAACCTCAAAGCCCATCTCCACAGTGATACACTTCCTCCAACAAGGCCACACCTATTTTAACAAAGCCACACCTCTCAATAGTGCCACTCCCTTTGGAGGGCATTCTATTTCAGATCATCACATTTCACTCCCTGGCCCCGATGTGCTTGTTTTTAATTGCATATTTATAATTATCTTGTATGTATATGTGTGTAGATGCATGTGTGTCATCGTACACATGTGGAAGTCAGAGGACAGCTTGTAGAAATTGGCTCTTTCCCTCCGGTGAGCTCCACTGACTGCACTCAGGTCCTTGGGCTTGGCAGCAGGCACCTGAGCCATCTCACTGACCTATGTTTAATTTTTTTTAAGTAACCTTAGATAAATACGTGACAGTTGGACTGACAGATAACTCCTCAACAGTAACAGTGAAAGTCAGAAATCACTAAAATTATGTCTTAAATGTGCTGGGGGAAAAGTGAAAGCCTCCCTCCCTTTAACTCTTCAACCGTGAAGATAGCTTGTACAAATGAGAAGATAAAAAGATACTTTTAGATAAGTGTATAGTATCCCTGTGAGCCAGGATGGACAAACATAGCCTGATAAATAAGATAGGATTGGAAACAAAGCTAATCCTGAAAGGCAAAGGAGGGCTCTGGAAAGAGTGTGCTCATTTGTGGATGCCATTGATCTCTGGACCACTGCCCCCTTTTCATTTCCCTAAACATCTGTGTCTGAGGCCCAAACACTCCATAGTAACCACCCTCTGCACTTGGCTGTCTCTGCTCTCATTTCTCTCTGTTCTTCCTTTCAACCCATGTATTGTTCCCAACACTGAAATGGGGCCACTTTTTAAAACTATTATGTACTTATGCATGCGCATGTGAGCGCAAACATGCCATTGTCACTGTGAGTGTAGAGAACAGAATAAAACTCAGTAGTCAGTTCTCTCCTGCCACCTTATAGGAGCCCAGGATCAAACTCAGTTTATCAGGCCTGTACTCAAGCACCTCTACCTGCTGAGCCATCTCACTGACCCTCAAATCAATCTGTGAGTTGGAGGCCAGCCTGGTCTACAGAGCGAGATCCAGGACAGGCACCAAAACTACACAGAGAAACCCTGTCTTGAAAACAAAACAAAAAAAAAAAACCAAAAACAAAAAAGCAGACAGATATGGGGTTAAACTTGAGAGACCAGAGGAATAGGACAAGCCACAGCCAACCTCACCTACCAACCCTCAGCCTCCAGAGAGACCTACTTCCTATATACCCATATCTGTATGTCTTTCTGTTCTGCCATCTCACTTCCTCTCTCTACATCACCTCCTGTCTGTCTGTACAGACCTCCAGACCTCCATGGTTAGTGCTGGGATTAAAAGCGTGTATCACCATGCCTGGCTCTGTTCCCAGTGTGGCCTTGAACTCACAGAGATCCGCATGGATCTCTGCCTCCTGAATGCTAGGGTTAAAGGAGTGTGCTACCATTGCCTGACTTGGCCGGCTTTTTCCTCTGATCCTCAGATAACTTTTATTGGGGTACACAGATAAAATACCACCACAAGGTACTCTGTGGTACCAGTTATACTTCTGTCACTGTCCCTCAGCATTCACAGCCTGGGTGACATTCCAGTGTTAACCCATTCCTGGTGACAGAGAAGCATAGGCAGAGAAACTAACTCACCCATCATCTTTATAGCTAGTAAGTGGTGGAGCCATGATTAGAATCTAGACAGTCTGTTCCAGAGCTGAAGCTCCTGGATTGTGCTGTTTTGAAAACTCTTGCCTTCAGTTCTCTGTATTTATCTTTTATCTCCCAACAAAGCACTATCTTCACTTAGCTCCTCAGAAACTATGATCTCCTCTCTCGTAGCTTTTCTTCTCAACTCCTCCACTGATTTTTCTTCCTCTTTCTGACCTATAAGTGTTGGGATGATGCTCTGCACATGTCTCTTCCACTTATATTATTCCTAAAGGCCATGATTTGAAATAGTGTCCTTATGCTATCTCCAGCCCCACACTCTTGATCTCCAGGTTCACTGTGTCCATCTACCTACTGAATTCTCCACTTGGGTCTCTAATGACTGGGTAGCTCTAGCCTAACAGGAAGAAATCTGGTTCTTTGGTTCCAATAAATGATGTCACCCTTCACTCAGACCACTAGGCAGTCCTGCCAGCTTCCTCTTCTTAGTAGATCTCTAGTCTTGCTCCCCGTCACCATCCACTTTCCTGGACTTCTAACTGGTCTCCATGTATTCTTCTCTCCCTAGTCCAGTCATTCTTCTATCCGTAGAGTAATCATTTAGAACAAATCATGTTGGTCTCCTCAGACCCCTCACTGTGAAACCTGGGCTCTTCCCAGGGGTGTATATGGCCCTCTGGGGATGGGTCCTCTTCTGAATCTCCATCTTATTTCCTGCTATTTTAACCACAGTTTTCCATGCTGGCCCCACAGACCTTGCTTCTATTCCAATACCCCAAAAGTGTTTTCTTAGTCTACTTTTTTTTATCCTGTTCCCCCAGCTAAGATACTTGTCTTCCTGAGTTTCCTATGACTTGTCTCTTTGTATCATTCAGACTTCTCCTGGATGTCATCTATCTGTCAGTCAGTTTCCCTAACCAGTCTTATGGCAGGGTGCTCTGTGTTTCTTTTCTGCTCGACAGTCTGCAGAACACCTAACAGCTTTCTTTACTCACCTGTCTTCACTACCGGAATAAGGGCAGAGACTATATTTGTGTCGGTCAATGTCATTTAAGCATTCAGTAAATACTTACTGGACAAAGAGAAAGATTATATTCCAGAAGACAATCTTTGTGACTTTCCCCCAATCTCACACCGTCTTTCCCTTTACTTATTGTGTGGGTATGCACAGGAGGAGAGGGGTGGTACATGTGAGGTCAGGGTCATTCCTCAGATGCCTTCCACCTTTTGTTTGAGACGGGGTCTCTCAGCAGCCTGGAACTTCACCGCGTAGGCTGGGCTGCCTTTACTGGTCCAGTATAGACCCACCTGTCTCCGCTTCCCATCCTGTCATTGCTGTAACTCGGAATGCACACCACTGTGCCTGGCTTTTTACATGGGTTCTGAGTTTCCATACTCATATCCTCATGCTTTTGAGGCAAGTTTTTTGGGTTTTTTTGTTTGTTTGTTTGTTTTTTGGTTTTTTGTTTGTTTGTTTGTTTGTTTGTTGAGACAGGGTTTCTCTGTGTAGCTTTGCGCCTTTCCTGGATCTCGCTTTGTAGACCAGGCTGGCCTTGAACTCACAGAGATCCGCCTGCCTCTGCCTCCCGGGTGCTGGGATTAAAGGTGTGCGCCACCACCACCTGGCTTGGGGCAAGTTCTTTACTACTGAATCGTCATCTCCCTAGCCCTCTCTTTGGTTTTAATAGTCTAGTCCATAATAATTGTTTTGTTTTGTTCTTGGTGAGTAGGAACCTGAGTCTCCTGGAAGTTGACAGACAGTAATATTTTCAGATCTTAACTTGAATGTGTGTACCCCCATTTTCTTAGGCGATTCGTATGGAACTTCTTCCGCCTGGAGAATGAGCATCTAAATAACTGTGGTGAATTCCGTGCCGTGCGGGACATCTCTGTGGCCCCCCTGAATGCAGATGATCAGACACTCCTTGAGCAGATGATGGACCAGGATGATGGGGTGCGAAACCGCCAGAAGAATCGGTCATGGAAGTACAACCAGAGCATATCCCTGCGCCGGCCTCGCCTCGCGTCCCAGTATGTATAGACTCCTCTTCTGAGTAGAGTACTTTTTTTGGTCCTTAACACCGGGTAACACTAGCTAGCTAAGAAGCTCCTAGATGAACCAGGTGATGTTGCTGATACTCAGCCATGCTTTCTCTCCAGACAGTAGGAGTCACAAACCACTCCATGATCAACTTCTGGAATGTCTTCATGAGTACATCAGATAAATGTCAGAGTATTACCTACTAACTGGCAATATAAAAGAACATAGGAAACAATTTGTTGGAAAATGATTTACTTGATTCTTGAATATGGCGTGCTTTGTATACTGAAAACCTTCAAGTTAGTTTAGAAAGCCTATCATTTGCGTAACCTTGACCAAATTCTTGAATTTCTCTGTTACCACTCTTCTGTACATTGGAATGTGTATAGTTCAAAGGGAGATTAAGAAGAGTAAATTTGCCAGGCATGGTGGTACATGCCTGTAATTCCAGCACTTGAGAGGCAGAAGCAGATGGATCTCTGTGAATTCAAGGCCAGCCTCATTTACAAAGTGAGTTCCAGGACAGCCAGGGCTACACATAGAAACCCTGTCTTGGACAAAAAAAGAAGAGGAGGAGTAAATTCATTATTTGTGAAACTTACCCAGTATCCTCACAGAAAGAACCCAGCAAGAAGACGCTAAGACGCTATCTTATTAAATACATACACTAGGATTCTTATTGGTCATTTACCCTGTGTTTCTAAAATGAATAGTAGGCATAGAACATCTGGTGACTCATTGAGATTTAGAGAACAGACTGCAGAGTAGACTGGAATAAAGAGACTGAAGTTGACCAGTTTTCTGAAGATAAGGGAGTGTCTGGGTAAGACCACGGTGGAAATGAAGGGTGGAAAGGAAAAGCACGTGTCCAGAACAGCAGTGAGAAAATAGAGTTGGGTGTGCGCCCCTGAGTGGTCCAAGACTGGCCGGGCATTCAGACGGTGGAAGCAGGAGGATCAGTTGATGCTTATCCTTGGCTTCATAGCAAGCTCAAGGCCAGCCTGGTCTACACTAGACCTTGTCTCAAAAACAAAGAAACCAATAGCCCAAGACTGAAAGCTGCAGGAAAGAAACATGTTCTTTCAAGGAGTGCTGTGAAAGGAGATTTGAATGACACTACAGTGTGGTGGGAAGTATGGGATAGTAAAGACCCAGATCTGGGTCTTAAAGTCCGACTAAAGAGCATAAAGGGAGGGAGCTGAAGGGGCTGTAGCCCACTGAGCACGGGAAGTAGAGTAAGTCCTGCCAAGCTTTAGTTAGAGATCTGGGAAGCAAGAGTAGAGAAGAGAAAAGGCAGAAAGCAAGGCAAGAGGAAGGGTAAAGCGGCCGAAGTCAACAAGGAAATCACCAGAAGAGCATGGGATCAGCCAGGCGTGCGGCTGTCAAAGGGGGGGCGGGAAACGGGGTGGGGGGTGCTGACTGGGTAAGAGAGGGGCCTCGCCGGGCTGAAGAAAAGAAAATGCTGGTGGGCAAAGCTCCTCACTGTGAAGGTCTCAGAGCCACCAGCAGAGGGCAGTCTAAACACACGTTCTGTTTCAGAAGTGAGGCTCTTTGGCACCAGATTATGTTCATTTCAGGTGTGTAACGGGAAACTAGATGGCAACCAGAGGACGATAATTAGAGGACCAGGTTTTTGCTCCACAAAGTGCAGGGATTTAGAGTGAGACCTGAGTCTATGAGTTCTGATGTACAATTCATGGAGCCATAGCACATTCCTCATCTTCTGAATGTCGCTTCCCCGTCTGCCTCGTGGGAATAAAAGTCTCCTTTCACAGACACTACCTTCACACTTGGGGCTAACGAGTTGGAGGACATTTTTGTCTTACTTAATCCCACTTTGATAGAGTACAAGCATCTCCGCACAGAGTCCTCAGTAACTGATGGTTTTGTGCCGCTCGGCAATCCACAGTGCTGACGGTGTAACTGAGGCGCCTGCAGTATCATTGGGTAGTCAGTGCTCAAATCTGGTCTTGTTTTTGAGTGCTCCTCTGATGCTTAAAGATGACCCACTGTGGTTCCTGCTGCTTCACTTCTACAGTAGATAGTTCCTGTTTGGGATGCGTGCTTGATGGTGGTAAGGGTGGACGTACACCAGCACTGTATGTGATCAGTTACATGTCCCTTTCCTCTGATTACCCTAGATCCAAGGCTCGAGACACTAAGGTATTGATAGAAGACACAGATGACGAAGCTAACACTTGAATTCTCTGAAGTCTAGATTAACATCCTTGGTTTCCTACTCTACAATTCTTCCCTTGACCAACGCAACCTCCAGCACCTTTTTCCAGCTGAGAACAGGAGAAAACAGAACACGTTCCCGGGCTCTTCAGATCGGGTCCTATGGACTCCGAGCAAGCTCACTGTGTTTCTTTCCTTTTCTTCTGGTTTAATCTTCATTTTTCTATTTTTAAAACAAATACTTCATTTTGCCAATCAGAGGATGTTTTAAGGAACAAAAACCTAATACTTATGGATTGTTTACAATCACAAAGACACAGATGCCCATCAGGATGAAGAACAGGCATTGGAAGGAGGCCTCTGATGGACGGCATGGACATAACTCAGCTTCTGCCTGGCCCGGTTTTGACTGTTGGAAACCGGACACTGGTTTTTAAATTTTCTGTCAGTTTCTGTGGAGAGTTCTTTCCCTTCCTCCCTAGCCAGCGTAGAGGCACTGGCAGCACCCTCCTCCACGAAGCTTTTTAATTTGACGTGGGTTTTCTCATTTGGGGAGGGGTTCGGGTAGTGGGGAATACGATGTATTCGTTACCTGTGGTCTTCTCATTATTTATGAACCTTAACCATAAACCTGTGAAGGGAGCAGGAGAAACTAAGGTCAGATTGCATTTGGGGGGTCGAGCCCACATACCTCTTACAGGAAACAACTTGTACCAGTTTGACTTTTCCTTTTTCGTTTTAACTTTAAGCCAAAGTTTTATTGCTAAATTTTAAGTTGCTGCTCTAGAGTCCCGATCGTCCCTGTCAGGACCCGGCATCCCACTTGCTTCCAGCTGGTAGACATTCAGAGAAGAGGTTCTGATAGTTGTGTCTTTAGACCTGGTCCAGGATCCATTCTCCCATATTCCAGACACAGCAATGAGGTTCTGCCATGTGCTTCTGCATGTAAGAGAAGTGTAGTCTGAGTCTCACGGGCTGAATGGAAAGACAGGCCTATTTCAGACTCTTCACGCCTTTATTAAATATTTCCCTGTCTGGTCTCATTTACTTTAGCCAGAATTTGATCAAATTCAAAGTCTTTTGTGGGGACTGTACTTTTGAGCATGTAGAACAAATCCTTCTTCCTTCAAATTGCATTGACAAAGACTGTGGCAGCCATTTTTTAAGCCCAGCAGTATTAAAAGGTGAATGTTGGATTTTATGACCTCCCACTATAGAAACCTGTTTTTAAATTTGGGACCTCTAAACCTGACCATACTTTTAAAACTATATTTCTTAGAAACGTCAGGCTATAAATACCCATTTTTACTTCTTTATCTCCTTCCGTCTTCCTAAATTCTCTAGAGAAACCTAAAAACATACAACATTTGACATACTTGAAAATGGCCAGTATCAAATTTAGTGTTCTTCAGTACTAGGGGTATAGACCATTGGGAGTAGTGATTGCCTAGCAATCTTAAGACCTTGGGTTTTCTCTCCGTCATGGGGGCGGGGGACCATTATTTAATAAAATTAATAAAAATACCAGGAAAAAGTCAAGTCTGCATTAATGCCCCTTCCCTTCAGATCTAGATGAAAGTCCCACATAGGAGAGTCATCAGGGTCCATGCACTTACGCCCTTTTCCCATTAACTTTAGACAGAGAAACAGTGCATAGGAAGATGACTTTTTTAAACACTTGCTTTGTTTTAAAATCGTGGCTCCTGCCCTTGAACTCCCCTCTTGTCATTAGCCCACCTGTGGACCATAACCTTTACTCATTAAAGTTACTGCACTACTAAAATTCTGCCAGTTAACTCCTCAACTTCCCTTTAGAGTTTTTCATTTTTATTCTGACAAGGTTCCAATTTTTTTTCCTTCTGAATTGAGATTTTAACACATACACACCTTTGAACGCGCACACGGTGTTGTAGGTTCTGTTGCTTTTTGTGTTTTGCCAAGCATGTCCCTTGCCCCAAAACTAAAGAACAAACATTTATTTTAAAAATACAAGCTATAAACAAATTATATACTTTACAATAATCAGTGGTAACAATTTAGAGACCCTTGTAAATTAAAGGTTGCATTATTTCTATTTAGAAATTTTTTTCCTGACTATTCTGGGTTTTTGTACTTTAAAGCAGGTGGTAGATTTCACTGGTCTCTGAGGTAACAGCAACAATTATTAAGAATATATAGGAGAGTCCAGTGACCAGTCATTTTGTGTGCAAATAAAATCAGTGGTCCTGTGTCTCCAGAGCCATATGATTGTCAGCTGCTTTCTCTGTTAATGAGTCCGTATGGCGACATACACAAACTCACAGTTGACTTCTGCTATTCCGACTCCTTGATGTTTTGACGTCAGCTAACATATGGCCAGTTTGCACTTTCTCCACCTGTTAGAATCAGTATTAGTTCTTTCATAAATAATGCAGTGATAGAGAGTATTCCTTTTCTGATGTGTGTCCTGTTAACTACTCAAAAGTAAGGCTTCCATGCTATCCAGCTTACCACAGCAGATGCCCTGGTACTTACTAATATACTCCAACTTCATCTCCCCCTAACTCTAAAGAAATTACTTCATCCAAAGAATTTGGGAACCTAAGTATGCATTTCAGTTTTTCCTTTGAAAAAGGGCAATGTGCATTTTTCTCCTCAATTTCATCTGCCCTAGGCACTGTGAACACTGTGTCCTGCTAATGTTCAATTAAGTAACCCTGTACCCTGAAACTCCTGATGGAAATCTTAGAAGTGAATCCATACCACCCTTAATTTTAGTTTTATTTGAAAAGGACTCAATTTTAATAGCGCTTAAAATACTCCCAAAAGGAATGAAATCGAGAATAAAGTCTTTTCTTTTATACTATGTAGAAAGCAATGGAGTACAAAGAGCCATTAGAGGTGTGTTCTTAACAAATGAATGCCATGACAGTGGATCACTGATGTCCTCCTCATACAAAACAATGGCGTTGATCAGAAATGGAGTCATCTGCTAGTTTGGTTTAAAAGTCATGCATGTCATGTGGGCTTTGTGTCTCCAGCACCCTATTATTAGACTCCTGAGACAAATTGCTTAACGTTACATTCAGGGGACACTGTGGTTCCCTAGTTTCTGAACAGATGAACCTAAAAGGTAAGAGTAGAACTGAGTCATACAGAAGCACATTAGCAGTGAATTGGAGGGTAACAAAAGAATTTTGGAGATGACAGAGAGGACTTGGGCCTTGGCAGCAGGAACAGGGCACTAGGTAACTCAAGTGACCTTTCCATCCCACTGTGCCTCCACTTCCTGTCACTTTGCATCATTTAAGAATAGTTCCTTATACCCAAATTTGATTTTCCAAGCAGTAACTACAGAGATTGCTTATTCTAAGAAAAAGAATTTAGAAATAACACTATCTATGACATTATATTAAGCCCCTGGGATTCAGAACTGAAGTGATTACACTATTTCGTAAATATGTTTTAGGTTGTCATTCTAAACTACTTTAATAAAATTTGCCTCCCTCTAAATAGATATGTCTTACTGTAAACAAAATGCTCTGGTGTCTAAAATTAAGATACTTCTTAGACTAAAAGTTGATCATGTTGAATCTTGATCTCCCTCGACTACAGAAACCAGACTTTTCTCTAGTCTAATAAACCAGTGTCGTTACTGACCAGGTGAAAATAGAAATTCAGATTGGATTTTGAAAATGGTAATCTGCTTTTTTCTCCTTGGTCTAATTGGTTTTTGCTGGTCATTCACCTAAACATGGGTTTCTGAATTTCTGATTTCAGTTATGATATTAAATCTTAAAACTCCCAATCTGCCTATTCCAGGTTTATACATTGTCAGAACACGTGGTTATGTGGGATAGAGCTGATTATATCGTAACTCCAGTTTGTGGTATGTAGTGTGACAGACCAGCCTCCCTCCTAGCCAGCACGAACCACACTCGACTCAATAAATAGTAGCAAAAAAGCAAAAGCCTCTCATTGGATTCAAAAGAGCTGAAGTTAGCACAAACGATTGCCTGATGGAGAAGAGGTGCTGATGGGCGTGACCCCGAGGCCTTTCTCACGTGAACTTTTACAACCTACACTGAGTTGCCCCCTAGAAACAACCTTCAGAATATATTTTCTTACGGTGGATGAGGAAGTGAAGGGGACACATGGCGTTTTCCCCGAAGTGGGGAGAATCGTATCAATTTGCAACTGAATATGTTTCCTTGTAGCAAACCTTCGGTTTATTTTATTAAACCAGTGCCAGCTTCAGTTTTTTTGTATGGTGCCATCCACCTACGGAGGGAGGACAATCAGATGACCTGTTGTTTGCCTTGGATTCAGTGTCTGTTGATTGAGTCTCACCTTGTGTACTTTCGAACTTCATTTCTACTTGACTATCCATGTGACCACCACAAATCAGAGGGCAGCCGGCAGCACTGTTGGACGGATGTGGACTTGTGAGAAAGGGCGGGCGGGCAGGCAGGCAGGCGGGGTCTTGCCTCACTGTCTCCAACGCTGTCCCTGAAGTTCTTGCCTGCACTTCTCCCGTCATCCTTAGCAGCACTGGTGTGCTGTGGATAGGGAGAAGGAGTGTTTGTGACACTGTTACTGTTTTGAACTGTTAAGGTAAAATGTAAACCACTCCTGTTTCAGTCGCAAAAAGAGCAGAACCCGTGAAGCTTGTTACATTGTGAAGATTCATTTTGTGCGGTTTCTGGGTTAGCACAGACACTTGTATCAATGAAGAATAGGAGGGAAATAGGGTGAAATTTGTTATTTTTCTTTCAAACCCTCTCCCTCTACTGTGTTACACACACACACACACACACACACACACACACACACACACACACACACACACTCACACACCCCGTGTTGGTCAGATGACGCTGTCCTGTGACTTCCTGAGCTGTAGTTGTCAAGAGTAACTCTGGATTGTGATTAGTCCTCTGTGGGTGACTCTCGCCCCATCTGCCCCCTGCTTTCTTTCCTACTCTCCACTCTGGTGAATGGAAAAGGTGACGTCAAAGAATCAGTGCTTGCTTGGACTCACGTTGTATCTGTGACTATGCTATTAGCTGTCTCCTTTTTCCTTCCTATATGGGTAGCATTCTTATGACCTGTGGAGTTCCCTTCTGGATAAGTAGATTAAATGCACAATGTGGTACTGTTCTATAGTTTCTAGATGGTGTAAAAAGCAAAAAGTTAATGTGCTTACGTGTTTTTAAAAGAAAAGAAGTGATTGGTTACAAAACTCTGGCCTTTTTCATTATTACAAGCTCTGTTTTCCAACAGTTTGCTGACGTGTCACTGGTGAGTGCTTTGTGTCACTGTGTGCCTTTCTCTCTGGGTGTCTTGGATTCCTGATCATTATTCCCCTTAGTACTAATATGTATGTGGGCCTAACACAAACAGCTTACAATGGTGAATTAGAAAAACATAACTTACTAAATTCAAAAGCAATTAAAAATTAATTTAATTTCACATATCAGCCACGAATTCCCCCGTCCTCCCTCCTCCCAACCCCCAGCCCTCCCCCCAAGTCCATCCCCCATCCCACTTCCTCCAAGGCAAGGTCTCCCCTGGGGAGTCAGCCCAGCCTGATAGATTCAGCTGAGGCAGGTCCAGTCTCCTCCCTTCACCCAGGCTGAGCAAAGTGTCTCAGCATAGGCCCCAGGCTCCAAAAAGCTGGCTCATGCACTAAGGACAGGTCCCGGTCCCACTGCCTAGGGGCCTCCCAAACAGTTCAAGCTAATCAACTGTCCCACTTACCCAGAGGACCTGGTCCAGTTCCATGGGGGCTCCTCAGCCATTGGTTCACAGTTCATGCGTTTCCACTAATTTGGCTATTTGTCCCTGTGCTTTTTCCAATCATGGTCTCAATATCTCTCGCTCATACAATCCCTGGGGGGGAGGGGGGAAGAACCAACTCCTGCCAACTGTCTTCTGAAGTCTACAGGTGCACATGCATGTGTATGCACACACTGAAATAAATAAATGTAATTTTTAATGTTTAAAGTGCATTGAAGATGAATCAGAACCCTATGAATCATGAATCCTCTAAATGTAACATTGTGGAAAGAAGATAAGAAGCCACGCTGGAGAAAGACATGAGCCTCATCATAGCGGTCATGTGTTTGTTTGTTTGGTTTTTTTTGACATGGAGGCACTAAATGTAGCAAAATACAAAGAAAGGTGAGGAGTTGGGGAGCAGCAGTTGTCATACTTGACATAAGCTATTGTCTACAGAGGGCCAAAACCCTTGGGAATTCTTTCTAACACTGGCAATATTTTATAAGAAATAAACTATTTCTTTAATAAAAAGCAGATCAATAAAGAAATAAAAATTCATTACAATAAAAAAAGCAATTAAGAAAAAAGCCAGGCATCATGGGCTATGCCTATAATCCCCAGCACTCAGGAGGCTGAGGCAGGGAATTGCTATGAGTTTGAGGCAGGCCCTGGCTACATAATGAGTTCCAGCATTTATGTGCCTGTGGCCTCTGTGCTTGCCAAATACACAGCACTGCAGTTACATGTGAACCAGTGGGCAATTTTCATTTTCATTAGGACCCAGAGCAGATAAATCTGTAATCCTAAATAATTCCGCGAGCCCAGTCGTTCTTTTTCCCATTGCAGACACATCCAAAATCCTTGGACTTTCAATTGCCTGCATCTTTTTCTGTTTTTGTTTTTGTTTTTTTTTTTAATTAAACCTTTTTCAAAGGTTGTGAGAATAACAGTCAATTTATCCTTTCTGACTCATTTTCCAGCTTCCCACTTTTCCTCCTAAAGGCATTGTATAATTCTTATATTTTTAAAGATTTACACATGTTTATTGAGTCCCTTCCATGTGCTCAGTCGACATTACTTGGCTTTCACTGAAGTTGGTTTCGTTAATTTTATGAACCGGAGAGGGTAAAAGTTACTTTTATGAAACCATTGGCAACATAAGCCAGACTCCTGGATATCTGCAACCCAGAATAAACTGGATTTTCTCTACCAATTCACAGGGGTACTTCACCCTGTCCTGGACAATCAGTAAAAGCTATTGTGGATACTTTTCATCCCTTAAGAAACAAAGTGTGGGACAGAACAGGATGGCAGGCAAGATGCTCCAATTAATCACTATCTCCCTACAGACACTGAAAGCTCCTGTACCAAAACCACTGCACTCTCGATGGCGGCTGAGGATGTCCAGTGAGAGACCACAGTGGCTGGTTTTAGCAGGACAATGAAAAACAGGACAAACCATGCCCTTGCTACCACACCCCTCTTCTGCTTCAGGCTGCCTAGCAGAGGCATTGCCCACTTACTGAGGGGAGCCCTCCTTAGTTAATTCCCATTAAATCTAGGCCTTAGACTTGAAACCCAGTACCAGGCTTTCCATGGTAAAATCCCGGGATAACATGACTTACTGTAAGCAAGGGAATGCCTCCACAACCCTCCTCCAGCGTCAGGCTGCTCAGCCATTATCAGGCGCCCACAGGTTTTAAAACTGCTGATAGCAGAAAGCGAGCTGTACCCTAGTAGGATAGATCCGTGTCGGTTTGCATCACTGCCAACTGATGTGGGCTCTGATGCCACTCCCCAAACGGCACAGGTCTCCAGGTCATGGAACTAGTTTGTAACCAAGCCCGGAGAAGCGCAAGACATCGCTTTGGAACTCTGCTGGCAAAAGAAACCCCATTCCCAGGCCTGCCTGTACACAGAGCCTTAGGAAGAGCTTTAGTGCCAAGACAGTACATATCCTCCAGTGTGCTGGCCCAACACTGCAGCTAGCATCGCCTGTGGCTGGTTGCAGGCATCTTGAAGCACAAGTCCCCAGCAATAAGCAGGCCATAGCTGTGTGGCTCTTGGTCCTACCTGAGTGTTGTGTTGGTCTTCACGGACTGTTTGCTCGGATTACATTTGGCATTAATAGTGGCCACAGGTATGACGTAGGAATTGGGGTTGGTTCATCTTTGGGGAGTCTGCCTATAGTTGCACAGAATCCCGCAATGCCTGACCACGTCGTGGTAACTACGGGAAAAGTATGCAGGCCTACTCCAACACCAGGGGGAAGTTTGAGGAGACAGATTGCTGTTGCTAAATAATCTCCTGATTCTTTCTCAGCAGTATGTCCGGGATAAATCGGCATAGACTACCCTCTATATTGAAGCAATCTGTGCCCTAACAACAGACTCCTTGCAAATCAGGACCTAGGCATCAACCAGCCAGTAATTCAGGAAAGACATGCACAAACAAAGCCGGATGAAGAACAGTAGAATAAATGCCTAGTAAATACCTACTCCTTCGGTGTGCAGATGACCTCAGGAGGAGCTTGAAGAAAGCATGACTTCACCTCAGAAAATCCAGAAATGACGTGAGACTAACCAGTAAAGGGGAAGATGAGCATGTATAGCCCCTGAGTAAGGATACTCAGTGAGCTAAAGAAAACAAATCTTTCAATACTCAGAGAATGGAACCACAGATGGAAGCCACCTTTAAAAACAAGGGATTTGAGGAAATTCAAAACAATAGAAAGAAGCCATAACAGGGAAGATTAAATAGAAGAGAGACTCCAAGCTTAAAAATGGTTACGTAAAAATATATAGTTGGGAGAGAAGAAAGAGTAATGGAGGAAGTTTACAGGAACTTTGTGACAGCGCTAAGAGAAAATATTTGGGTTGCTGAGAGAAGAAGAGGTATAGAAAGCTTATTGAAAGAAGTAACACAAAAATCCTGAGCCTAGAAAAGGGCACGTCTAGGTAAAGGCAAGTCATGGTCACTCGTCAATTTAACCCCCTGACTCTCTAGTCCCAGGAAGGCTACTGTGTCCAGGAAAGCTTTCATTTAGTAAGACAGGAGAAACAGACATCCCCAGACCAACGAAGCTGAGCGTTCAGCAAGACCTGTGCTGTAAGAAACGTTAGCCAGACAAGGTGGCCAGCCCCCATGATCTCAGCATCTGAGAAGCTATGGAGGAGCTGTAAGTGAGGACAGCCTAGCCTACACAGAATTAAGAGCCAGCCTGGGCTACAGAGTGAGACTCTGTCTCAAAGTGGTAGAAAAGATGCCAATGAATATGAAAGCCATGGGAAGGTGTGAACTTGCTGGTGTGACTATACACACATGTTCAGAATGTGCCAGTGTTCTAAACATTGCATAAACCATACCTTTAGCATCAATACTAAAAAGAAAATTAAAAAATACTAATGGCAAAGAGGCAATATAGGAAGATGTAAACATTCGAAATTCAGGGAGGAATGGAGCTTATGTGTGTATTTTGTGCGTCCATCTTTACGGTAATGTTAAATTTTTATCTCAAAAAGGTGATATTATTTACATATGTTTTGTGGTAAGGACATAGTAAGAAGAAACCTGTAGGAGACAAGCCAAATATAATACTAAATCAGAACACACTACTAGAGCAAATTACTTAACCACTCTAGGAGACAAAGCAAGCAAATGTGAAGTGGGTATCAGTGGGGAAGAGAGAGACTCCAACACAGAAGAGGTGAACACCCCCACTTTCAGCAATGGGCCAGTCGTACAGACACCAAGTCAACAAGTGTCAGAGTAAAACTGTACCCCAGGCCAAATGGATCATACAGACACCTATAGAACATCTGCCAACAACTGCAGGCTGTATGTCAGCGCATGGAACACACACTGGAGCACAGAACATCGTCTAGAGTCGATCAGGAGAAAGAGATGCAGGTCTAACTCTGCATAGCAAGAGATCTACAGTAGATCGGGAGAACGTGATGCGGGATCTAACTCTGCATAGCAAGAGATCTACAGTAGATCAGGAGAACGTGATGCGGGATCTAACTCTGCATAGCAAGAGATCTACAGTAGATCAGGAGAACGTGATGCAGGATCAAACTCTCTATCCGTAGCAGGAGGAAAGGTCTTCGGTTGGAACTGCAGGTTGCTCACGCAGGTTGCAGTGCAAACAGGTTGGGGTTGAAACAGCAAGGTGAAGGCAGAAGGTGGATGAGAGGGCTTGTAGCTGGGTATGAGAGGATGTGGCTACACAGATGAAGGAACAGAGCTCTGCAGTGATGGTAAGCCAGCTGCCCTCCACTGTGACGCCCGTGAGGTACATAAGTAAGGCATCAACATCCTCTCTCCCTTCTTTAAAAATTTAATTGCATTTTATGTGAATGAGTGTTTTGTCTGTGTGTATACATGGGCACCATGTATGTGCCAGGTGCCCACAGAGGTCAGCAGAGGACATTGGATCCCCTGGAACTGGAGTTACAAATGGTTGTGAACTGCCATGTGGGTGCTGGGTCCTCTGCAGTAGCAACAAGTGTTCTTAGTCACTGAGCTGTCCCTCCAGCCCCTGTTTTCACACACTCTTGCTTCTAATGCAACTAGTTGTAACAGATCAAATTGTAAATCACTTCCACCTAGGACACCTCTGTAGACAAGGAGCTAAATATGAGGTAACCAAAAGAGACTGCAGGGACATGTTGGTGACTGAGATAGAGTGAACTCCCAGCCACAGTACAGCTCTACAAGCTCATTGTGGAAATGTAAGAACAAAGAAAGCAGAATCTACTTAACACCCAGAAAGGCACCTTCGAGGTCAACACTGGCAGCAACAGGCTGGGGCTAACCGCTAAGAGACAGTCAAGTTCAAGGTCAGCAGCTAGCAAAGCACAAGTCAGAGGTGCCAGTATTGACCATCCCTCGCTGGGTGGGGAGTACACAAACAGCGTGTGATCATCTACCTGTGGAGCCATGGCCGACAGACAGATATAGGTCACCCTCCATAGGCTCGGCCCATGGTAGCTCAGAGAACTGTTGTGGAATATTTTCGTCGCATTCTGACACTCCTGAAACTGCCCAATAAACTTACCCCTTGAATCAGGGGGCAGAGCCAGTGACTAGCTGACAGGAACTGGCCATAGAGAAGCCAGCAATTTGGATGGAGAAGATGCACAGGAAGGAAAGGGAGGGAACTGGAGTTTGAACTTGCTTAGTTCTGGGACGAGGGCAGAGATGTGTCTTTTGCGGTGTCTCCAGCCAAAAAGCAAGGTCAGCTAGTTGCTACTCAGCCTCCCTGAGCTAGCAGGCTTTCACCCCAGCCTCTGACTCCTGAGTCTTATTGATAAAGACCAATATAGACAATTTAACCATGGGACCAGAAGTCGGGCCATGGGTGGCAGGCGACAATTAAAGTATCAGTAGATTCATATGCAGCCACTAAACTGACAGAAAAACATCAACTAACTAGTCTCTTAGCAACGACTCCAGCCTTGGAAATGCCAGATGAGAAAGTTCAAAGCTTTCCTCTCTTGGAAACCCCTCTCTGAGAGTTTATCACCCTTTCCCCGGCGTTTCACTGTTCTAGAATTCTCCTTGAGAAAGCTTACTTCCACTTTGCATACTCCCAAGGAATGTCTGCATCTTTAATCTTTAGTGATGTGAGACAATGAACTCAGCCACTGCCCCAGGTCAATCTCCTTGGATCATGAGCATCTAAGTCAGTGGTTCTCAACCTTCCCAATGCTGTGACCTTTAACACAGTTCCTTGTGGTGTGGGGATCCCAAACCATAACATTATTTCATTGCTACTTCATAACTGTAACGTTGCTACTGTTAGGAGTTGCGATGTAAATATCTGTGTTTTTTGATGGTCTTAGGCGACCCCTGTGAAAGGGTCATTCAGCCCCACCCCCCACCCTAGGGACTGCAACCCACGGGTTGAGGACCACTGAACTATGCTATGGACAGTCCTAGTACACTCTAACTCTGTGCCCATAGTTCATAAAAACAATTCTCAAAATTTTTAAAACTGAAATAATATCAATTATCTTTTTTTGATGACAACATACTATCCTTGACAAAAGGTCAGGCATGCATGGCAGTGCATGGTTGTAATCCCAGATACTCTGGAGGCTGAAGCAGGAGGATTGTGAGTTTGAGGTCAGCTGGGAGACGTAGCAATACCTGATCTCCAAACACAAATACTCAGAAAAACTTGAGAAATAACACCAAATACATGGAAATGGCATGACTTACTTTCAAATAACCCATGAGTCGAGGAAGAAATGAACAGAGGGGTTTAAAGTGTCTTTAAACAAAAATGGAGACGTACCATACTAAAATCTATGGAATACACCCAGAGCAGGGCTGATGGAAGTTTACAGGTGCCGGTGCCTTGAGATGCAGTGGCAGGTCATGTGAGGTCTTTCTACTTTAAATGTAGACAAGGTACCAACCACAACAACCCACTCCCGCAGCTCCATCAAGGGGGTGGGGGCGGGGAGAGCTGTGAACTCCAGACTAGACTGGACTATAACGCAAGAGCTTGTCTCAATCAAGGGCCGAGAAAAAGAAAGGATACAGGGAACAGAAGGAGGAGAGAATGAAATAAAGACCAAAGCAGAAATAAATTGAGACAAAAATAGACAATATCTATGAAACAAAGAGTTGCCTCTTGGAGAGGTAAAAAAGAAAAAATGCTTTGCTAGACTAATTACTAAGAAGAGACTGGGGGGGGGGGGGTGGAAGTGGAGGGCTGAGGAGAAAGCGCAGTGCCTGAAGTGCCTCACATGAGGACCTGAACTCAGTCCGCACATGAAAAAGCCAGGTGTGGTAGACACTTGTAATCCCAGGGCTGAGGGGAGACGGGAGGATCTCTGGGCCTCACAGGCCAGGCAGCCTAGCCTAATCTATAAGCTCCAGGTCAATGTGAGACCGTGTCTTAAAGAACAATGATGGCCCCTGAGGAACAATATCTAAGGTTGTCCTTTAGCTTCCAAGTGCGCGCGCGCGCACACACACACACACACACACACACACACACACACACACACACACACACACACATACTGGTGCACCTCCACACAAACAAACAGGCACACGCACAAATATAAAAATAAAAACGGCTGGGTGGTGGTGGCTCACGCCTTTGATCCCAGCACCAGAGAGGCAGAGACAGGCAGATCTCTGAGTTCGAGGCCAGCCTGATCTACAGAGTGAGTTCCAGAATAGCCAGAGCTACATGGTAAGACTCTGTCTCAAAAACAAACAAACAAAATCAAATAAATAAATAAAAATAAAAAGCAAATGGGCTGGAGGGATCTGTTGCCACCACCCACATGATAGCTCATGAGCAACCATAGGCACATGCATGGTACACATACGTACATGCAAGCAAACCTATATACATAAAATGAAAATAAACAATTCTTAAAAAGTAATAATTTTAAAGTGAAAAGAGACATTTAGCCGATGCTACAGAAACATAAAAGATCTTTAGAGATTGTCATGAACAGTTTATGCCAATGAATGTAAAAAGAAATGGAGAGGCTGGAGAGATGGCTCAGTGGTTAAGAGCACTGATTGCTCTTCCACAGGTCCTGAGTTCAATTCCCAGTACCCCACATGGCAGCTCAAGACTGTCTAACTCCAGTTCCAGGGGTTCTAACCTCCTCACACAGACATATTAATAGATAGATAAAAATAACTACATAAATCAAAACATTTAGCAGCAATACATAATATATATATATATATATATATATATATATATATATATATATGAATTGGAGAAATTCCTAGACATACATGCCTCCCCTCCCCAATATTGAATCATGGTGAATTAGAAAACAAGAGCAAACCAATAAAAAAAAATGAAATTGTATTAGTAATTAAAAGCCTTCCATCAAAGAAAAGCCCAGGCCAGATAGCTTCACTGATGAATTCTACCAAACACTTGAAGAGAGGAACAAATACCATTTCTTCATTTTTATTTATTTATTGGTTTCTTGAGACAGGGTATGGTGGTTTGAAAGAAAATGGCTCCCAAAGGGAGTGTCACTATTAGGAGGTGTGGCCTGGTTGGAGGAAGTGTGTCACTATGGGGGTGGGCTTTGAGGTCTCCTATGGTCAAGCTACAACCAGTGAGACAGATCACTTTCTACTGCCTGCAAGTTGAGATGTCCCACACTCGGCTACTTCTCCAGCATCATGTCTGCCCACATCACCATGAGATACTGGACTAAACCTCTGAAACAATAAGCTGCCACCTCAACTAAATGTTTTCCTGTGTAAGAGGATGCTGTGGTCATGGTGTCTCTTCACAGCAACAGAAACTCTAACTAAGACACAGGGTTTCTCTGTGTAGCCTTGGCTGTCCTGGAACTCTCTCTGTGGACCAGGCTGGCCTCAAACTCACAGAAATCTGACTGCCTCTACCTTCTGAGTGCTGGGTTTAAAGATGTGTGTCACCTCCACCTGGTTCACCAATTCATAAGTGAGCCAAAATAAATAAATAAATAAATAAATAAATAAATAAATAAATAAATAAATAGGAATTGGTATTTGTTCCTCTTTAAATGTTTGGTAGAGTTCATCAAGTCATTGAGATTGTGGAGCTACCATCTTGTTAATGCTTGTATCCATCCCCCACAAGCGAAGCTGACCTGTCTTATCTTGGGCTCTTCCCTCTGTTCCTTCTGACCTCACAGGATCCCCGACACTCATAGGCCTGCCCCTACGGAGGAGCAAGAGACAGGGAGGTCTGGGCCACCTCATGAAGCTTGCTTGTGCTCAGTCCTGGAGACATCATGTGTGTCTTACGATGGACTTGTTGCTGAGCCTGTCTGGGTCTGGTAGGACTCAGCATGGACTGGGCAGTGGTAGTCACAAGGTCCTTGTGGACTTGGTGACTAGACACTCTCTACCAGTAGGTCCAACTGGTAGCTGCACTCCAGACTCAATACATGGGAAACCTAGGGATCAGGCTTTGACTAGTATACCTGCTCATCTACTTGACAAGGAAAGATCAATAGTTACGGGGTTAGAGGAAAATGGTCAGAAAAACCAAAGGTCAGTTTTTTGTTTTTTTGTTTGTTTGTTTGTTTGTTTGTTTGTTTTTTTTTTTTTTTTTTTTTTGGTTTTTCGAGACAGGGTTTCTCTGTGTAGCTTTGCGCCTTTTCCTGGAACTCACTTGGTAGCCCAGGCTGGCCTCGAACTCACAGAGATCTGCCTGGCTCTGCCTCCCGAGTGCTGGGATTAAAGGCGTGCGCCACCACCGCCCGGCCAAAAGGTCAGTTTTAAGGGGTCAGGGGGAGAAGTCTGTAGGTGGACTTACGGAAGTAGGCATGAAGTGGGAAGTCTTCCGATCACATGTTAGCTCCGATAAAACAGCACCCATCACGGATAACAAAACAGACAAGTGTCCAGTGACTTAGCCCACAGACCTCAAGAAGTCTCTGTCACTGGCCACTCTCATTGGTTTAATAACAACAGGACAAAGTGTCTGTCAAATACTCCGATGTATTTGAGCTATTCGTGGATCAACAACATGCAGAGTCTATGGAAAAAGATTTCTAGATCTATCACCAAGGTCCAACCAGCCTCAGTATGACTGTGAGAGTATTTGATCTACTGGCACAAGACTCCATATAATATCACCGTAGGCCTAAAAACCAGCTTTGCGGCACCAGAGGAATATCAGCGGGCCCATGGCTATGCCATTCACTGACGGTATCACAGAGGCACCATCTAGAAGCGTCCAGATTAAAAGAGCACTGGACTAATATCCTGAGGACATACCTACAGTGTCATATCGAAAGCATCTGCCATGAGCATGAGGAATCTCTCTCAGGACATGACACATGCTTTGAATCAAAGGCTCAGATATGGTACTGTGCCCTCAAGAAAAGAAGGACACAGTCAGGAGGTGGACTCGGAGCCCCGATTACCTTCATGCCCGTGGCTCTCCTTTCTCCTTCCTGTCCTCTAACTCTGAGCTCACAGGGTCCTAGAGCTAGAAGAGTCTAGGTTCCCAGTGACCAGAGGCAGAGAGTGGTGGGCATTTTGACAGGGCAACTGGCCCCGGCCGTTAGGAAGAGGTGGGCTGCCGTCACACAATGAGAGCAAGGCAGATCCGCAGGGGGATTCCTGAATGGCAGACTCCCATGGGGTATGAAGTGGTATAGCCGCCTGATGAGTGGGGTCCACCTTGCAGTACAGAGATACCCTGAGAACACCTGAAGGTCTAAAGCAGGTTTTGCAGTCTGAGAGAGAGTAGCACACCAGAGAAGAGAGTATCAGCCAGTGGCTGCAGAGGTGGCCTGGCCACGGCCAGGGGTAATAAATGCTTCTGAGGTTGACATGGCTGCCCAGGCTGAGATTGTGTGCTTAAGGAAGGAATTGCAGCAGGAAAGTGGCACGTGGCTAGCACCTTCGGCAGAAGCCTCTGAACTGGCAGGGAAATTGGGTGAAAGAGAGATTGGTAGATGAGATGGAGCTGTTGGCTTCCCACTTCTCACAGCTGGGAGGCTGAAGGGTAAACACAAATCAGATCTGTATTTACGAGCCCTTCCTGGGACCCCCTAATCTGGGATCTATGAGAGGAGTCAGGTAACAAAGATGCCCTTCTGCTCGGATGTGATCTTCAATACAAAGACAGGGAAAATCCAGGATCTTGCAAGCAGGAAGAGAGAGGTGACCTGGAGGACGTGGTCTTAATAGTGGTTCAGTGTGAGAGACCATGGTAATCAGAGCATATTCAGCACTGGAATTCCTGGAATTGGGGAAAAGCATCAAACAAGCATTGAAAGAGTCTCTCAGGCTGGTTTGTGGGAGATGGAGGCAGATGGAATCGGTCTGAGTGCTGTGGACACACAAGCTGAGCAATATAACCATGTATCTGCCCTTGAGACACAGGCTGTGTAACCTGAGGCAGTCTGAGGGGCATCAGACCCTGGTGGGTTGTCTTACCATTGGAGATATTTGATCATCTGCTGTGGGATGTTCTGTATGGCAAATGTGTTGCTCTGATTGGTTAGTAAATAAAACACTGATTGGCCAGTAGTCAGGCAGGAGGAAGTGTAGGCGGGACAAGGAGGAGAATAAAGCTGGGAAGTGGAAGGCTGAGTCAGAGACACTGCCAGCTGCCATGATGAGAAACAGCATGTGAAGATGCCAGTAAGCCACAAGCCACGTGGCAAGATATAGATTTATAGAAATGGATTAATTTAAGATATAAGAACAGTTAGCAAGAAGCCTGGTACAGCCATACAGTTTGTAAGCAATATAAGTCTCTGTGTTTACTTGGTCAGGTCTGAGCGGCTGTGGGACTGGCAGGTGAGAGAGATTTGTCCTGACTGTGGGCCAGGCAGGAAATCTCTAGCTACAATCATCACCAATGGAGGTTGCCATGGATACCACCAGCTGGACCACTAGGGAGGAGAGACAGGCGCTACTGAGGGAACTAGGTATAAGGAAAGCAACATATGATGCCCAGTTGACTGGCTCTCATTGTTTACCAGGGACTTTGAAGGATGACTTGATTTAGCCATGACCTTGAGATAGGCATGGAGCCCTGGTGGCTTTCCTGAGCCCTTTGGTGGGACAAGACCATAAATATGCAGTAGGCAAGGCTTTGACAGATCTAAGTGACTAAAACCAGCATGTAAAGTGTGTCCACTAAGTGAGAGAACAGCCAATAGGAGCAAAGAGAAAGGCCTTTCTGATTACTCAAAGGCAAACGTGCAAGAATTGCATCAAGCTCAAACTCTTGAAGGAAAAACAAACTGGACAGAAGGCCAAATTCTGTGCTAATAAACTTCTGGAAGGCTTTAAAGCCAGAAAGAAGTTTATAGAACACATCCATGATCAAATAATCCAGGTTTAGAAGATCAAACCCATCGCAAGGGTATGCAATTATCTCCTCTAACTAAGCAGAGTGCCTCTCTTTCTTGCAATATATGAGGCTATGCTAGGAGTGAGATCATCTGTCCAGCACGGGCTGCCCCCAGAGGCCAGGTGTGGTGGGTGAAGGGGCAGCAAGGCAGTTACAACCACAGTGCTAACCTGGAGGCTCTCTGACTCAGGGAACCAGCCCGTCCAGCACGATCGAGCATCGCCTCATGAGATTTGGAGATCCCTCAGAGGGATGAGTAGTGTGCACCTGAAGGAGCAAGCATGGCCAGTTAGTTCAGAGAGGTAGAAAAGCCAGGGGTTACTGTGGCATTCTTGGGAGAGTGATGGCTGTGTAATGTACACGAGATACCCAGCAACGTGATTAGGAGAAGCCTCAACAGTCTTGGCCCAGAATTGCTAAAGATGGAACAAGAACCTTGTGAAAATGGTAACAGATGCTCCCGAGAGCACTAAGACTGTTAAGGATCCCTGTGCTAGGGAGCAGGTCACCTCCCTTGGAGTGGCAGCCACAGAGGCCAGAGACCATTTAACAATAAAGTCTAATACAACTGCTGTTGGCTGCATTCCAGAGCTATAGATGGGAAAGTCATAGAGCTTTCGTTTCAGGGCTTGGGGAAATAAAGCTAGGACTGGGCTGGACTTGTGTTTTCTATGCCTACTGGCCCCTGTAGTGCCAGTGCTGCTAAGGATGTGGGGGAGAATTAAGGTGGAATCCTCCACCACTGTGGATCCTGCATGCTCCATGATGGAAGCGCCAGGCAAGACGTGCCGGCTAGTGGAATACTGGCAGGAGTGGTTATGGATTGAACCAACTTTCTGATTGGACATAAGGCCCACTCTGCAGGATACTGGGAACTTAGACAAAACATGTGACCAGGGAAGACATAACCCAGTGGAGATGCAACTGTTGTTGCTCTGTTAAATGATGTATCAGCTAAGGTACTTCCCCACATTCATGTTTACAGTCACGGGCTATTACTGTACTCCATTTTTCTACTTCCCACTTTTCATCCTTTTCCTGACAGGGTTTGTAGTAGAAGGATGGATGCCCAGAGATTTGCCAACAGCCATGTTCTGGAGACAGAGGGATTTATCTCTGGGGACCAGAGTTTGGTACCTCACTGGGGTTAGAGAATAATCAAACACCCATGTCACCTTCTCTAGGGCTCAGACATCCTTTCGGAAGAGAGGAGGGATTGAGTGCGGCACAGGACTATCCTTTGAGCCAAACCATCACGAGTTCAGCTGTGTCTACTTTAAAAAAGGACATACATCACTGATGGGCTGGCTGACTGTTGATGTTCCCCCAGAGAAGTAGGGGTTTGGACTGACTTACCTGACTATCCAGCCACTCCAAACCTGTTGTAACAATTCTGCTGTAACTGCACTTGGCCTCAGGAGCAGCTAGTAGTATATAGGTGAGCAGGCCTAGCAGGAAGACTCCATCCGTCTGGCTCTGGAGAGTCCTTATCCATGCTGGGTGCAGACCTTCTAGCATGGCTGCCTTGGGGCCACTTAGACTCCTGCCTGGAACCCCTCGCCCATGGCTCCGTATGTAATTACACCTAATAGACTCAATGATTCTCCCAGAGTGCTTTTCGGTTGAATGTACCTTGGTTTGTCTTTGGAGCCTTAGGAGGAGAGGTAAACGTTCATATCTCCCCCAGGGAAGGAATTTTGGCAACAGTTATGAAATGAACATGTCAGGAATTTTTATCTAAGTCACTCACTAGTGAGAGGTTCATTAAGTATTACAGTTTGTTCAAAAATGAATCCCAAGTGTTCAACATCAGAAATACTGAGAATTTATAAGCAAATGGAAAACTGTCAAAGCAGGTCAGTATTCATGGGGCAGTCTCACCAAACACAATTTGCATTATTATGGGAAAATCGTTTCTATGACTTAGTTTTTCTGAAGTTTCTAGAATCATAAAATAGCAGCCAGACATGGTGGGTGGATTCCTGTAATCCCAGCTACTCCTGAGGCAGGAGGATGGTGAGTTCAAGTCTAGTCCAGGCAACTTAGTAAAGCCCTGTCTCAACGTAAAATTTTAAATTTTGAAAAGGGCTGAGGATGCAGCTCAGTGGCAGTGTTTGCCTAATATGCACGGTGTCCCGGACTTGCTATCCAGCTCACATAAGCCAGCAAAAGCTGTCTGTAAAATAGCACTAAGAAGATGAATAAGACAGAGCACTCAAAAATCTTTTCGATTCATTCCCAAGTCTTTCATTATTTCCCCCTATATTTCAGTTGGTGGTTGACCCTTCCACCCAAAATTATGCATTTAATTGTCAGGAGGTAGCTCAGCTGGTCGGCTGGCAGACAGCCTGCCTAGTATGCACAGAACCCTGGGTTCAATCCCAAACACTGTGCGAAGCCAGGCATGGTGTGGCACACGCCTGTAACCCGAGCACTCGGATCAGGAGGTCACTGTTATCCTTAGCTAATTGGATAGGCTGAACAGTGACTTAGAGGCCAGCCTGAGATAGATGAGACCCTGTCTTGAAAAGCATTCTAAGTGCTTTGTTCTGGATAACCTTGAGAGAGAGTCTTTTCATCTGTAACCAGTTAGCCAAAGCTGGCAGGCAGGAGCATCCAAGGGGCAGATGGAAGTACACCCAGGATCCTTGGTTTTTTTTGTTTGTTTGTTTTAAATCTTCACAGAAAGTCACTAATCTTAAAAATACATATTAGCAATAGCGAAATTAACAAGAGAATACTAAAGAATCAGAGAAATGTGACCTCCCAACCAGGCCTCCCCCGACTCACACTGCTGTACCAACTCACACTACTGTACCATAGCTGTGCTCAGACGGGGGTGGGGGGTTGGGGGGTGGAGGGTGGGAGGTGGGGGGGCGTGTAGCTTCTCCCCTGGTGGCTATCCCCCTTCTTTTATCGTTGGGAAGTAGCTGGTGATCTCCTTCCCACTGCCTCAATTCTCAGTGTTGTTCACCAGAGCCGCGACCCTGGTGAACACATTCCCATCACATGAGAGGGCAGCAGTCCGGCTGGGCTGGGCGCAGATGCGTGCAGATGGGAATAATGCCAAACTGGATGACCACATCACAAGATGTGGTGAGAACCCAAACAGGTCAACTGAGGCCCAAGTAAGTATCTCTGCTCCCATGTACCAGGAGCCCCGAGCTTACCCTGCCAAACCACTGGGGCAGCAGATGTGATAAGTCATACAGTCAATAAACACTTAAAAAAGAAAAGCAGCGGGGAGGTGGTCAGTAGAGAAACAGCCACCCCAGGATGTGGTGGTTTATATGCCTGTAATCCCAGAACTTGAGAGGCAGGCTAAAGAAAATCAGGAGTTCAAGGCCAGCTTCTGCTAGCCTGAACTGCAAGTAACAGAGTCTCAAAAGACACACACTGAAAATAAAAAGAAAATGGTCATAATAATCAATCAGGATTTTCACCCCTGCACTCCTGGGGACCAGAGAGATCTCCCTGCACCCTCCCTAAGGCTGCTTAAAAAGGAGGCGAGCATTGGTCAAGAGTCAGCTTGATAGTGAGTGACTGTGGTAGTGTTTCTGTGAATAGATGGAGAAAATAAGCTCCCCCCCCCCCCACCCCTACCCCGAGTTTCTCCTGAAAACACCACTCACACAGAGCAGCCGGGCCGGGCCTGGCCTTACAGCTTCAAAGCACAGTTGGTGATGTCATGTTGAAGCCCCGGCTAAGCCACAGGGCTGGAGCCGCAGGAACACAAGGGTTTAGATGCTTTTCACCCTGGGACTCTGCCATGTGAGGCTGGGCCAGGGCCTGAGGAATGTCCCAGGGCCCCACAGAGGAGGCAGGAAGGAGCTTCTCTAAGCAAGGTGGAGGGGGACCCCTTGTACTCAGGGCTAGGGTTCCTTCGGGTGGCTTCCACACAGTTTTTAAATTGTGAAGAAAAAAAAAATACAGATACATAGATATGTTACAACATAAAGGAATGCCCCATTCACCTTTACAAAGTATCACCTTCGAGCCGGGAGGGCGGGGAGGGCTGGAGGGAGTGTGTGTGTGTGTGTGTGTGTGTGTGTGTGTGTGTGTGTGTGTGTGCCACTAAGGATTAAAGATGAAACCCAGAGCTCTCTTCTGAGCTGCACTCCCTAGCCCCACCTTCGCCTTTAGAACTCTCTAGTCCTGCCCCTTTTCTCACACTGAGCAGACACTTTGAGCTGTATTAATAATCGTCTCATTTTCCACAGTAGCCGTACCCCACATGCATGTGTCTTTATGGAGTGTATCATTCAATTTTGTCTGTAAGGGGGTCTGCAAATGCAGAGGCCGGAGGTTGTCTTTTAGTGCCACCTTCCGTTTTAATGTGTTATTTTGTTTGTTGTTTGCTTGTTCGTGAGACTGAGGCTCACTCTAACCTGGAGCTCACCTATTGGCTGCACTGGCTGTCCATCAAGCTCCTGGCTCCTCACACTAGATTACAGGCTTGACTGCCACTTCCACCTTCCTTACACAACAAGCACTTTTCCCGCTTATTTAGCTTTTTATGTTTTTCAGCTCACGTTGTTACAGGAAATGATAGTGGGACTCAGCTGTTTGCAGCTGGACCACGTTTGCTCATTTCCATTGTTGCAATATTTCATTTTATAGTGGTGCCAAAATTATCCTTTCTGTCACCCGTGGACATTTGACATGTGTCTTTATGGAGTGTAACTTTCAATTGTGTACATTTGACTAGTGTTGGTATTTAAGGAAATTACATTTTAACATTTACTTTGTGTCCATGTTGCTTCAGTTTTTCATGGGGAACAATCATGGAAAGAAGGCAGAATATTTGGGGGGAGGTAGGGGACTAGCAGAGGGGGATGGTGAAAGGGAGGAGGAGGGAGGTGGGGGAGGGAGAGGGGGTGAATAAGAGCAAAGCAAAACGACACATATATGAAACCCAAAACTTCCTATCAACTTGAAAAGGTAAAAAAAATACGATCGTATCAACTATCAACTAATAAGTATAGTGCTTTTGGCTGTACCTTCTAAGTGACCACACGTCTTAATAGGACCACTATAGACAACTATGGCAGTTCCCAGTGTCCTCACTCAATCTCTCTACCTTGGATGGGGCCACAGTGGAATGCATCATTTAGTAACATGTTGGCTGTTGCATGGAGGATTTGAGAAAGATATTTTTATCCTGTTTAGGCAGACTCTACTCGGCATAGTGTTGAATCCTGTCAAATACCTTTTTTAGCTTTCCCTGAAATAGTCCTAGCTTTTTACTGAACTGCTGGTGTGAGGATGATGCCAATACAGCTTTTCATAGTCTGCTCTGTATTAGGCCAATTAGCAATAGAGCAGCAGAGAGCGCTTTCTGTCTGTTCTCAAGGTCAAAGGTATCACAGTCACCGCTTCCACCCTCCGTCACCCTCCCAGGTTTTTCGACCCTGTGCGTCCGTTGCCCACAGCTGAGAACACCGAGTAGGCCAAGGTGACAGTGACTATTGGCGAAGGGTCAAAGATTCTTATACTAATGACAGCCTCGTGCTGAGCAGGTGGGGCAGAGCATTCAAATGCTTTCCTAATCTCAGTCATTTCCCTGTGATTAGGATTATGAAACAAAAAGCCGCAGTGGGAGTCCAGCTCCAAAGCAGCTGCCTGGTAGAGTCAGCCTGCGTTCAGTCAGGGTGAGAAGCCGCCAAGCCAGTGAGGTCCGGAGTTGAAGTCCCTGTGTTTGAAGGTTCCTGTCCCAGTGAGCTCCTCACCTGCCAGTCTTGGGGAGCAGGTAAGAACTACATTCCTGCTCTCCTTGGATTTTAGCTGCAGCCACTGTGGGAGAGCTGGCGCACGTGTGTGTGTGTGTGTGTGTGTGTGTGTGTGTGTGTGTGTGTGTGTGTGCAGGGAGGTATAGAAGAAAGTATGGTGGCTGCTGTCTGGAGGTCCCCAGGGGCCACACTGCTGACTGCACACCCCTCCCAGTGTTCTCTTCCGGCTTGTCTTTGTATGTCTCTGCCGTCATTGCCTCTCTTCCCTCTCCGTTACCGGATCTAATAGATGCCTTACCTCCGAATTACCAGCCAGGCCATCTCAGAATTGGAGTGTAAGGACAACACCGCTGTCTATGATCGGTGGCCTTTTGGGGAAGGTGGGCAGTGTGCGAAGACCTAGGCGAGCATAAGGTCACGTGCCTGAACGCTGAACCTGGCCTTGCCCCTAAACACCTTTCTCAATGAGGCTAGGGCAGCATTGGCTGTTTTGAGTGGATGCTCAAAGCCCTTGAAAGTAACCTAAGTCTACTTGGCAAGCAGCAGTCCTTAGGCAGCCTTGTCTAGCAGGGATTTTTCTCTCTGTTTCCCTTAGCCGTCGATACCTTTTGTGTGTTGACACAAAACCAGAGACAAGTGAGGATCAGATGCCACGCTGCTAGAGGGAGTTTTCTAAGGGGAAAAACGTGTGGTCAGTGTTTCGAAAGGACTGGGCAGGATGTTAGGACAAGGATGCTTCCGATGAGTGTGGCGGAGCACTAGTGAGGTAGCGGCAGGGGGGTTAGGAGTTCAAGGTCAACTTTAATATATGTATGAGTTAAAGGCCAACCTGGGCTACAAGAGCCCCTCTCTCAAAAAGACAAAAAAGAGGTAAGGTGGCTTGGGCAGCTTGAAGAACAGACACTTCTTTCTCACGGTCCTGACGTCGTCTGTGAGTAGTGAGGCAGCGGGGCCGGGGTCTGGTGAGGACCCTGCTCCTGGGTTAGTCTGCTCTCAGTTGAAAGGGAAGGGGTCGGCAGAGAGACAGCAAGCTCACCAGCATCTTCCTTAAAGTCCCTCATCCCACCTTGGGGGTCCAACCTTATGACCTCCCAAGAACCTCATCCCCCAACACAGTCATAATAGGGATTGAAATGCATGAATGGAGGGGTCCTCCTCAGCGGCAGGGTCCTTGGGTCACTGGACGGAAGCTTGGGCAGAGAGCAAGGAGACAGAACCAGCCTCCACAGTTGGGGAAACAAAAGCAGCTCAGCACTGTGGGATGTGAGGACAGCCGCCAAGGCTCGTGAGAGTTGAGGCTGGAGGGACCTGTGTGCTTCAGACTGCCTGGCAAGCTCATCAGGACACAGATTCCTGGGTCCTCTCCATCCCAAAGAATCAGTGCCCTTGGGGGACACCATGGAAGCAATCTTTTGCCAGTGACCAGCGAGTCCACAGGTGCCCCGGTCAGTCTCGTCCCTAGAACCCCAGATACTGGAAGGACACAGAGCAGCCCAGTCTCACCGTCTCTGGCTCCTGCCGAAGAGATGTTCGGATGTCCTGCCTATAAGCCCTGCTGCTGGGGCCAGCTGCCTCCCTCCTTCATCATGTGTCTACCCAAGGACAAGACAGGAGAGCTGGGGAAAGACAGGTTTCCAGCTGGGCAAGCTCCCTTAGTCTGGACAGAGGTGTCTCCCCCACCCCACCTCCACCCCCACCACCTTATTTCTGCTTGACTGGACTCTAGCCTTGTGAGCTGGAAGGACAATCTTTCTCATTTTTTTGACCTAAGTGAAGCCCGATTCACACCCCAGGCTCCTCAGCCCTATTGGGTTAGGAGCACAGTGGAGAAGCTGGGGAGGAGGGGGAGGCCTGCCTGGGCTTCATCCAAGGTGACCCCAAGGCTTCTTGGAGAGTTGCTCCTCTAGCTGCTCAAATGGACGAGGGATTGTTTGTTTCACAAGGCACTTCCACACCGTCTACGCTGTGTATGTGCTCTTCTTTCTCAAATGCATTTCCTACCGCTAGCCACCCTCTGCTCATTCTGAGTCCCAGTTCTCAGGGACGCCACTTCCCACACAACACCTTCCCCTCAATCAGCTGTTCCTGCAAGCAGTCCACACTACCCTGTGCTAGACTGACCTGAAACTCCAACACGAAAATGTACACGCCTGTCCCTGCCTGCTTCCATGTTGCTGGAAACTCCTCAAGGTCATAATCTACGACACTTAATTTTGTTCTGCAGTCCCTGATGCATACACCACAGGAGTTCAACAGATATCTGTGAAAACAAGCAGAATCTGGCTGAAGAGAAAGGTGCCTGGTTTGGTTTTTTGAGACAAGTCTTGCTATGTAGACCCAGCAGGTCTGGTGCTTGCTACATATAGCCCAGGCTAGACTCAAGTTTGTGGCAATCCCCCTGCTTCAGGTTCCTGAGTGTTGGGGTTGTAGCATGCCACACCCATATGCCAAGATGATTTAACATAGCATTTTAAGAATTTGCTCTTTGGATTTTTTGTTGTTGTTGTTTTGTCTTGTTTTTCGAGACAGGGTTTCTCTGTGTCCTGGAGCTGTCCTGGAACTAGTTCTGTAGCGCAGGTTGGCCTCGAACTCACAGAGATCTGCCCGTCTCTGCCTCCTGAGTGCTGGGATTAAAGGCGTGCACCACCACCTCCCGACTTGCTCTTTGGGATCTTTAGGGTAGAGGCTTGTCCTCTTCTCCAAACAAATTAATGAGTAAACCAAACCGAAGGTGACCGTTCGCATCTTAGAGAGCTGGAGGAAAGTCAGGATCCTTTAAACATTAAACCTTCACTGAAACTTTCAGAAATCTGCCTTACAGATCATTAACTTCCCAGGGAGGAAGGGACCAGGAACCCTGGGGAATTACCTGTGGGAGTCTGAGTTCAGAGAAGAAGCAAGGCAGACTACCTTGGAGCCAGATAGGACTGGGTTTACACTCTAGCTACGCTAGCTGTGTGGTCCAGAACTAGTCACTGTCTCTGTAGCCCAGATCTTCCCATTACCAAAGTGGAGGCGCACTCCACCATTCCCGATTTGTAAAGATTTAAGAGTGCCTATGAAGTACTTTAGTTTTGTAGGTCCCAAGAGCAAGCAGCAACTGTTTTATGATGCTGCCTGTGGAAGACATGAAGGGGCTAACCTGTTTTCACGGTTTACTGCAGGAATAAGGTACGGCAGGTAGAATCCAGAGGGGCAGGGCCACCCACACCTTGACAGAACACTTTGGGTATTGAAAAAATCCACCCCCACAGGTTATTATTATTATTATTATTATCATCATCATCATTATTCAATTTTATGTGTATGGGTGCTGTGATGGCTATTCCTGGTTGTCAATTTGACTACATCTGGTATGAACTACAATCCAGAAATGGAGGGCACACCTGTGACCCGGATCTTGAGGCTGGATGACACAGTCTTTTGATCCAGGCATTGGGGAAGGCACACCTTTAATCTGGGCCACACCTTCTGCTGGAATCCTATATAAGGACAATGGTGGAAGAAAGGGGTTGTTCATTCTTTGCCTGCTCGCCCTCGCCTTGTCAGCACATCCATTCCCTCCCTGGCACTGGGGATTGCTTCTTCAGGATTCCAGCATATACAGAAGACCAGCTGAGACACCCAGCCCAGTGGGACTGAGCAACTACTGGATTCTTGGACTTTCCATTCACAGCTAGCCATTACTGGATTAGCTGGACTGTAGCCTATAAGTCATTCCAATGAATTCCCCTATGTATGTATGTATGTATGTATGTATGTATCTATCTATCTATCTATCTATCTATCTATCTATCTATCTATCTATCTATCCATCCACCTATGTCCCTGACTAACACAGGTGCTTTACCTGCATGTGTGTCTGTACACTACTTCATGCTTGGTGCCCTCAGAGTCCAGAAGAGGGTGTCAGATCCCCTGGAACTGGAGTTACAGACAGATGTAAGCTGTCATGTGGGTGTTGAGAATTGAACTCAGGACCTCTGGAAGAGCAGTCAGTGCTCTTAACCACTGAGCCATCTCCCTGGCCCTGATTAGAGGATTTTGTTGTTTGGTGTTTAGAGACAGGGTCTGATGTATGCAAGGCTGGCCGTGAATTTTCCTGTGTAACTGAGGACGATCTTGAACTTGTGATCTTCCTGCCTCTTTCTTAAGTGCTAGGATTACAAGTGTGTACTACCACACCCAGTTTATGTGGTGCTAGGCACCAAAGCCAAACCCAGGGCTTCACGTTTGCTAGGGGAATATCTACCAACTGAGCTACATCCCAACCTGATTTGAAGTGTTTGGTTTATTTATTTTTTAATAGGGTCTCACTGTGTAGCACTGACTGGTCTGGAACTCATCATGTAAACCAGGCTGCCTGGAATGCAACAGAGATCCACCTGCCTCTGCCTCCCGAGTGCTAGGATTAAAGGCATGCGCTACCACCTGATTTTTTTTTTTTAATTTTAACTTTTATTTGTGTGTGTATATATGCCATGTATGTGGAGGTGCCCTTGGAAGTCAGAAGAGGGTATTAGATTCCCTAAAGCTGGAGTAACAAGCCCAGCTAACTGCCCCCAACACACACACACACACACACACACACACACACACACACACACACACACACACATACAAAACCCGACTCCAGTCCTCTACAAGAGCAACAGTAAGTGCTCTTAACAGCTGAGGCATCTTTCTAACTCCTAGATTTGAGGGGTTTTGTTGTTGTTGTTGTTGTTTTGGACAAAGTTTCTCTGTGTAGCCTTGGCTGTCCTGGAACGTGCTCTGTAGACCAGGCTGACCTTGAACTCAGAGAGATCCACCTGCATCTGCCTCCCGAGGGATTAAAGCCATGTGCCACCACGGCCCATCTTCAATTTTTTTTTGAGAAAAAAACTTACACCTTTCAAAAACCTTTGCACCTTTCCTGGAACTCACTTGGTAGCCCAGGCTGGCCTCGAACTCACAGAGATCCACCTGGCTCTGCCTCCCAAGTGCTGAGATTAAAGGCATGTGCCACCACCACCGCCCGGCCAATTTGGCTTTTGAAAGACTAAATATTTCATGTTATGCTGCAGATGCTAACGACCACACTGAACAGTGTGTCGATCGAGGTCCTTGAGTCCTTGGAGACCTGCACTTCCATGCTTCGTCCTGACTGTTCACCACATTTGTACAAAGGGACAGTGGGCTGGACTCCTGAGGTTGCGGTATGACGACAGCGCAGTGCTTAGAACAATGTCTGTGCAGGTAGACAGACCCTCCAGGATGAGATGTCACCGTATCGTGGCGTGATCAGCACTAAACCAGAGCAGAAAGTGCCTCATTTAAGGAACTACGTATTCTGGGAACACGGCAGGAAGGCGCCTCCGACTCTGCTCACCAGAGCTCCGTGACTTGGACTTGCTCACTTACACGGGGTTTGCCCTGGATAACATCTCCGGTTCCTAAATTGGTCCTACCTTCAGTTTCTGACAGTCTGCTCAGATCTGGGCTGGATTACCTGCCCAGGGTCTCCCCCCCACATTCAGCTCACTTCAGGAGAGGTAAACATCCTTATGCTTCTGTAGTACTCAGATTAAACCCAGGGCCTCTTGCACACTAGGCAAATTCTCTACACACACACACACACACACACACACACACACACACACACACACACACACACCATCCTCAGCCCATTTCTTCACTTTTCATTTCGAGAAAGGGTCTCACTAAATTGACTAGGTTGGCCTTGAACTGGCAGGATCCTCCTGCTTCAATCTCTGGGATTACAGGCCCACACCAGTACAAGGGGGCGGAACTGTTGTTTCCCTTAGTGTCCTCCTCAGACCCTTAGCTTTGTGCCGCCCTTCCCTGTAGCTACACCTGCCATCTAGCAGCTGACCCACACAAAAGACTGTGTACTCTAGCTTGAGGTAAAACTCGTTGGCAAAAGGAAGATGAATGAGCACTTTCTCTTTGCAGAGGTTTTTGAAATGTCCTGGTTCCTCTTGCTATTCTTTTTTTTTTTTTTTTTTCTCTTCCAAAAAAAATGGGTTTGGACATTGGAGAAACTTGGTCACCTCCCTCTTGTTCCATAGAGAAAGCTCCATCGATCTGGGGCACAGTTGCCAGCCCTCTGTCGCTCCTTCAGCCGAGGCCTGAACCCAGGTCTGTTCGGGAGTCCTCAGCGCCCTGGTCCCTTCCCGATGCGGCTGGCCATGCAGACCCCACTTTGGGGGACAGGACGAGCGGTCCACTCCAGCTTGCCCTGGCGCCTCTACCGAGCGGGGACCAATGACCTTGACCTAGGAGGGTGCCCAAGGGCAATGGGGTCCGCCCTGCAGGGAAGTCCACCGACTCGTCCCGAAACGTTCCTCAGCCTCCTCCTCCTCCTCCAGCGGAGCCGGGTGTCGTCAGCTGAAGCATGGCGCTCCAGCTGCGCCCCCACAGTCACCTCTGCTCCCCTCCGCCTTCGCGCCCGCGTCCCCGGGGAGGGGTTTGCTCGGCGTCCGGGACACGGCCCGGTGGCAGCCGGTGCGCCCCAAACTCAGGGCGCATCCCCCGCCGTCTGGGAGGCCCTGACACCGGGAGGGGAGCGGAGCCGCGGCTGCTCGGGGCTCCCAGCGTGCTCCCCGTGGATCAGCCCCGACCCCAGGAGGACGCGGGAGGCTGGGGGTGGGGACAGGCCGAGGTCGCGATCCTCCAGCCCCTTCCGCTGCCCCTCCTCTCGCCTTCCTCGCCCTCTCTTCCCGAGCGGGCCCCGGGCCTTTCACCTTCCAGCAGAGCCATGAACTAGCGATCGAGGCGGTTCCTCGCGCCCTGCGGGGCCTGGGGTGCGGCCTCGCGGGCCCCGGGGCCGGACGCCATCCCAGGGGCGAGGCCTGCGGGCCACACTCCCGCCCGTCCGCCCGGCTTTAGGGCGAGTCCTGCCCGGGACTCTGCAGCGGCCCGGGACGGGGAGAGGGGGGCAGAGCCTCGCCTCTCCCAGGGATGGAGGGGATGGAGGCGGCAGCGAAGCTTGCGCGCCGCTCTCAGTGAGTACCCCGAGGAGTCGGGCGGGGTGGCGGGGCGCAGAGGGGACCCGGGCCGCAGAGACTCGACCTCCCACCGCCGGAAGAGTTGAGGAGGCCCGCTCTTCACGTCCTTTTTCGTTCCAGTTTTCCTGAGTTAGAGGATCGGTGCTAGGAGAGGAGGGCTCGGTAGCCGTCTTCCAGGGAGACCGTCCAGAGGCCTTCTGGGGGAGGGTCTCATTCTTTAAGATCTGCAGACACGGATGTCTAGGGCGCAGCTCCAGACTTTACGAGGTCCTGAAGTTCTTTGGATTTTACTGAAAGGGCTCACGTTACAATCCCAATCTTGCCTTCTGGATTGGACCTCAGAGAAGAGGTAGCTGAGCTGCAAAGAGAAGCCTGGAGTATTCTAGATCACCGGTTCTCAGCCTTCCTAACGCTGCGACCCATTAATAGAGTTCTTCATGTTGTGGGGACCCCCAACCATAAAATTATTTTCGTTGCTACTTCACAACTGTAATTTTGCTACTGTTATGAATCGTAAATGTAAATATCTGTGTTTTCCCATGGTCATAGGCGACCCCCGTGAAGGGGTCTTTCGAGTCCCCAAAGGGTCGTGACCCACAGGTTGAGAACCGCTGCTCTAGATGCTCCGGTAGAGAAAATGACTTCCGTCCTAAAGATAATCCTTAAACTTCACAGATTTATTGCTGTGAAATTTTGTGTTACAGATGTATCTTGCTTTATAAAATACATATATTCCTGAAAAGCATATAAATTGAATTGTAGTAAGTGACCTTAACCCTTTAAGAACATCTTATGGTGGCTCCTTATTGTGTGAAGGGAGTAATTAACCCCTAATCTGCCATTTAGGCATGGGTTCTTACACACTGAGTTTCCTTCAGATGGGACACATCTGGATGTAGGATGATTTCCCAGAGTGGCCTCACAGAGTAACCATTAAGACACAGTCGCTTCTACAGTGAGTAAACAGCTGTTCCTTTCCTTCTCTGTGAAGCCATTGGAATTAGCCCAGCCACCAAGGGGCTGTGTAACACTGGTGAGTCTTCTGACCTCTGTGGACTCAGTCTTACCTGAGAATAAGGGGGTGCGGTAAACGATCACTGTTCTGAAAGAGCCCTGGGCTTGGGATGCAAAGCTTTTGGTTACAAGCTGGACTCGCCCATGGAATCCATGGGGTGTAATTTCTCCATGACTCAGTTTCCCCAACTGTTAAAAAAGAGGATACTAATAACATTCTAGCACAGACATGTCAGAATTATTTTAGAGAATGCTGAAATTTTTGAAGTCTCTGCCTTGCATAGAGCATGGTTTGTGACTATCTCCTTTTGAGAACACCTTGACTCTAATCTATGGCTTTTTCCACTGTGGTTGGCATGAGGCTGGCAGGCACCACCTTCTGGAGGCACAGGTCCTTCATTCATAAGGAAGAGCGTATTGGCCATTAGCCAACACTGACATTCTCTGAGATCATCCTTTACCCCAGGGTTGGGAAATCACACTCCTTTGCACTGTGGTCCACATTTGGCATAGGATTAATTGTTTGAAACCTTGTTTTGCTCACCTGTAAAGTGGCGTTAGAAATGCTAGGAACACAGCACACATGAGACCCCAGAGCCTCTGAGGGACTATTGGTAGTTAGAGGTTGCTGGGGGAGTGGTGTCATTTTCTTCAGTGGCGTAAACACTGGTAAGTTGCCCATGTTCCAGTAAACACCCCTGTTCCCTCCTCACCCATGAAAGAATGTTACTCATGCCAGGAGGAACTAAGCTTGGTAGTAACTTGTTCGAACTGTCCTTGGACTTGTCCTTTCCAGTGTGTGTCTACGTTATGTAGAGGACACCCCACTGCTCTGTCTTGAGATATCTGAGCAGGGATCCATATCAGAGCACTCTGGAGACCAAGCAGGTTACTGGGGCCATCCAGGTACAAGGTTTCAGCTTCTCCCTTTTCCTGCAGGGCATCCAGGTCAGGGAGCAGAACAACCAGCCCCATGCACGTGACTCCAGCTGTGACCAGAAATGGTCCTGAGCAACCGGACAGCGGACCTCTCCCAAGACCCACGCTCTGCCCCCAGGAAGACCGAATGCCTAGCCTGATGGCTCCCAAGCCTCCCAGTCCATGGAAGTTACACCTCCAAGGCCCTTCTGTGCTAGAGTCCAAGGTGAAGGCCTTGAAGGAGAAAATGTCTTCCAGGAAACAGGGGGCAAATCCCTGTTCCACTTCCTATGAGCATCCATCCCCCACAAAATCCAAGTGCCACCAAGTCAAGCTCGAAGAAATCTGGAGCCTACCCGAGGGCTCTCCTCCACCAGATGCCCTGGTGGTCCCCCGTGCTCAGAACCAGATCGATGGGCAGCTGGACAGCAGTGTTAGTGAGAAGAAACCTGCCAGGAATGGTAACTCCAAGTCATCTACACCTGGCCTTGAGAACTGGAATGGGCAAAGCCTGTGGTCTCCAGAAGCAGTGTGGAGGCTGACTGATTCTGAGGGAGGCCCAGCACCAGGATCTGGCTCTTTACAAGAGAGCCCCAACAACCATGTTTCTGTGGGCCAGCTACAGGGTCCTGGTCCTTGTAAAACCACCCACTTGAGCAGCCTGAAGAAGAGAAGACCATACCCACTTGGAGACGGTGTGGTCACAGAGGGAGATCTGGACAACACAGCCCTAGCCTCCAAGGAGGACTTGGTGCCCAGAGCAGACCTGCCAGAGGCGCTCTGGAGAGCTGGTGGCCTCGAGGTGCTGCACCCTGGGGCAAATGCTCTGTCCCTGTCTGACCAAGTGGAAAGGAACCGCCGCCTGGTGCAGGAGATGCTGAAGATTTCCAGACAGAGTCCTCCCAAGGAGGGAAGCCCGGACTGGACTCCGTCCTGGGACAGGGCTGCATCAGGTGAGCCTCATTTTGCAGACCTGGGTTGGAGCAAATGGGAAGTGGTAAGGAAGCTGGAAAGATGGATGAACTCAATAATGTCACCCAAATAATCACTGTCCAGTTGGGACATAAGGTCCTTCATACCTCACAGGCAGCTTTAACTGCCATAAGTGCTGTGGCCCTCCAGATCAGTGGGAGGCCATCCTTTGTGCTTGGGGACAGAGGCTATGTGACTCTTCCCTGTGCCTTATAGCTCTTTGCAGAGTGGCCTCCTGCACTCCCTCTAATGACAGTGCCCCATGTCATCCCCACTGAACTCCGTGCCCTCTGGTGGGCCAGCAGGCAGGAGCACTACCCTGCGAGGTTGGACAGAGCACCACAGGAACACTGCTGGAGGTGTGTGCTCAGACTCCAAAAGACATCCGTTCTAGAACTTTTCCATTACCTGAGGGCATGTATGGGGGGGGGGGGGTCCTCTTCGCCCATTCTGGATTCGCTCAGTCTTTGTGACAGCCTGTGCCTCTGCTTCTCAGACCAGAACATGGGTCCCAGTCCTCACTTCTTCACCCCTCCTACTGGAGATTAGATTTGAATGTGTGATTCGGGGGGACATAGGCATTCAGCCCACACAGGGAGTAGAGCATCTCTCCTCTGTGTTCACCGGGGAGCAGCTGAGAGCCCAGTTGGTGGCCCTGTCCTGATCTCTGCTTCTGCTCTGGGCCCTAGAGCGACCAGCGGGAGCCGTGGACTGGGACCCGGGCACCCCCCTGCAGGACTCAGGTCAGAGCAGGTAAGGGCTCTTCCTTACCACCATCCCTGCATTTACTCTGCACCAGAACAGTAGGGAACCTTGCAAGAGCCAGGGGAGAGAAAGGCAAACCTTCCCTGCCAACCATCGTCCTTGAGACCCTGTGGAAGGTACCAGGCTGCTGCCTGCCCATCATTGGAGCAGAGCCAGTGGATGCAGAGGTCTGCAGCGAGCCTTCCAATTACCTGCTCTGTGTTCTGGAGGCCATTTCTCCTGCCTAGGCTTCTGTTTTCAAGCAGGAGAAATTGAGAAGTCACAGCTGTCTGATTAGTTCGCAGGGTTATTGTAAAACTAAAGATGTGAAACTCCTTAGGGAAACTACAGGAACCCAAAATGTTAACCCATCCTATTCTTTTCCTAATCAGAGGAATGTGCTGGGCTCAGGGTCAAGGGTTTCAGCCTCTCACTGGGGCCCACAGACCATGTTCTAGCCGTCCATCACTGTTCTAGGGAAGCTGGTGTCCAGAGTACAGTGGGGGAAGCGAGCCAGTGTCCTGAGCCTGGAAGAGTGGAAAGAGAGGTGTGGTGGGGGCCGCACGGAGGTCCCAGCCTCTGCCGGTGCCCACTCAAAGGCTGGCCTCAGCCTTAGCCTTTGTTGAGATGTTGACACACGAGGCTGAGCTAGGCCCCGGGTCTGGGAATGCCTCCCATTTCCACAGCTGCACATGACATCAGTCTCTGCAGAGTCCCATGATGTCTGCTCACAGCAGTCAGCTTTGTTCCTATTGCTCAGGCTGCTCCCTGTGTATCCTGTTGTCCTCCCCAGAGTATGGGCAAGACCTCTGCCCTACTTAGTCCAGGCCTGCTGCTGTAACAAAATGTAGCAGGTAACTTACAAACCGCAGGAATGCCATTCTTGCAGTTCAAGGGTGGTAATCAGTTCCCATTTCCTAATCCCGTCACATTGGGGATGAGATTTCAACATACACATTTTGGGAAACATAGCCCCATGTCTGCTTCTGCTTTAGCAATATGAGGGTGCTTAGAGTCAGGTAATCAGGGTTGCGTTCAGCCAGAGAGTAGGGGCCCGGGGCAGGGGTGGGGATGGGGTGGGGTGGGGGAGTGGCGAGAGGGATGTCTGGCTCTTTAGTCCCTCTGTATTTACAGCTGGTCTCTTCTTCTGCCTTCCTGGCTGCTGTTCTCAGCCTTTCATCACATCCTTATCCCGCCCTGCCACTGTGGTCCTCAGTGATCCTCTGCTCCCTCGGCCTCTCTCTAGCTGCATCCCTGTGGAGGCCTCTGAGAAAGCCCAGGAAAAGGCATCTGCTTGCTGTGGGGACAGAACCTCTTTCCTGTAGCTGCTACACTCCCCCACACAGCCCCTCAGCCCACCGGAGTTCCCTCACAAGGAAATGTAACTGCTGGGGTTTTGCTCCGAGGGCCTTGCAGAAAGAAGGCCAGCCCCCTGGCTTGCACTGAGATAATAAGTAACAACCTGCTTCTCATAAAGCAGCTCCTCAACCAGAGAGAGGGAAGGACTTTCACGCATGCCTGCGAGGATGTTTAGAACTCTCAAGACTCCTAGTTTAGTTTAACCTGACCGGCCATCTTTAGCCACAGGCCTTATAGCAGGGTTCAAGCATGAGCGTCGGGTGTGTTGGCACAGAGCTGGCATCCCATCGCTTGGGAGGCTGAGGCAATAGGGTCACAAGTTCCATGCCTTGTTCCACCTGAGCTACTTAGTGAAACCTCATCTCAAAAAGAGACAGACAGACAGATCTCAGGTATGACATATGTGCATGTGTACCGTATGATTCACACATATATTGTGTGTGTGTGTGTGTGTGTGTGTGTGTGTGTGTGTGTGTGTGTGTATGATGGATCAGTGTATGTGTCTGAAGGGAGATACATACACAGAGAGAAAGACAGACAAACTTGTTTTAGGACCCTGTTCAAAGACTGATGAAATAAATGTCCCCTTAGAGTGCCTGGCATATAGAACCACAGGCATGAAGGTCAAGTCCCTACTAGGTAGACACCTGGCTGAAGGGCCAGGGAACACTGTCAGGTTCAAGGAAGAGAAAGTGCCAACCCTGCTGTGATACCCCAAGACATTGCAGGGCTCCCCGCTGAGTGGGACGGAGCCTAATGATGCTGCAGTTACAGAGCCTATGTTACCCCAGGAGTGCCACTGAACGCTTAGGTCCCGGGCTCAGGGTCTGTACTAAGGGGTGTAGGACCCTGGGCAGAATAGTCCTCTGAGGTGTAGTGACCATCTCAGGGACCACCCATCAATACGTGCCATGGCACATCGTCTTCAAGCATTGCAGACCTTCTCAGGGCTTGAAGAGCACATGATTCTGCTCCCCACTCAATCAAGTTTAGAATCTGAATAATTCACGTTACAATCAAAGAACCATGACAACCAGGTTAGCCCAACATATCATGCTCCGAATTGTTATTGTTCTGCAAGGTGATAAGACAAGCTCATGGAATGGCATCGATTGCAGAGCCCAGTGCTTAAGTCTGGGGTATCTGGGCCAGTTTGTTGCAAGGTAGTCTTAAGGAGTCAGGAGACCTCCATTCCTGTGCCCAGGGTTGTCCTTTAATAAGGGTCAGGCTTTTGCTCGGTCCTATAGGGCTAAAACATACTAGTGGCCAGTTGAATGATTTTCATCCTCTGGTTATATGCCAGGTGCTGGGTAAGTGCTGTTTCTGCAGCTCACTTTGTCCGTTGGACAGATCTTAGCCATTGTTCCTGCTTTGCTGATGGAAAGCTCTCTAGAGGAGGCCGAGTGACTTGCCCAGGGCTTGGAGTCAGGACTTGCACTCAGGCCCCGAGGCTTATGCTCTGACTGCTATGGGGCATGCCTTGAGCTATCCTTCCTATGTCTCTACAGGCCATCCCTTGCATAAGCAACCCTTGGGCTGGGGATCTAGAACCTACTACCTCCCTCGAGCCTGGCCTGTTCTCCACTGTGGGAAGAGAGATGTCTGGGTCAGCTTGTGTGCGTCGGTGTGCTTTCAGATGGGCTCGGCCCATGTTGCCATCATCACTCACTGCCACTGATGCCATCACTGGTGTCTTTCTCCTTGAGTTCCTGGAGGCAGGAACTGTGCCATTCTGGAACAGGTGCTCATGAAATGCCTGGCAGGGGCAAAGCAGGAAAGCGCTGATTGAGGGCTCCCCGACAGCTGGAGCCTGTGTGGGCTTGCAAGGGTCTGGATGGAAGCAGAAGGAGCATTCCAGATGGGTGAGGCTGCCGAAACGCTTGGGAGCATCTGAGGTGGAATGTGTGGTGATCTGTAGAGGGTAGCCACCCGCCCGGGGAGAGCCAGGGATTGAGATCTCAGCTGAATGCAGAGGCAATTCAACGGTCTCCTTCCTTCTCCCACTGCCTCCTCCTGCACAGGAGGATGACCTTATCTCCTGGAAACACCAGTTGGTGTGAGTCCTGTGGGCTAAGAGCATCGAGGAGCCTGGGGAGAGGGTTTGGAGGCCATCTTGAGTCACTGGCCATTTTTGGTATCTTCTGGGCCCAGAGCATCAGGGAGTTATGAAGAGCCCTGTAGGTAGCAAGACTAGGGGACAGAACACTGGCCAGCTCCAGCATGCTTGGGGTCATAGAAGCTGCTGAGGAGCACCCGGGCCAGATGTCACTGAAAGTGGTTGAGCCCCATGCGGCTTGCTCACCCTTGTCCTGCACCAGCCATGTAGATATACAGACACAGAGAAAGCTCTCCATTTCCAGTCCCAAGAGACTCAAAGAAAAAAGAAAAAACAACAGAGCAACACACAAAGCCTTCAATGCTTCCCCGGCTTCCGTAGCGCCCAGTGTTCTGTCCCTTGGGTTGATCTCACTCAAAGCCAGTGCTTGGGAACCTTCAGGGACACTGTCCCATGCCACACTCGTCACCACACTCACATTCACTCCACACACAAAACCCTCATCATGGCTCAATCCTCAGCAGCGAGGCGCTTACAGAAGATAACATCTTCAAGGTGGTGTTAGGCAAAGTCCCTTCTGGGAATGTCTCAGACAGCTGCCTGTGTGCCCCTACTGAGCCCGGGCAGGGCTTGTTCTGGGCTTCACTGGTGAATTTGTCACCGTTCTTTGGGAACATGGGACAGAACTGCTCTGACCTGCCTTTTCTAAGGACCCCTTTCTTCCTTCTCTGTGGAAAGGAGAGTGGAGGCCTTCCTCTGCTCCCCACCAGCCTCCTCCTGTCCGCTGAGTGGAAGTCACCTTTCCCACAAAGCCCATCAGAGGCTTTTTGAAAGTCTAGAGCAAAGCCAGTTTGCCCTCTCACATTGCATGCTGATGGTCACCTCCAAACAGGCCTTCTCCTGGCCAACAGCAGGGTAATCTCATGACCAGGGGGCCTTAGTTCGTGTTCAAGGGTCCCCCACACCCAGAGTGGAGGGTTGGAAGTAACAGCACTGCTAATCACAGAAGCAGCAGCAGTAAATGCTAACATGGTGGAACGGCGGCACCGTGCTTGAAGGGAACATTTCTCACAGATCTTAACAGCGGAGCCCCTATTAGCAGGTGAGGAAACAGACTCACTCCCAATGCGCTCACCAGGTGATACCGCTAGAAAGAGACGTCCGTCCGAGGATGAGGATCTGGGCCAGCCGCCTGGAAGCACACTGTAAAGCACCTCTTTAGGTTCCATCCTGTGGGGGTGTCCTGCAGACTGAAGAAGGGTGTGCCCTCACAAACCCACGCTCTACAGCCAGTTCAGACCCACCCCTCCTCCTCCCTCAGAAGCAACAGTGAAGACCTCTGTCCTTGGTTATACACAAATGGAGCGTGGCTAAGCAAAGGCTTTGGAAATGCCCTGCATGCTCTAAGCTTTTCCTTCGCTGTTTGCATCCTGAAGTCTGTTCCTGATTTCTTGATTCATGTGCCTGAGATGAAGGGGTTAACTCCAGACTTGTTGGAGTTCATCATTGTAATCCAGGATTAGGATGGCTGCCAAGAAATGTCCCTCTCCTCTTGGCTTCCCTGGCTTTGAGAGAGATAGGGCTCCCCTGACCTGCTTAGCTGGAGGGGTGCTAAACTTGTCCCACTCCAAGAACCTGGCAGAGGGCAAGGGTCACAGGCTCCGTTTGTCGCCAGGATGGTGTGAGGGTTAGAGGCAAGGGCCTGAGCACACCTGTGGACCGCTAGCTTCCCCCAATAAAAGCAGTTCTTTGGGTCACCACTCCCCAAGAGCCTGTCTTGTGGTCCAAATGCCCCCTAGGTGGGTGCTCAGGACCCCCTCCCCACCATAACCTGCCTTGCCAAAGCCCCAGACTCAGGATAACAATATGAGCCCTCTCTCCTTTATAAAAGCTCATGCTTACTGATTGGGAAACTGAGACCCTAGAGGAAAAGCACTCAGCGACCTTATTTCCACTCCCCACCCCCAGAGGTAATGGGCCTCAGAAACTCAGGCTTCAAGATGGTGATAAATGTGCTTGTTTGTATTGCCTGTACCTCGCTGCACACTGCCTGACTTTGCCAGGAAATTTCCAAAGGAATTGGAAGAACTGGGATTGTGGGTTTTAATTCATGATAGGAAGGATTGGCTCTGGCGTTGCGGGCCTCTCTCTGGTCGAATCAAATGAGAAAAGTCTTCCTCAGGTGCAAGTCTGATGACCCTTTCTTTCTGGAATGGAGGGCCGCCTCTGGCGTGGTGGGACCTGCTTGCTCCTCCCCCTAGGAGAGAAAGACCACCCACTCTCCCAGGCTGCCAGAGCCTCGATCTCCAGGGGACACAAGAGCGCCCTGGCTGTGCTGACCTTGGCTGCAGCCTGTGAAGGTGGCTGCCGCTCTCCTCCCTGCGTGGTGTGTTGCTGCGGAGATGCCTCCAGGCAGCCAGAAAGCCTGCCTTTCTAATCAGCAGAGAAACTTGCTTTGTCTGCCAGACCGAAGCAGGGCAGTTGATGAAGGGGGGGCGCCCGGGGGTGGGGTGGGGGGGGGCGGACAGCTGTTCCAGAAAGGAAACAGCAAAGCTGGAAATGGCTTAGAAACCTGGGGGCAAGGCTGATGGCGGCAGCATCCGGCCAGCTGCCGAGGGGCTCTCCTGCCTGCCCACCAGGCCTGGTGACAAATGCCCTCCGACAGTCGCAGAAGCACAGCTGTCACCGGAAGGCTGTGAGCATGCAGGCTGGCAGCCAGAGGCCCGCGGCTGCCGGGGGAACCTCTGTGCCTGGCGATCTCGTTATCTCTGCAGTTGGAGCTGGAGCTCCCGGGAGCACAGCTGCTCTCAGCTGCGGTTTGGGGAGCTGCCTGCTCTGGAAGCCATGTCAGGGGAGCCTCTGCTGCCAATGGAGGCCTCATGGGGCAGCAGGCCTGGAGAAGTACTTTTGACGAAGCCCTCCTTCCAAGCCCGGCCTCGCCCTGCCAGAGCTCGTGGCACAGACGGTCTCTTTATGCTAGCAGCCTTCCCGCCTCTGGCCCAAAGCAGTGTTCAGAACACGTGACAAAGGAGAAAACAAAGAACTGTCGTCCCCTCAGAGCCAGTTCAAGGGTGGCCCGAGGAGCCCCTGTCCCCTCCTGCCAGGAGACTCTCTAGTACTTTTTGAGGTCAGGGTGAGGCCCTTTCCCCATGGAGTTAGGGGGTACCCCAGGTGTGAGATCGAAGCCCTGCTGAGCCTTTGACTGAGTTCTCTTTCTGGGGACCCGCCCTGAGCAGAGACAAGCATACGTGACAGTGTGATGCTAGAGTTCCATCAAAGTCTGCCTGACCTCAGCCGCAGACATCCTTGCTCACCCTGGCGCCCACGGAGGAAGAGGACAGGATGTGGAATGAGGCTAGAGACTGAGGCTGGCTGTCGTCTGCATCCCTCTGCTCAGCTCGACCTTGAACAATATGTCAATATTCCCCTCCAGTCCAGACACCCTTATCTGTCAAGCTCGGAATGCCTGCCCTTGGGCAGCCTGGCTGTGGAAAGGGAGCTGTGTGGAGAAAAGCCGTCTTGTCATGGGGGAGTGTGGGCTGTTCTTACTTCCATAACCCAGGACAGGCGGTATGTCGCTGTCTGGAAGACAGCTTTGGAAAGAGGTGCCTGTCATTCCTGCAGCTCTGGACTGACGAGGGAGGCAGTGCATCTGACTGGTGGTTCGCCACCAGAGGACCTTATTCTTATGAAAATCAGCCATGTGCTGACTTGCTCTGAATCTAGCTTCGTTTTCTCTCTGCCCTGAGTCTGTGATCCCTGAGTTGACTCCTGACAGGTCTGGATTGAGACTATGACAAGGAAACGCCAGGATTTATGAAACATTATCCCCCAAAGGACCAAGGCTGTGACAGGCAGTGCCTTGGCCCTGTGTCTGTGGTGGGAGAGGGGTACAGTTCTGTGTGGGTTCCAGTGGGTGCATGTGTGGGCGTTGAGAGACAGAAGGAGACAGGGAGGCCATGCATGGAAAGACCATCTGTCTGGGCACAGGCCCAGATCCATAACCCTGGGACCTTCCCTTTTCCTCTTCCCCAAATCTCCTGCTTCTGCCCAGAGAGGAACAATAAGACAGCCAGACTCCCCTGCCCCTTTTCCAGACCGCCCCCCCCCCCCCGCCCCTCCACAAGCAGATGTCTAAGGTCAGGTTGGCTCCCCAGCTCCTGTCTGAGCTCAGGGTGTTTCCCAGGCCTCAGGGGTTGGCAGGGGAGAGTGGGGAGGAGGGATCCCTGTGTGTGAGTTAGAAGGAGAAGGAAGGCTGTGTATACAAGGCTTTTCCTGGCAGGGCTGGGCTTGATGCCGTTAAAGCCTCCTAAGCCGTGTTATTTTCTTCTAATCCCTGCGCTGACCATCCAGGCCTGTACTACCCTGCAGGACCTTCCTCCCCAAGCTGGAGCCTGTGCTGAGTGCCAGGTATGAGGGAACCAAGCATCTGACCCAGCCTGCTCGCATGAAGGCCAGGACCCAACCGCTCCGAGCCAGCCATGACATTGTGCCCACCATTGCTCAGGGCAGCCGGTGAGTGGGGCCTAAGCCAGGCTGGCCTGGGAGAGGGCTTGTGACAGAGAAGGGTCAATAGCTCAAATAGTTCAGATACAGCCCAAATGCTGTTGTTCTCTTCTCTCTCTCTCTCTCTCTCTCTCTCTCTCTCTCTCTCTCTCTCTCTCTCCCTCTTCCTCTCCCTCTCCCTCTCCCCATATCTGTATGTGTGCCCATATGTTTTCTGTGTCAGGCACTTGCTGTGATCATTTAGTCAGTCAACACACCATTACCCAAGGTGTCATAAGCTGAGATATAAAGATAAATGAAATATGTGACCTGAGCTCTCTGGGGGCATAGAGCTCACAGTCTCTAGGGAGAGAGACGGCCAAACGGCTCGTCAGCTCTGTGGGTTATCGTGGAGGAGAAAGCATGTGTGCAGAGCTGGCAGCACATTGCTCCACCTGGAAGGGACAGGTGAGCTCTCAAAAGGATGCGGCTTCCCGGATGGGGCTTACAGGAGCTATAAATGTTGTTCACTGGACAGATGCAGGGAGGAAGGAGTGCTATTCTAAGGGATGGGAGCTGTGAGAGGGAGCACTGTGCTCCAGAGCACAGCCAGCCTGGAAGAGAGAAATCTATCAAGTATAGCATGGAGGCTAGAGAGCTTTGTAGAGGCCAGCCATGGAGGAACTCCAGGCCTGCTGAACAATAGCTCATAAGCCCCTGTACTAGTGTGGGACCACAGAGGTGGTCACGTAGGTTCAACAGGGTTAGGGTTATAGTAGCATGCTCATGGTCCCCTAGGCAAAGGGTGATGCCTAAGTTCAGGGTCAGGCTTTAGAGGGGAGACTCCTAGAGCAGCCACTGGAGATGCCCACTGAACAGCTAGATACAGGATCGTGAGAGGTAAGGCCAGAACTGGAGATGTCGGTACTATGGTGACTTCATCATGCTGGAGCTGCAAGAAATGTGCCCATCCAGGGTGAGGAGACTGAAAAAAAGAGAGTCAGGAACCCTTGGACTAGCATGTCACGTGACTGCCCAAACTACAGGTCTATCCCCAGCATCGTGCTTGTTCTTTTATGGTACACCTTAAAGAGCTACTTACACATGGAATTCTCCAACACAGAGATGCAGCACACAGTCATGCTCTGAACTGCCAGGCCATGCCAGATCTTGCCAGGCCCAAGCAGGCCCACCTCTGTAAATGACAAGGCCTGTGGCTTCACGGGTATGGTGGGCGCACTGGATTTGCTTGTCTTCCTCCTCACCATGTGGTACTAGGGGTAATGAGGACTCTTAGTAAAGCTGAATGGCGTGCTCTTTGATGGGGGATGCTGTGCCTGCTCACTAAAGGCTCCGGACATTTACAGAACCACTGCCATGACTCCATTGCCAGAGGTCTCTTTGTTCAATGTCCTTGTGACCCTTAGGAGGGAGTCACAAGAGACCCCCCCCAAATCTCAGTAAAATGTGCCATCAGGGTACTCTTTTATTCCACGTGTATGCCTGAGTTCCCCCTAACTACAGAGTACTCACTGCAGTGACATGGCTTCTTTGAGGTACCCTAGTTGTTCTCCGAATATGCAGAGAGATGCCTCAGACAGCCAAGGCACCCCTGCCCAGTGTTCTGTAGGAATTACCCCCGAGTGCTGAGACGCACACAGACACAACTCTGCAAAACAGACCTCGGTGTGCTTTGTACTCCTGGGCACCTGCTTCTCTAGTTCACTGTACCTCGTCTTCGCATCCAGTAGCTATGGGAAAGTAGGTTTCCTCTTTCTTGGTCATAAAAAGGCTGTAAAAATGCAAGGTGACCTACTTCAGCAGCTGCTGTGTCCAGAAAAGAATTACTATGACTTGGCAGCGCTGGTGAATCCTCCGAGGGGAGAACTGAAAAATCCACACCAGATGGCTTGCTGCAGCTGCTGTGAAAGGTTACGCTCCATCAGATCACCCTGGAGGGCAGGCAGAGCTAACACGGTGATGCCACACAGGCCCCAGGCCTCAGCTAGAAGCAGGAGGTCCCGCCCCAGCCCCGCCTTATCACTCCTTCTGAAAAACAGCTTGGCCAAAGATAAGGGAGGAGGAGGGGCAGGCAGAGCTATCTGTAGAAGGCCCTCTTTAGCCTTGGTCTACCTGGAGGCGGCCAGGTGAGTCTGGATGAAGGCCTTTTCGAGGAGGGAAGAGGTGGAGGCAGATGTGTTGTCTGGAAGTCAATCCACATAGCAATCGAGCAGCTCCTGGCTTTTGCCACTTGGGGAATAGGCAGACTCAGGTTGGTACTCTTAATCGCAAGAGCATAGGACATGTCAGCAGGCTGCACCCTGGGAGGGTGTGTCCTGTGTGACCAGAGGCTGTGTGAGGCTGCAGAGCTTGCAAACATCTCGTGGACTGTGTGCCTAGGACAGCACTGTCATAGAAAGTGAGGATGTGGAAAGGGACTCTCCTCCCCAAAGGCCGTGCAACTTCAGGGACTCCGAGCTTGGCTGGAATCCTGCCCTTGAGGGGCCTCACCTTGAAAGGCAAAGCAGCTCTGGGATTTGCTTCTGGCTTAGCCGCCTCGCCTCGTGTGCATGTGTGCCGAGGCCTCCCCTGCTTGCCTGGGCTGCTGTCTGTGTTCCTGCCTGGGGCCTGGTGGTCTGAATAAGTGCGCTGGAGACTCTTACATGATTAGCTCTTCCTTACTTTATTCTGCTTATTATGATGATGAATTTGGTTTTGTGGGATTTTGTTTTGTTCTATTTTGTTTTTGAGACAGGGTCTCACTGTGTGGTCCTAGCCGACCTAGTACTCACTTTGTAGACTAAGATGGTCTTGAATCCACAGACGTACATCTGTCTCTGCCCCACCCCCCCAAGTGCTAGAATTAAAGGTGTACACCACCGTATCCGTCAAGTCCTTGTTTTTGAGATGGGATCTCATTCTGTAGTCTAGACTTCTTTGAACTCAGAATCCCCCTGCCTCAGCCTCTTGAGTGCTAGGATTAGGGATATGTATCAGCAAGCTTTTGTTTTTTCTTGTAAGATAAAAATAGTATTTCTGTCTTTGGAGTGAATTCTAAGATGGCTCAGTTCACCATCTGTGTGTAAACGTAAGGCCACTGCTGTAGCTCATGGAACACAGACTATTACTGTACTGCCCTGAAAACATTCATTGTTTTCCTTCCCAGGACTTAGCCCATTTCCCTCCAGCAGAGCAGGGCACTGAGCTCAGGAGGTGGAAGAGGTTCTAAGCCAGGTCCAGAATCTCCAGCGAGCCATGCTTGTGTAGTATAGACCTCGTTGTCCGCCTGTCCCACCTCTGTGCTGGGGTTAGAACTTCTGCCTATGAGGTAGCACTTATTTGCGGTTGCTCAGTGGCTCCTTCCAACCCTCACCCTCTGTGACAGGAAGTGGGTGGCCCAGGTGTTCAGGGCAGGGACACATCCTCAAAGGGTGCTTATGTATTCAGAGTTCTCCAGAGAAGCACAACCAATAGATGTGTCTGTGTATGGACAGGTTACTTCAGAGTTGCCTCACAAACTGGTAGAAGCCTGTTAAATGCTGAACCTGCAGGACAGGGCAGCCAATTCAGTTCCAAAGACAGCCTGCAGACAGAATCCCTTCTTGCTCCAGGGAAGTCAGCCTTGGCTTTCCTCAGGCCTTGAACTGATAAGATGAAGCCCACCACATACTGGGAGGTAATCTGCTTTGTCAATTTAATTGTTAATTTTGTCTTAAAAAAAAAAAAGCCAGGTGGTGGTGGCGCATGCCTTTAATCCCACCACTTGGGAGGCAGAGGCAGGCAGATCTCTGTGAGTTCGAGGCCAGCCTGGGCTACCAAGTGAGTTCCAGGACAGGCACCAAAACTACACAGGGAAACCCTGTCCCGTAAAACCAAAAAGAAAAAAAGAAAAAAAAAAAAGCCCTGTGCCGTAACATCCAGAATAACGTTTGACCAAGTATTTAGGTCCTGGGGCCTACCACGCTGACATTAGATTAACCATCATGTTACCAGCCATGGAAGATTCTACTCTCTCCAATCTGAGGACTTCTCAGAGATCTCCACTCTGGTACAACCAAGCTCTCGACTTACTCTGTAGAACAGAATTTTGGGATAAGTCTTTGTGAAGCAAATTGGAGGTTATTAAACAAAGGTGGCCACAAAGAGACAGATTTGAGTGTGGCATCGAGAAAGGTCCATAGTTAAATATCCCGGCAGAAGTTAGGCGTGTGATTGTATGGCCTTTGGAGTTACACTGTTCAATGGTGGGAGTCAGAGCTGGAGGGAGGAAGGAAGAGATGGAGGTCCCGTATGCTTACCCCAGAGGCTGTCCCTGTGCCCTTTGCTGGGTAATGTGATGTGAGCCAGCTGTGACCTGTGAGAAACCAAGTCATGGGGTGGGAAGGAAACCGGCTGAGAGGCCACTGCTCAGTGAAATAAAGTGATGAGTGGAAGAAACTCGGTCAGCCCCAAAGACAGCCCGTAAATCAGTGGGGGAAGGCTCCAGAGGGAAAAGAAAGAAGCATGGGCCTTGGACCTGGGCCCATTTGCATAACTCTGTTAGCTGACTACTGGAGTCCTGAGATGAGGCTTGTGTGGATCTGAGCAGGATTTGGCCACCAGCCAGTGTTTTCCAGAGCCAAAGCTAATAAAAGACACGAAGATTCTCTAACATAGCAGTGCACATCTGAAATGGGGGTGTGCGAGGTGTGACGGGGGACCGCGGCTTCGGGGCTATCCAAGCATGGCACCAGGAGCTGCTGATCTGCTGCAGTCTGTCCTCGCAAGGCCTGGGGAATCCTGGGTGGGAAAATCAGGTCAAGAATGCTTGAGTCCCAGACTTCCAGCCTCACGGGGTACCCATGGAGACTTTTGGTTCTAGAATCCCCCTGGATACCAGAGCCCATGAATGGTAAATATCCTCCTGTACACATTACACCATCCCTAGATTACCTACAACCTTTAATGCGATGGCAGTGCTTTACAACGGTGGCCATATTGTCATGTTTAGGGGACGACAAGGAGAATGAAGTCCCTACATGTTCAATGTAGATATGGGGTTTTATTTTCAAATATTCTTATGATGCGATTAGACTCCCCAGATGTGGGGTCCACTCACACAGGACTGACTGTACATGTTTCTGCAACTCATCACTGCCAAGTTAGGCTACTTCCTCACCCTAAACACACACGTGTGCACACACACGGAGTGCACATATAAGCTCTGCCGTCTTCCTCTGTACCATCCCTAGTTTAGTAGCTTTTCTTGTTAACTCATACTGAGCCCAGCACCAGAAAGCAAGTTAAAAGTAAAGGAAGTTGTGTCGGTTTGGTTGAGCAGTGTGTACTAGGATGGGCTTGGGGTGTGTCCATCCTGCGGGATGTGCAGGATGGGCTTGGGGTTTGCTGTATGACTTCCCAGGAGCCTGACTGGGGGTAACCTTGTGGTTGAGGCCTAGGCCAGAGCAATGCTTCTCTTCCTCACCACCTTCTTGCATGTGACCCCTCTCCTGTCTCCTCACTAGAAATGGCCCAAGAAGCCCAGCTCTGGATGTCAGGAGCACCTCTGCCGACAGAGAGAGCCTCCAGAATGGGAACCTGAGTGACTCCTCCAGTGTAGAGTCTGGCAATGGGCAGTGGCCCAAGCAGGGAATGCCCCTGTCTCATGTCCGTTTTGAAGATGAGTCTTCCCGCGAGGCTGAGTTCCGGTACTTGGAACGGCTCCAGCAGCGCCAGCGTCAGGTGTTACGCACAGTGCTTCATGCCGTGGGCCAAGGACCCCTGCGCTCTAAGCCTGACCCAACCAACTACATTCACCGTAACATGGGGGACATCTCATTCCACAGGCCAGTGGGCTCCCCGGACCACAGTAACTTCTCTGCACCACTGTCTACATGGGACAATGAGAGGAAGTGTCCAGCCTGTGGCAGCTGTCTTGAGGAGCGTTGCCCTGCAGAGGGGAGAGCAGCCCCTGACCTAAGGGTCCTTCAGGGTCTCCAGGCAGCCTGTGAGGCAGAGGCATTGCTGCCGGGGCCCTGTAATTCCCACAGTGTGAGCTCCTCATTCCCAGGGCTCCACACAGAATGGATCCGGGAAACACACATCACAGACACTGTTGCCACACACCCTGAGGAGAGGGACTCTGCCCTGGCCAGCACCAACAGTTCAGACAGCTGGACAGACAGTCAGGATGCCAGGACCTCTCGGCCCAGCAGGGCAGGCGGTCAGACCCAAGGCAGCAGCCCGGGACAGTGGCAGCAGGGCTCTAGACCTCAGGAAGGCCCCAGGTGGTCCCGAAAGGCTGAGGTGGAGCTGCCCTGGGGCCTTCAGGCCTGGTCTCACCTACATGAGGTTGGTGATGTGGTTGTAGGAGGGGAGGTAAAAGGAGCCACAAGACACATACCCCAGGGGACTTTGTTTATAAAGGAGGATGCTGCGCCTGAACCTGCCTTGGAACCTAAGAGGCCTTGGTCCCAGGGGCAGCTTGGACCACGGTTAGGAAATCACTGGGCCCACCCTGAGGACTCCTGGACTCCATGCACGACAGCTTATGCTGTGTCGTTTTCCAAGAAGCTTGGGTCCTCAGGCTCAGACCAACCAGAGCAAGTTACTGAAAGCCATGAGTTGCTGGAAACCGTGTGCAGTTCTTCCCGCCAACAGAGCCATGAAGAGCCCTCTGCACCTCACCCAGCCCTGCGACCAACTTTGCCCCTCTCCCTTGAAGGCTGGGTGCCGACCTCTCCCTCTTCAAAGAAATCCCTCTGCCCGATGCCTCCGAGAAAGTCAGCCTGGACTGGACATCACAGGCCGGAACATCAGGTGGAGCATGTGGATATCCCCCTGCCTCTGTCTCCTCCGAGAACTTCGGTTCCCACCCCACCCCAGACCCAGCCCTACAGCCCCCGTGTCAAGCATCCACTGCTGGACCTGTCCACCAGCAACTCCAACAGCAGTGTCTCTCTGGGGCTGCAGGAGCCTCGGGGAGCCGCTGTCCGCAAGCACAGAGCTGGCAAGGACCACAGCTGCCAGGAGCCCGGACTGCCCCTGGAGAGTGACGGAGATGGTAAGGATTGCCGTCCTTCATGTTCAGCCCAGGCCAGGTCTGTCGCACTCATTCTGCTCTCCATCTTAGTCACTGTATGATAAGGCCACACACCACTCCCAGCATCCCTGTGGATCCCTGGGATCAGCAGCAGGTGTCCAGGAAGTGGGGAGGGAGTGTGGGCCAGGCGCAGGATTTAGTATAAGCATGGAGCAAGTTAGCCAATTTTCTGTGCTTGGAGGATGGGGAACCAGGGCTCAGCCCGTGGGCAAGGTGGGGATGGTGCCCTCTTATTGCTGAGGAGTCTGAGGTGTGTAGGGGAACTCCAGTCCAGAGCTGCTGGAGACCAGGGTTTGTGGGAGTTTGACTCCTGTAGAGTATGAAAAACAAGTCAGCAGCCCCAGAATCCACTACTGCTTAGAACACTAGCTAGTCCATGATCACCCTGCCTCTTCCTCCATCTTCCTTTTGTGCCTTGCGCTCTTTCGTTCACTGTTGACCAGACACCTACCTGGTACACGCTTGAACCTGCCCTGGACACTGTGGGGAATGCATAAGAAAATGATGTAAGCAGGATCTCTGCCTTTAAAGCGGACTGTGGCCATGTGGGTCTGTGGCGGGCTTGCACCTAGCCACTTCCTGCAGGGTTTCTGAGACCTAGTGATGTTTCTGGGAAGCCTGGTTCTGCACTTCCTTGAAAGCATGGTGAGGATCCTCTTATTAGAGACAGGACCCCTGAGCAACGGCTTCCTCTCTCCATGCTCAGGTTTTTTCTTATCCAGAGAGTGAGGGTTAAAATACAGCCTGTGTCATGACCACCGTCGAGTCTGTGAAGGGCCCAGCATCACTGAGTGCACACAGTGCTCCCAAGATGGAAGCTGCTGAAAACGCTGTGACCCTTCTAGATTTGTTTCCCCTGCTTTGACTCTGTCCCTTGACATGGAAGGGGCGGGACATAGCACCGATGACCCGTCACTTAACAAATGCTTACTAGTCACCCACCGTGCACCAGGTGCTCCGCTGGGTGATAGGGTCACAGTAGTCCGTAAGAGCCCACCCTTGTCCTCAAACCATTTCCGGTTTAGAAGGTGCTCAAGGATGGGCCCTGGCCACCTTCACTGACTGCCTCTGCTCCCAGCTCTCCCCCGCGTCTCCTGTGTCTCCTGTCCCGAAGACTGGGGAATGGGCCTTTCCCCACTGGGACCTGTGGGGATGGTCAGTGCAGCAGTGGGGGTGCCGAGCTGTTACAGGAATACTCCGGGACTCTCTCCAGTCAGCAGATGTTACCATTGTCACTTCTACAGCCGGCGTCACCCTCTCCCTCACCTCAGAGGAGCCCGAGTGCAGCCTGGAGCTGGGAGGAGCCCTACACAGGACAGAATCCAGCTCTGGAGGCCACATGCCCATTGGGTGAGTGGCAAGAACATACCCTGACTACAGTGGGCGTGTTGGGTGGGGAAATACCACCTGGAGGAGTGACATCTCTAGCCTTCCTCTCTCCCAAACCCTGGAGGGTTCCTAAACCATGTCCTGGCACCCTAACACACCCTTCCCAATCCTTTCTCTCTCTCTCTCTCTCTCTCTGGTACGTATGTGTTCATGTGTGTGTGTGAACATGTGTGTGTGCACAGGCCAGATGTTGACTCTGAGTGTCTTACTTAGTTGCTCTGCACCTTGTTTTTTGAACCCCAGGGACCCCCTTGTCTCTCGCTCCCCAGAACGGGTTATAAACGTGCTCTGCCATGTGCCCGGCTTTTAAATGGGTGCCAGGGATCTGAACTCGGGTCCTCAGGTTTGCGTGCTAAGCACTTTGTCTGCTCCCAGCCCCCGCCTCCCCCAGTTCTTTCTGTCTGAGTTTTCTGCCCACCCTTGAGCCCCCAGCTGCTGACGCTGCAGCTGAGAGCCACAGGCCTCAGGGTGCTTCTAGGATGCAAACTGTTTTCCTTCTTTGCTTCAGCTGGGGTTAGACATCTGAGACCTTGCCTGGGGACCCCCTCGGGCCGAGTTCAAAGCCTTGGTGTTCAAAGCCTGGGACTTCCCTGCTCCGTCCTGTGTCTGTGGACACATGGCAGCCCACAGCCTCCCTAGGACCCAGCCAGGCCTGGGTGTTTGCCAGATGCAAGGTCTGTCTGGCCGGTTTCTCGGGGACATCTCTCCCAGGTGTCGAGCTGTCCCTTCAACAAAAACTCAACAGTAGCTTCCCCCCACCCCCTTCCTGGCCGCCATGCTGCTATCCACACAGTGCTTAAACCCTTCATGCACTTCCTTCTGCTCCCCCACTTCCACCCTCTGGCAACCCCCTCCAGCCCCCAACCCCTCTGTCTACCATCTGCTCTAAGCTGCCTTCGCTTCTTAGCTGCACGAGGGAATAGTTTTTAAAAACCCAATTAAATGGAATCATTGTCCTACTTAAAGCCCCACAGCAGTCTCTCTTGTCCTCCTCTTCCTGAGGTTGACAGCGCTCGGCAGTGTGACGGGCCTGCCTGCCTCATCTCACACCCCTTCCTGCCCTTCTCACTCCCTGGCTGCTGTGGCTGAGCACATCAGACTTCTCTCTGCTCGGGCAGAGGCCCCAGCCACTCCGCGCCTGCAGCGCTCACTTCCAGGATTAATAATGGCCTGACTCCTGCCTCTCCTTGGCCCTTGGTAGAAAGATTGTCTTCTTCCCAAAGAGCCCTCTCTGGAAACAACTTAAAACAAGTGCCTGGCCGCACTCTGCTTTGCCCCACACACCACTGTGAATGGCTTTTCTCCTTCATGTATTTCTGTCGTTGATAAGTTTCTATACGCCCTTAGCTGAGGCCATGTAGGAGACTGGTGAGACTTCCCGAATGAGTGGAGTGAATTGTGAATCCATGGCTGTGTGCTATAGCAGGGCTTTCCTGGACTCATGGCTGTGTGCTATGGCAGGGGCTATCCTGGACTCATGGCTATGTGCTATGGCAGGGGCTATCCTGGACTCCTGGCTGCGTGCTATGGCAGGGGCTATCCTGGACTCTCCAGAAGCTGCTTTCACTCAGCACCTGGCAGAGTCTGCATGGCTCCCCTTGCTACAGCCTGATAGTTCCTCCCTGGGGACATCGGCACTGGTCCATCTGGGACCCGTGGGGCCCTAGGATGCAGGATGCAGCCAGCTCTTGCCAGCCTCTCAGCCATCTCCATCCACATTATGCCCCCCTTGTGTTTCAGAGTATCGCCTGAGGCCAGTGCAGGGCACAAGCCACCCTCATCTGCCCATTCTGATGTGAACAAGAAAAGAAGGAGTAGTATCACCTCCACCCTGGGGCTCAAAAAGCTCTTCTCGGCCCTGGGCCACACCCCCCGGCCCAGACTTGGCACATCCCGAAGCTACAGTGTGGAACAGCTGCAGCCCTCAGCTCCCCATACCAGTACCTCCAAAGTGAAGAGAGCCCCATCATTACAAATCCTGCATCTGGTGAGTCCCCAGGGCCCTGGACAGTAGGGTGTGGTCCCAGGAGTGTGATCTGTTGGAATGAAGGGTCCTTGCCTGTCCAACTCACAAAAGTGGGGACCTGCTGGTGTCTTCACGGCCGACCCATAGGACTGTGTCCGCTGTGTGTGCAGCACCTCTCAAAACTGGTTTCTACCTGCCACCCACTGTGCTCTTTCTCCCTCTCCCGTGAATTTGTTGTGTCTGCTTCCTGGAGAGTTCATGGCCTGGTTTCTTTAAACTTCTCCTTGGCCACAGTGACTCCTTTAGTCCAAACGCAATTTCTTCTTGCTTTTTTTAAAAATTATTTTCTGTGTGTGTTTTGCCTGCATGTATGTATGTGCACCATGTGCATGCCTGGTACCCACAGAAACCAGAAGAGGGCATCAGGTCCCCAGGACTGGGGTTGTCAACAGTTATGAGCTGCCATGTGGGTGCTAGAGATTGATCCTGGGTCCTCCGGCAGAGCAGCCAGTGCTTTTAAAATCACTGAGGCGCCTCTCCAGCTCGCAAACACAGTTAATTTTAGTCTGTATTGGCACACTAAGACTTGACTGGCCTGTCCGTTCCGGTCTTCATGTGGCTTCCAGAGGATGCATGAACCTGGCCGTACCAACTGCCCCTCGCCCAAGTGAATCCATTTCAGTCCATTTATCATGTTCGGGATAAAGTTGAGACCACTTAGTGCAGTGAGAGGCTCTGTGGTCTGTCTGCTTTTCTGTCTCATCCCTTCCAGAACACTCTCAGCCTCCGCTGGGGAGACCCTTTCTCCCCTCTACAGTCAGATCACAGTGTGTCTCCCCTGCTGACACCTGCTATTTCCTCAGTACTCCAGACATGTCTCTCTTGGAAGTCATCACAGTCCACAGGCCGAGGGGCCGTCTGCTCCCTGCCCTCCCTGCCCTCCCGCCCGGGCTTCCCTCCTCCATGTCTCTCTCCTCATCCTGGGGTATGGTGTCTATATTCCCAACACGTATCTCAGGATTTAGTCTAGTGTATCCAGCTCACATTGAACACAAGGCACCAGCTAAGCATCTCCCTCTCCATGTACTTAGCAAATCCCCTCAGCACACGAGCCCCAACCAGGAATCCTGCTCTGTACTAGGAGCTTGTAGGTATTCTGTTTATTCTGCCCTTGACCTCCTCCTCTGCAGAGTAAGGAGGAGAGCCGTGGTCTATGGCACGGGAGCCTTTCATTTCAAAGGCCGAGGAGGGGGAGAATGCAGGGTGAATGGCAGTTCATGGACTGCTTTTGTCAGGACAGTATCTAGGGGTGGAGGTCCGCTGGCTGGATGAGTAGCGATGGGGAGAAGAAGTGGAGGGTGAGCCGAGAAGGGAGGAAGCGCACCCTGGAAGCTGCCTCCAGCTCAACTTCTCCGGCGTGAGCTGCAAGCCACGGGCTGTGGCACCTGCATTTATTGCCATTGGAGTTTCTCTCTTCAGAAACCCCTCAAGGGAAATAACAACGCCACTGTGTCTCAGAGGTCCGGCTGCAGTGCAAGCTGAGTGGCTGAAGGGGGAGAGCAGCCTGGCTAAGTGAGAGAGGATGGGACAGGCAGGAAGGATGGCACAGAAACTCAAAAACTGAAAAAGAGCTGGGCGGTGGTGGCGCACACCTTTAATCCCAGCACTCGGGAGGCAGAGGCAGGCAGATCTTTGTGAGTTCGAGGCCAGCCTGGTCTACAGAGTGAGATCCAGGAAAGGCTCAAAGCTACACAGAGAAACCCTGTCTTGAAAAACAAAAACAAAAACAAAAAAACAAAAACAAACAAAAAAACTGAAAAAGAAAAATTCAAGAAGCCGAAAGAACCAGTCTCTTCCAGAAGTGCAAATGCCTGAGCATCCGTCCTCACCAAACACACGCCAGCACATACCAGGCCCTCTCCCACGTCCCCATGTCCTCTCTTATGTCCCCATGTCCTCTCCCATGTCCCCATGTCCTCTCCCATGTCCCCATGTCCTCTCTCATGTCCCCATGTCCTCTCATCCTGTCTTTTTTTGGCTTGGGCACCTGTGCCCTCTTTTCAACTGGAGAGCTCTGCTCACAGCCTCACTCAAGAACCAGCTCCTTCCTCCTCTGTCCCCATACCTTCTGGACCAGAATGTCTCTACTCAAGGAACTGGTTACAAGCTCCTGGAGCTATCAGGGTACCAGAATCACCCCCACTCCCAGCTGGAAGCATTCTGCTCTAAGATGTGTTATATCAAGTATGCCACACCCCCAGGCCCTTTCCTTTCGACAAGGTCTCCTATGTGACTTAAGCTCATGATCCTCCTGCCACAGCCTCTGAGTGCTGGGTAGATTCTCATAGTGAGAAAGTGCTAGCCTAATGCTAAGTTACTGCTTTGGAGCCTGTGTAGTCCCATCTCTTGTTCTGCTGACTCTTGCTAGGCATCCAGATGTGCTGACCAAAGCGCGTACCAATGCTTTCTCAGAGTGGCTTCAGGTTTGGGGTCCTGGCAAATCCTCTGTTGCTGACCCTTTCCCAGGCCGCTTTTCTCACCTGCAATATTGGCCCTTGCCCACTAGGTGTCACCCTCTCACCAGCATCGGAAAGCAACTTCCTTTCAGAACCTCCATTCTCTGCTAGGTGGCAAGGGAGACCGGTCCAGCCTCTACCTGGTGGAGGGGTCAGGGGACCCCAGTACACCGAGCAGGTGAGTGTGGCGCAAGGACCTGTAGGACAAAGTCAGAGTGGCCCATGGAACTAGACACTTAGTCCTCTCTTCCCTCAGAACCACAGCCATGAGCCAGGCTGCCCCTTTAAGAGAAGTGAGGCAGGGTGTAGAGAGCCGAAGTGATGCTAAGGTCTCAGAATGACACCTCGGTGCCCTCGCCTTGTGCGGGTGAGCATTGAGAGGTGTAGGTTTGCAGGAAGGTGCTGCTGGGAAGCTTGACGCCTCTCTCCCGTGGCTGTCCAGTGACACCCTGAAGTCAATGTGCAGTTTCTTGAAATGCAGCTAAAGATCCTTCTAAACTCCCAGAGACAAGAGCCCCAAAGGAAAGAGGCCCTTGGTTCCTGACCTCTCTGCCCAGGTCCTCTTGCCTTTCAGCTTTCACCCAGGGCTTCATGGAAGGACTGTGGGCTGGGGAGGGTGGGCTAACTCTTGAAAACACTGTGTAAAATTATAGCTTCCCTCTAATTCTCTGACACATCCTCCTGAAAATGTTAGAAACCACAGTCCTTGTTTCAACCCTTTGCCCTGAGGAGCAGCACATGTGGAAAGTGCCTGTCTCCACCCTAGGGAGCTCATTTTGCCGGGGTCAGGGAAGCCCCAACCTCTAGAGTCAGGTTCCTACGTCAGAGGTGCAGTCCCTGTAGGGCCAACAAAGAGCCGCCCCGGTGCCTGACCTTACCGTTACTGTCTTTCGTCTCCTTGTAGGCCGGCCAAGGCCTTTCCCCATCATGCCCTCAGTGTGGAAGACGTGGGTGCCCCTAGCCTGGCTCGCACCGTGGGCCGTGTGGTGGAGGTGTTCCCAGACGGCACGAGTCAGCTGCAGCTCCAACGACCCCCAGAGGGCACCTTTGGTTTCCGTGTGGCCTACGGCAATGGCCGTCGGGATTCAGGTATGCCCTTGGGATCCTCGGCAAAGTGCCCAGGGTGTGGCCAGGTTCCTTCTAGGCTTTGGCTGAGCAGTGGAGAAAGGCTCCCTTCGTCCCTTCAGAAGCTCTGACTGGATGTCAGGTCTCAGGGGCCCCTACTGCTGTGGGGGTTGAACTGGCAGACTTGACTGTCCCCCTGCCGTCCTGTGACATCTTGAAATCAGAGTCCTCAAGGCTTTTCCAGAGAGGCAAAGGAAAACTGTCTGTGCTTGCCAGTTCTCGGCTATTCCTTTGATGTGGTTGATGTATTTCAACGGTTCCCGTCCTCCAGCTGCTGGTGTGTCTGGGCATGTGGAGTGGGCCTGCCTGTCTGCAATCCTGTCCACAGCCCTCCCTCACCAGCTCCTTGAGGGCTTTGTTCAGATGGATCCCGGCTGCAGGCACCTGGCCAGGCTGCCTGCTGTGTCCTAATTCAATCCTACTGTCACTGAATGCTGACCAGTTCTTGGTCCCTCTACATCCACGAGTCCTCCGTGGGTGGCAACCTGACTTGCCCAGGCCAAAGCCTGTGGTCCAGAATGCATTTGAGTACAAGAGACCCTGAAAGCTATCCACAGGCTACGCTAAGTGGGGAAGGTGGGGAGGTATGCTGACGGCAGGCAGCGGAAGCGGGGGGAGGGGTGACTTTGGAAAAGCCAGGGGCTTGTGCTCCTGGACCCTGCTGAGGAGGGCTAGTCCTGCTCTTGTGTCTCTTAGGTCAAGGCTGGTTACCTGAGAAAGCCCTCCTTCTGCTGAGTGTGCACACAGCACGTGTTCTTACACCTGTCCTCTTGTTCATCACTCAGCATCTTTCAGGAATATATATATATTCAGGTGCCTACTCATAAGTACTGTGGATCCTGGGGTTACAGCACCACATGGAGCACACAGACCTCTGACCTCACGAGCATGCTCTCCAGCTAGGGTGCTGGGCCAGCTCTACGCGCTTCCTTCATGTTTTCTGTATGAAGAATGTGACATAGTGAAAAGCACCAGGAAGCACATGTGCATGGCAGGCGCTGTGTAGCGTGGCGTGAGATGGCGGCAGTGGAGATGGACAGGAGAAGGGGGGAGCCCTCTGGAGTCGAGAGATGAGATTCAAGTACAAAAGTCCTAAAGGGCCCATGGAGTTTGTTAGGAAACGAGGTCAGGCTAGAGCTGAGCCCAGAGGCTGCAGGCTGTGCTGTCCTCACTGAGAAGGACCGGAACCACCTACTGGGAGAGGTTTTAGAGCAGAGGGGTGATAGCAGCTGTGTTGAGAATACACAATGAGACGAGGATGGGCACTAAACTGATTTCCACAGTCCAGGAGACAGACAGTATCAGGTGGCACTGTGGTGGCTGTGGAGGAGGTTAGCAGGGGCTTGAATCTGCCTGATTTACAGTTAGTGTGACCTGAACTTCTTGATGGGAGAGAGAGAGAGAGAGATTGGAAATGGGAACGGACGGACGGGGTGGGCCTCCCCCAGGCTGGACCTAAGGAGGATCGGATGTCAGTGCACACAGGGAACTGACATTTGGGGACCAGACAGTGCCATCCAGGCTGTCTCTGTGTCCCTTACTTGGATGGTCCTGTCCAGGTGGTGTCCCACTCTTGCGGCTGTATTTGGCCCTGAGTGTGGTGACTGCTGCTGTTTCCACCATGGGCTCTCCTCTAGCTGCGGAGGGCCACTTCCCCTGAACCTCAGAGAAGCCATGGCTGGAGGCTGCTCTGGCTCCTTGCTAAGCATCAGTCAGGATGCCAGCATGTGTCCCATTTGACACCACACCCACGGGAACAGCAGGCCCTGCCTTCTGCTTCTAACTGGCTACAACAGGCATCTAACATCCTTAACAAAGGCTGTCTCCAGCAGACCATAAATGCCAGAGTTGCCTCGCAGTCACGATTTCAGCTGGGAAGCCTCCCCAAGCCTCCCCAAAATGGCTGGAGTGACGTCAGTGTCTGGTCTGGGTTGGCTACATTCTTTTGGGTTTTGTCATCCCCACCCCCCCACCTGCCTCTCCTCCTGCACACCAAACACTCGTGTGGGTTCATGTGGGGAGGCAGGGGCGGCCCCCTCTCTCCATGCTGACAGTGTGTAGACCCAGCAGATAAGCTGTTCAGGCATCAGAGGAAGGAGATCAAGGGGAGGGCAGGGCCCCAGTGGAAAAGCCATCTGCCAAAGGATGGTACACACTGGGTCATTTAGAGACCGAGCCTCACTGGAAAGGCTCACAGAAAGGGACAGGAGAGGAAGTGTGCATGCAGCTCAGATCAGCCAACGGCCACAAACTTTCAGGTGCTTTGGTGAAGGAGCTGTAGAGTCCGTATTCAGAGCCTGGCCTCTCTGGGGCCCAGAGACTTCAGTGAAGGGGCTCTTTCTGGTCTATGGGCTAAGGTACCACTTTCCATAGTCCACGATGCTCCAAGCCGGAGATGGGGGCACCAGAACAGACATCCTGCCTAGCTCGTGCTAAGCAGCTGACTAGGGAAGGGCCATGGAGAAGCTATCATGTGGGCAGTTGCTGTGTTTCACAGCCAGCTGGTGAAGGGGTCAGGACTGTGCTCAGCTGGGCCCAAATCCCATTGTACTGTGAGCTGCAGGAAAGTCACCCACAAAGGCTGTCCCCTGCTGTCCTCCAGCCGGGGTCTATGCTCACACAGCACAACATGGTAGTGGGCTCCAGCTTTCTCCAGAGGAACTGGCCTGTGTACCCTGACTGATGGGGACAGCTGACAGAGAACTTGAGAGATGTCTGCGTCTCAGCTAGACACTCCTCTGCTGTGGGAGCCGCGCCTGGAGGCCTGCCTTGTCAGCCTAAGCCCCCACAGCCTCTCCCACAACATGGGTTCCCTGAGAGCCAGCCACAAGTCCCCGATAGGCTTGATCTGTACATTTCACAACCCAAGGAATGATCCTGCTGGCCAGGCTGAGCCTCTTGGAGTGGTAGAGATGGAAGGGTACAAGAAAAAGAGGCGAGTGAGCCATGACTGTGGGCAGAATGTTTGTTTCTCCTGGACTTTGGCCCAGATGCCCGAAATCCCAAGCGAGGAACTGTGTGAGTGAGGCTGAGGCCAGGGCGAGCCCCGGACAGTACTGTGAAGCAGATTTGCTCTCAGCCACTTCCATTACTCTGGTGACACTGTCCCCCACCTTGGCCATCTATTTATGAGTCCTGAGCAACACAGGCAGGGTATACAGCATGTGATGGTCTTCATTGTCAAGAGGACCTCCTCTTTACCCTAAAAGCTGAGTATCAGAAAGGGTAAGATCAGTCTAGTCTTACTAACTGTAGATGAATGATGTCTTTAAGCATCATTTGCATGGATTTTCCTCTTTGGAAAGAGGCTACAGAGAATGAGGTTATGCTTGGGGAGGCGGGGAAGAGGGCCACATGACATGTTTCCATGCAGGCGGTGGTGAGGGGCGTGTGTCACTTTGCCCTCTGTGAGTTCTCACCTCCTCTCCTCTTCTCCTTTGCAGGGCTCTACGTGCAGGCCATGGCTGACCTGGATACTGCCAAGCTGTACTCGGGGCTGCTTGGGGTGGGGGATGAGATCCTGGAGGTGAACGGGGCCAAGGTTGCTGGGCTGGGCTTGGCTCACATCAAGGAGCTACTGGCTCATGTGGAGAGCTTGTCAATTCGTGTCTTGAGACAGAGGCCTGTTCCCCAGTGACCCAGGAGTACTGTTCCTCTCATCGACACTCCCTGAGAAGCCCTGACCCCACAGGGAAGAAGGGGCTGGAAATGCGCCATTCAGAGATAATTTGTGGATGGAAAGTACGGTTCACAGATCAGGTTGTAGCAGAGCTGTTCTGATCAGCACCTGCAGGAAGAGACGAAGAACCTGTGTGTATGTTTCAGTTAAGGCCACTAATTTATGCAGATCTGGGGAAAGAAAATAATGGTCTTCTTCCGTGACAGAAGTGGTAGGATGTGTCCCTTTGTTGGAAGGAGAGGAGAGTGACTGACTATATCCTTGGGTTGGTCCCCTGAGAGCTGGGCCTCACCTCCTGGTCACACTCACTGAAAAGCCTCCCCAGCCCCCGGCACACCAGAGACAAAGTGGCCACATTGGCCTTGTGCCCGTCTCTTTCAGCTGTGGCTTGCCTGGTTTCCATGTGACTACTACACCTTTGCTCCTGATCCAGAGGGGGTTCAGTGTCTTGGTACAGCAGACAGCCAAGAGCGCACATTCCAAACCAAGCCCTGGGAAGGATGGCCTGTTAAGAGTTCTGAGCCCCTTCTGGGTATGTAAACATCTGAGAGGTTCTGGGAGCCAGAATGTTAAGAATTTCTAGGAAGTTTTTCTGATCAACACAAAGTTGGAAAAAAAACAAAAAAACAAAAAAACGAAACCACTGCCATTGTTTTCAGTAAGTGTGGCCGTGGTACTAAGGGTGCAGAAGTGGAGGCCGGCCCAGCCAGCCCTTTGCCTCCACCCCTGCCTAGACCGGTTGTTGCAGCCTAGCCTGGCCTGGGGGCGGGGGTGGGGGGAGGGGGGGCTGGTCTTTGTTCTCTTGTCCAGCTCGGAGACAGGGCTGCAGCTGGTGTCTGGCTGTCCCCCAGCTGCAGGATTCCTGTCCAGACCTCCCTGGTGGCAGCTGTGGGTGGGCAGCAGCCAGGGAGGCTGTGTACTGGGTTGGCCATCCCACCTAGGCACAGCCTGCTCAGCTTAGAGCCTGCCCGAGGGTTCAGGTCTAGATGCACGGGCAGGTGTCAGACTTAAATTATTAAAATACAAAGCCGAAGCTGCTTCCACTGGAGTTGTGGAATTCTGTGTTCTCTTGACCTTTATCAGCCCTAAGAGGCCTGGGGCTGGGCGGGGGCAGAAGGGTCCAGGTATGGCCAGAGGGCGTTCAGAGGGGAAGTGGGGAGGCTGCAGGGGTAGGGTCACGGCCAGGGAGGATGCAGAAGATCTGTAGTCCTTGAGTCAGGAGAGGAGCCCTGGCAAGGCTGAGGATGGGAAAAACAGAGCTAACGTTCGCGGAGGGGTGGAGTGGGCAGCTACCTGCTAGTTTTGAACTTGCCATGGTGCTAGCTATAGTTAAAATGGGCTGGAGAGATGGCTCAGAGGTTAAGAGCACTGGCTGCTCTTCCAGAGGACCTGGGTTCAATTCCTGGCACCCACACGGCAGCTCTTAACTGCCTGGAACTCCAGTTTCAGAAGATCCAACACCTTCACGCAGACATACATGCAGGCAAAACATGAATGCACATGAAATAAAATGAAAAAAATAAAAATCAAAGCAGCTTTCATCTAGATTGGGCTGACGACATGGGTGTCACAGGCAGCTTTCACAGGACAAGGAGGACACTGAAGGAGGTATGGGCCTGTGGAGAGGTGACAGTAGCCTCAGCCTGTGAGGTGAGGAGATGGGACCTTCTCAGCAGAGATCAGTTAAAAACCTGCTGCTCCTGCCTCAGAGGCTGAGGAGAGAGGGAGAGGAGTGGGGGAGTGTTTCAGAACCCCAAGAGTGCAGGACAGGTTGGCTAAGGCTACCCCAGGTTGGAGACAGTGTAACAAGTGCATGAAACTTCAGGGTGTAAAGAGGGTACTGGAGCACCCCAGAGATAAATCCGCCCCCCACATCCCTTCCCTGCAGAAACAGCGCCCCCTAGCAGGAGACCACAGCTGTGGGGACCCTGGCAGCCCCTAGAGGCTATTTCCTGGCCTGGAGCTGCAGCAGGAAAAACTTCACCCTGGAAAAAGCATCAGTAGCAAAGGTCACCTGTTTTCTGTATGGCAGGGTCACTTGTCCTCTGGAGAAACGCAGTGGAGGCCTGGGGCTAGGAGAGGAGGAAAAGACTGCCGTGGGCAGTTTCTGCCGTCCTGGCAGGTGCTGGCCAGGCCCTGTGGATCTTACTTAGTCTTTAAAAGGGTCCTACCAGGAGCATCCTGCTTCCTGTCCTTTCGGAGGCGGGAAGCCCAGTTCAGTGCCAGTACTGGTGTCTGGCATGGCAGCCCTGTCTGCCTGGTGTGCGACCCACTTGTCACTCGCGAGCCTTCCCCTCGTGCCCGAAGAGAGCAGAACCCGGATGTGAGAGGGAACGTGCAGGTAATAGAGGCCCTCCAGCCTCTGACCTAGGATCCGAGGCTCCTGCCTGCGCTAGAGCAATGCTGTGTCCCTGACCCGTGTACATGGGGGGAGGGGCTGCGTTCTCCAGCATCTCCACCGATCTCCAGCACCTGCTTGACCTAGAGAGCTGCTGACCTAGAAGGCCTGGTCCAGCCCTTCTGCAAATACTGTGCCGTCAGAACCTTCCAGAACTTAGTTAATTAACTGCCATAAGCCAGGTCCGGTGCAGGCCAGAGGGGCAGGGGAAAATGAGGAAGACTCCACCAACGCACAGTACAAGGAGGAGCATGAGCACCGCGCTGCCCAGGCCGTGCCGCCGAGAGCCTGACACGGGGCGGCCTGGTGCAGAGCCAGGGGACTGACGAGAAGGGAAATGAAGCTCTCAAGCCGGGTTTTGTGAAGTGAATGGGCACTTGCAGCGAGAGCAAGGCATTAAAAATACCCGCCCTGTGCAGAGACGGGGCTTTCCCCTGAAGAGCCTGTGTCCCTTAAGCTCACAGATGGCGGCTGATGTTGGAGACCACAGGACAAGCACCGACTTTGACCTCAGACCTGCCAGTCTCCGGAGGGGCTGTGGGTAGCAGGTTGGAGAGGACTTCAGAAGGCACTGTTATCAATCAAGCCTTGCGTCTGCTGCCAGGAAGAGGACACTGGGTGACCCCTAAGGTGTGCCTCTAAGGTTGCAGAGGAGCCGGCAGGAGCTGAGAGCGGGATTCCCGCCGCTAGGCACCGTGGGTACTGGGTCCACCTTGGAGAGGAGAAAATGTGCTGTAGGCCTTGTGGCTAGTAGGTAGCTGTCACCCTGCCAGCCAGCCAGATGCTAAGACAGAACAGTCAGGGGCAAGTTCATCAGGGCAGGTGTCCCCAAGGGTCTGGGCAGGCCACAGGCTAGCTGTCAGCCATTGAGGAAGGTTCTCCCAGAGGGCCGGCTCCTGCCAGGCCGAGGACATCACAACCTTGTGTGCAGTGACCTGGATGAAGACGTCGGCCTGCTCTTGAAGATAATGCAGTGGAGGGTGAGGGAGGGGGCCCCAGCTGGGGGTGGGGTTGCTGGCTGAAGCCAAGGCAAATGCCGGGCCACATACACTGGGCACAAGTGTGTGTGTGCAGGGGTGAGCATTGGGCACATGCACGCGGGGTCCCCAGATCTTAAGTAAGATGGGGAGCCACAGGAGGTATGGCTCAAATTTTGAAGTTAGCTAGGGGGTACAGGGACAGGGAGTGGGGCCACCTTGATCTGCTGACCTTTACAGGGCAGGGGTGCTATACCTCACTTTCAGCTTTGAGGTCCTTCAGGAAGATGAGCTCCAACCTCCCACCACCTGCAGGAGAGATGGCATTCCCTGGCAGTATTTCTGACCCTAATAAACACTGAAAGGGGGACGTGTTGGGGAGAAGGGCTGAAAAATAAAGTGTACCTCCCACAGGACAATGACAAGCTCCCGACCACCTTGGCTTGAGTTGGTGGACTGATGAAATCCAGGTATGGTCTTTAGAGAAGGACATCTTTGGTTCTAGACGCAAGTCACCGTAAAGCCAGAGACCTAGAAGCAGATGTGCTGGCATAACTGGGCTCCCAGGCCCTTCCCAGCGGCTCAGGGGTTGCCCACTGGGGGCACTTGGGACAAGAGCTTTGGTTGCTGGGTGCCTTTTCATTGGGCTCCAGCTCCACACATCCATTTAGTCTCTCATTCTGCTTCTCTGTGGCCTTTGCTGGACTGCTCTTCCACCCCGCTGCCTGGCAACCTTTACAAGGATTAGAGAAGCGTCTGTCCTGGGCTTCAAACCATGACACTGCGTGCTGGCACAGTTTCCTTTAACTCTCACGTTCATGCGACCAGGAACTTTGGACGGTGACTTTCTTCAGTGGAATTATCCTTTGCACTTACCTGGCAGCCAACTGCTCTGCCCTGGTGCACCTGCCCAAGCCATTTCTTCTATCCATAGGCTCTTTCTCGAGCTATTCAAAAGCCCTCCACCCCCGGATCCCTTCCCACCATGCTCTGCGAACGCTCTTTCCTATGGAGCCAGAGCACCTGCTCACAAATGGCAATGGCCTTCCTTGGCAGGCTCTGCCCAGCTTGCAAAGGCTGTGGGTTTGGCCAGGTTGCCGTGCTGGGCCCGAGGAAGGGAGCTGCTGGGACTGGCTCAGATACTGTGCCCCTGGAGCCAGGGCTCAACAGCTGCCCGGCCAGTCCTGGAGGGTATCCGGGGCTGTTCTGCGGATGCCCAGCCACCTGCCAGGCCCGCCTTTGTCTTGTCCTTCTACAATCTGGGCTCAGGCCTCTATCACAGCGTGGGGCTGCCCTTGGGGCTCTGGCCAGGTGCCAGGCACTAAGGCAAGGCCCGCTCTGCCCTTTGGGATGCCAACAGCTCCGGAGCGGAGTCAGGTATAGCTATGAGATAAGGGAGATCAACATGCCGTGGGCTACAAGAGACCCAAGGCAGGAGGCCCGTTCCCACCTGGGGGCCACAAAGGCTTCTGGGGAGGGCCAGCCTCAGCTCCATGATTCCCCAAGTTCAGCAGCTTCCACCCAGCTCTGGAGCTAAATTGGAGGAAATGTGGATGTGCTGGGAGCTCTGGTGCCACCGATGCCCTCCTGGACACATCAGTCTCCAGGTTTTCTTGGGTTACTACTGTAAGCAGCTGGGGTCAGTTTTCTTATAAACAAGATCCAGATACCAGTGTCTTAGGATTTCTATTGCTGCACTGAAAACACCAGGACCAAAAGGCAAGCTGGGGAAGAAAGGGTGCTTTTGGCTTCTACTTCCATATTGCTGTTCAGCATTGAAGGAAGTCAGGGCAAGAACTGAAAACAGAACAGGATCCTGGAATCAGGAGCTGGTGCAGAAGCCATGGAGGAGTGCTGCTCACTGACTTCTCATATGGGTTACTCAGCCTGCTCTTATAGAACCCAGGACTACCAGCCCAGGGATGGCACCACCCACAATGGGCTGGGCCTTCCCCCACCAATAACTAATTAAGAAAAATGTCCACCAGCCAGATCTTATGGAGACATTTTCTCCATTATGTTTCCCTCCCTTTGGATAACTCCAGTTTGTGTGTCAGGTTGACATAGTAACCAACACAACCACTGAGGCTGACTTGAGCTCCTGGACCAGAATTATTATTTTGGGTGTCCCAGGCTGGTCTTGAATTCACTGCAATCCTCAGCCTCCTGAGGGGCTGGGATTACAGGCCTATGCAATCGTGCCCTGGCCTTGATCAGATTTCCTGATTTAACAGTAGTCAAGGCTCTGGGACACAGTCAAACCAAGGCGACTGACATCCACACTTCACCCTAGGCACTGAGGAGTTCCGTGTTTTAGGGGCTGGGAGGTAGGTGGCTGTCAGTGGAGTGTCATATAAAGCCTGAGGACCTGAGTTCGAGTCTCGGTACCCTCAGTTTTTAAAAAGCCAGCTATGGTGACAGATGCTCGTCATCGCAGGGCTGGGAAGGCAGAGGTGGGAGGGGTCCTGGAATCTGCTGGCTGACCAAGCCCCAGACGGAGACCTTGATTTAAAAACCAAGGTGGCTGGTTCCTGAGGAACAGCATCCATGTTGAAGTCAGGTTAGAGACAGCTTAGTGAACACCTGTTTGCCATCACTGAGCTCAGACTGGCAGCTTTTCCCTAAAGCAACGGCCTGTGGTCCAGTCAGACTTGGTTCCAGCATCAGCACTGGAGGTACTGTACGTGTGTGGGTACGCATGTGCCATGGCGCCCATGTGAAGGTCAGAGGGCAACCTGGAAGAGCTGCCCTCTCCTTCCACTATGTGGGCTCCCAGGACTGGATCTGGGTCCTCAAGCTTGATGGCAAACACCTTTATTTACCGCTATACCATTTCATACTTCTTTCTTTTGGGGGGGACGGGGTGGGGGTGGGAGAGATAAGGCCTCACTAAAGTGCCTCGGCCTCTACAATAGCTGGGAACTATAGACCTTGACACTAGACTGGTGGTTAATTCCCTTTTTAAGATTTATTTTGTGTGCCAGGAGGTGGTGGCACATGCCTTTAATCCCAGTATTCAGGAAGGAGGCAGAAGCAGGTGGATCTCTGTGAGTTCGAGGCGACCCTGGTCTACAGAGTGAGTGAGATGGCCCGGGCTACACTGTGAAACCCTGTCCTGTCAAGAAAACAAAACAAAACCAACCAAACAAAAAAGGATGTATTTTATGTATCTATGTGAGTGCCTGCATGTATGTATGAATGCACCCTGGGCATGCCTGGTGCCCAAGAGGTCAGAGCCCCTGAAAATGGAGTTATGAGCAGTCGTGAGCCGCCCGCCATGTGGCTGCTGGGAAGAGAACACAGGTCTCTGCAAGAGCAAGTGCTCTCACTGCTCTCACTGAGCCTTCTCTCCAGCCCCATGCTGGTGCATTTCTTAGTTGCTTCCTGCAGTCTGCAGGTGGAGGCCTGTAATCCCAGCTACTTAGGGAGCTGAGGCAGGAGGATTGAAATTCTGGTCCTTCTGCTCCACCTTCCTATATGCTGGGGTCACAGGCAGGCACATCTGTACCACATCTGGTTCTATGCGGTGCTAGGGATTGAACCGTGGGTTTTGTGCATGCTAGGCAAGCTCTCCACCAAGGTCACGACATCTTTAGCTCCCACAGCTCAGAATCCTGACCTTCCAGCAGCTGTGTCAGCTGGCTCTGTTCCAAGCAAATGTCTAGGTCAGTATTTTTAAATTTTTATTTAAATTTTTTTCATTTATTTTGATCATACACTTCCCCTCCCCCAATTCCTCCCAGATCTCCCCCACCTCCCTCCCTACCAACTTCATGTTCTCTCTCACTCAAAAAAAAGAAGAAAAAAAAAAAACAAACTAAAAAGAGGAAGGAAAAATAAAACAGTAAGGCAAAAAAAATTATCAAAACAAGAATCACACAAAATGAGCAAGAGAGAGAGATGGCTCAGAGGTTAAGACCTCTGGCTGCTCTTCCAGAGGTCCTGAGTTCAAGTCCCAGCAGCCACATGTGGCTCCCAACCATCTATAATGAGATCCAGTGCCCTCTTCTGGCCTGCAGGCATATATGCAGGTGGGACACTGTATACATAATAAATAAAATCTAAAAAAAAAAAACAAAAAAAAAACACACACACACACACAAAACAACATGGAGTCCATTTTGTGTTGGCCAACTACTCCTGGGCATAGGGCCTACCTTGGAGGATGATATACACATTGATACTCCATAGAAGAAAAATGATTTTCCCCTTATACCCAGCAGGGATCAACTGCAAATAGCTTCCTTCATATGTTAGTAATTTTAAAGTGTGTGTGTGTGTGTGTGTGTGTGTGTGTGTGTGTGTGTGTGTGTGCTGCAGTATGTGTGTACAGAGGGCAGAGGAGGTCTTCAGGTGCCCCTCCCCCCGTCGGTCTCCTTTAGCTCCTCTAGACAGGGTCTCTCACTGAGTTTAGAGTTTACTGGTTTTTTGTTTTTTTTTTTCAGTTGTGTTGGCCAGCAAGCCGCAGCGATCCTCTTATCTCCATCTGACCCCAATACTGAAGCTACAGACAGGAGCTATAACCTACAGACATGAGTAGCCATCCCCAGCTTCTATGTGAGTCCTGAAGAATGTGAACTCGGGTCCTTACGTCTACACAGTAAGTGCTCTTCTCCACCGAGCTGGGCCCCCAGCCTCCACATGTTCTATTAATTACACAGATGGGAAGGAGTGCATTTAACCTGCATCTAAGTGGGAAAAGGCTAAAAACAAGAACAAGAGGGGCTGGGGGTGTGTGGAGCACTTGTCTAGCATGGGTGGTGACCTAAGTTCAATCCTCCATTAAAAAAAAGAAAGCAGAAAGAAACATTCCAGACGAAGCTCTGGTCTCTCCATCTCGCTTTAATACAGAATTCTTTCACATGGCTACAACGCCACCTCAAGAGCAGAAGTATGAATGTGAGCAACGGACTTCAAGAATAAAAACATCCTGTTAGGGGTGGCTCGTTATTTTACACAAGTATGTTTTACAAGTTTTCAAGTGTGTGATGTCATCAAAATGTAGGATTACCAAAGGATTATCAAAGCAGGGATGATTCTTTGAGGAATGTTTCCCTGTAGATAGAGGTCCACAATGCACCAGCAATGGTCCTCAATGCATACACTGGAGCCTGGGGTGGGGTGGGGTGGGGGGAACGGTGCCGGCCTCATCTCCAGACCTAATGATCCACAGAAAATGCACCTCTAATAAGCTCTTTTGTTTTGTTTTTTGAGACAAAGCTTCTCTAGCTGTCCTGGAACTCACTCTGTAGACCAGGCAGGCCACAAACTCACAGAGATCCAACTGCCTCTGCCTCCCAAGTGCTGGGATTAAAGACATGTGCCACCACTGCCCGGCTCTAACAAGCTTCTGAATCGGGGAGAGCCACCACATAAATCTACCTGTGGCAGAGGAGACAAAACTCTAGTCCTAGGGATCTGGCTCCCTCTTACCATGTTGTAGGGAAGCACAACCTGGACAATACCAGGTAAAGTTCTGATCCTGACCCCATACCACCGTGTACATCCTATTATGTAAAGTTAAAACCCAGTAAAGCTATTATCCTTGGAAAAATATATAAGGGTTTATACCCCACTATTTTGTCACTCACACATTCTAGTTCTGAATGGTACCAATCTCTGATTACAGTGAGCCGGGGAAGCTACTTCCACTTGTAAAACTCAAAGCTACCATCATCTACAGGGTTCCTTTGGCTTTTTCCTAGATGGCCCTCATAGCTGCTCGCATGATGAGGGCTGAGCCCAGCCAGGGCCAATTAGGAAAAAGTCAGAGGGAGCCAAAAACACTTTCCAAAGCTGGGATGTGACTCGGTGGATATGCGAGGTCCTGGGTTCAATCCCAAGCCATGCCAACAGCAAAAAGAGAAAAAAGCAGAACAAAATAAAAAAGCAACTCCGAAGTCTCATCAGAGGACGCTGGCTGCCCTCACCCAAGACGACCAGGGCACAAGCACTCTGCTTTCCCGGGGAATAAAGACACCTGCTTCTCCCGGGACAGAGCTCAGCTTCAGGGTCACACTTGCTGTTCACAAATTGATTCCAGCTGAATCTACATTCAGCAGAGCTGGAATGAAAAGTCTGCTCTTGGTCCCACCCCAAGGCTCATGAAAGCTTAGATGGAGGGGTGGGGTGTGGGGTGGAGGTGGAGTTGGGGGTTGGCTTCCATCAGGGCAAGGGGGCAGGGCCCAGATATCTGGTCAGCAAACACTGAAGCTGGGTGGTCTTATTTCTAACAGCCCCCGAGGACCAAGTGGCCTTTCAGTAGATAATTCATTACCATAAGAAAACAAACTGCAAAATACACTTTCTCATAAAGCTCTGGCTGCAGTTGGCAAACCAGGTCCATGAAATGTTCCTGTGAAACCCCAGCAGTGGGTACCTGAGCAGCTAGTATGCACAGCTAGGGGAAGAGCATTTCCAGATTTAGGTCAGAAGAATAGCACCAACATGTTAGCTGACATCAGGGACACAGGCATGCATGTGCACACATGCGCACGCACGCACGCACACGGGCTTTTCTCCTCCTTTCTCACCCTGCCCTGACAGCTGACTGTGACATATGGAGAACCTCCAAATGCAGCCAGCCAGCAGCCACCTGAACAGGCACGATGCAACGCTTGGCTTCAGCGTTTGTCCCAAGGCAAAACACACCATGGCGAGGAGTTGAGTACAAGTTAACATTGGTCTGAGTTTGTTACCAAGGCCAGCCTACAGTGCCTTGACTTGTCCTAAAAGGCCCCGGGCTCCCAATGGCTAAGCCCTGCGGCAATGGCTCTTCATCTTCCGATGGCACCCTGCCTCCTGTCCCACAGTCGAAAGTGAAGACGGTATGGCAGAGGTGGCTCTTTCACAGCTTCATTTTGTCCTGGGTCGCAGCCCTGCTGCTCAGGACACAGGAGCTCTTTCACTCCCAACTCACACTTTCCTGGATTCAAAACCAGAGAGCAAAGCTGCCCAGTGAGCTTTAGTAAGAAGTGGATGACAGCGGCATCCACATTCATATACAACAGACCACTGTCATCTTTTTTCCTTTTAAAACAGTGTCCGTTTATGTACCTATTTATTGTGCACGTGCGCACACCCACAACGTAGCACGGATGTAGAGGTCAGAAGACAACCTGTGGGAGTCGGCTCTCTCCTCCCACCAGGTGGGTTCTGGGGTCAAAGCCAGGTCGCCTGGCTTGGCAGCAGGTGCCCTCACCATTTCACCAGTCCCCACTGCTGTACTCTCAAGGGTGAGACCACCTTCAGGCTCAGCATGGATTTTGGAGGTTGGGAGTTGAGTACAGACAGCTGGACATTTCAGACGGACCACCTCGTGTCTTACCACGCCCCCTCGGAAGCGAGGGTCCAGAGAGGATCGTATGGCTGGGTCTCCAGTGGCCTAGGAAGGCCTCTTGTTAGTGTGTCTTCTCTTCAGGAAGTGACTGTGGGGGGCAGGCCCAGCGATGGAGAGCTGATACATTTGGGAATTCTGGTTTTGACGGACAAAGTACACTTTAGAAAAATAAACAGAAACCCGTCATTCCTACCATTGGGGAGAGAAGGCTATTCATCGAGAGAAAGGCAGAGGGGAGTGACAGGTTCCATACTCCCCATCTGACACCCCACTTTCCAGACCCTCCATGCCTGCTCTGCTGACAAATTCACCTTGTGGCCTAGGGTGAAGCCAAACCTCACTGAGTCCACAGAGGTGAACTCATTCCTCCCTGGAGCTCCGGATCTGCAGACGCTACGAATGCCCCTCTGGTCTCCCTCTGTGGGCAGAAAAATTTCCAAAGGGAAAACCTTGGCTGCAGCACCTTCCCTTACAGAAGGTAAAACACTCGATGGAGACAGACTCCTGCTGGATCAGACTGGATTTCTCTTCACAGCCCTTATTCGCACGAGGTGAGAAGGCATGGGAGTTGCCAAGTTGTTGGCTACCAGACCCACCAGTCTGTTTAACTCTGGCTAAAAGCAGAGAATAATGGGCAAGTTACCAAATTTCCCTGCTTCAGCTCTAGCGTGAATTCTGAAATGGAAGAAAATACAACACGCATGCTCAGACATACACGACAATTCCCTTTGCCTCCCAGTCCAGAGCATAGATAGCATTGTGATTTCCCAACAAAGACAGGACCTGAAACGTGGGCTGAGAACTAAAGGTATCCTGGTTTTCCAGTTGGGTCTGCACTCTGGCAAATGCTCTCAATGGATCATCCTCCATCTCACCCCCAATCAGTTAAAGTAAAGTAAACACCAGTAAACACACTGAGCTCTCTCTGTTATCCAGCATATTCTGCCAGTTCTTTAAACGTGATGGATGAAAGACCACGTGCAGAAGGCTGGGGAGTGGGGGGCATCTGCAAGAGACACTCCTGAGCAGTGTGGGCACCCTGCTGCCCACTTCCCTGTTCGAGGACACATGCTGGAAGAACCCTTCGGCTCTCTGGGTCACGAAGAAAGAAAGCTATGTCCTTGCTCTCTTTGCCACAATTTCACAGGAGCCCTGGCTCTGCAGTGACTGCCCGGGCACTAAAGGATGGGCCTGGACTAAGTCAGCTGCTGTGGGAGGATGTGGCCCAGGAAGGGAAGACCTGCATATCAAGTTGACCTTCTTTCTACATACTCCACGCTCAGCTCCAGCCTGTTTCAGGTCTACAGCACTGTTCAGCAAATAAACCAGTGAGGTCAACACGCCAGTCCAAAGTAGAGCCAACCAAACTAAGCCCCGAATCACGGAACTTCATCCCTGAACTGATGGGGAATCTTCCTAAAGAGTGGACATTTCTGAATGGGTCTGACACTCTTCTAAGAGCAGAAGAACATGGCTTTAAGCAGGGTAATTTTAATTCTTTGACTGCTCACGGCTTTGTAATGTGGAGTGTGGGTTACAGTACTCAGACAAGGCCCACATTGATTTTTAACAAAAGGCTTCTATCTTTTAATGCAAATCTAAGGACTATCCATGGTCTAAGTTCACAGAAGACTATTCAAAACCTTAAAATTCCGTGAAATATAAATAACACAGAAGCCTACATTGAAGCCCTTTGTAATATTCACATTTTCCCCTAATCTGAAAAGAAATAACGTCTCTCTATCAAACACCAGAGCTGGATGTAAACATGGTGCTGACGACCCTCTTGGTTTTACAAATCTTTTAGCTTTCACCAACAGGTAGATTCCTTACCTATCATAATCCTAAACGAGTTAAAATAGCCTTCTTGTACAAACTGTTACAAATGTTTATTTAAAAGTGCAATTTAAAAGTTAGCTGGGCAAGCACATCACTGGGAATAACAAAACCAAAAGGGATCCAAAAATCAAAATCCCAAAGAATATGAACAACCCAGGATATTTTTTTTAAGTTGGCGTGCTAAGGAATGCACAGAAAGGCAAAGCAAGGGAGGTCAAAGGTCAAAGTCTGTCCAGATGCCGCTCTTGGCAGCACAGAGACGACCGAGCGGCAGCTCCTTGGTGAAAGGCCGGCTCTGGGCCTGACAGCAACTCTAACACCAGGTTATGTATGCATCAGGGAGGGATGTTATAAAATCCTCTACATGCGCGTACATCTGAAGTGTCTAAAACGTCACCTGAAGCCTGAAGCTTAGTGTCATCACTTCTGTTTCTTCAACCCAATCCACCATCTGTCAGTGGAGCTGGACTGGCTGGCTAGTCAAATGCACGATGGCGTCAAGGTGCTTCTTAGAGAACCAAGTATCAAGTTCTCTTACCCACCCACGCTATTACTCACAGAGTAAGGGACGTCTGGTTCAGAAGCAGTCTTTTTGCATCAGGACAGTGTCTACATAAATGTAATAAATGTCTGAGCCCTCCACCTCACTCTGAGTGCCACTGGAGTAAAGGCAGCTGAGGAGAAGGCATGTCCCACCAACTGAGAACTGCTAGGCTGTTCAACGCTGTGTGGAGGGGCACTCACAATGCCCCCGCACCTCTGGGGAGAAATCCCTGGGACAGACGGTCAGCAGGTCCGGCCTGGCCTCTGGAGACATTGCCAGCCTCTCATTAAGCTGCACCAACACAGGGGCTGCTGCCCTCAACTGCTCCTGTCCATTACAGCCATTTGTCGTCAGCACCCCCAACCCTCCAGGGACTTAGCCCTGCCACAAACACATCTGGAAAAGCAATTTCATCTCAGCTCTTACCCAGCAAAATGAAACACTGCATTTCTGTCACAAAGTGTTTCTGAGCCTTGCGTCCTCATCAACGGCCAGCTCTCAGGGGCTAAGAAATACAACAGCAGTGGGAAACGTCCATCCCCAAACGCCCTCGTCCTTGCCAGGCGTCTTTTGAAGGGGCAGCGGCACCCACCCATCTAAGCAGGGAGAGGGTCTGAGCAGAAGGAAGGCTGCCAGAGGGCAGAGGATGAGCGACAGAGTAGGTGGGGCTGTCCTTTCTTCTGGGGACTCAGCCTTCCTCAAGGAGCGAGGCCAGGAAGGCCAAGCAGTGGCGAGCTGTCCTCAGAACCACCGGGCAGCGGGGCGTCTCCTCTCCAGCCGGGAGTGCGGTCACCTCTTCCCTCTTCCACCCTTGCCCCTCCAGCGCTGGAGAGAGGCTGTCTCGGTGGTGGAGTCACACAGAGGAAGGGGCAGAGGTGTGTGGGGAGAGGAACGTGAGTGGCGGAGTGCTTCTTCCTCCTCTCCCCTGGGTCCGAGTGCAGAAAGGCCTGAGGAGGGCCGACATCACAGCACCAGGAAGAGGATCAGCACGACCAACAGGATTGCGCAGAGGATGGCTATGGCACACCACTGGCGCCGATCTGGAAGGCAGGACACAGAGGTGACCCTCCCGGGTGAGACACTCCCTCCCGGGGACGCAGGTTCTCAAACATCGCTAGCAGAGGAGGAGCAGAGCAGCTCCGCTGCTGCTCTGCCTGAGGGCTGCACTTCATCTCCAACTCTGCCACTAAGTGCAGGCCCTGAGTCCAGGCCTTAGCTGAAGGCCACGGCCCATGGCTCTCTGCCGGCGGCAGTCTGGGCACGGTGAAGGCTGCTGGCACTAGTGTGGCAGACAAAGCCCACCTGCTGCTGCCACAGAGTCTCCCCAAGAAATGTAACTCAGCAGTGCACACGCTCTCTATCAGTGAGGGCGTGAGAGAGCGGAAAGGGGTGAAAGCCACTGTTGTCACTTGAGGAAATGACAGCAGAGACCGCAAGCACCCACGACAGAGAACGAGAAACTCCGTACCACACCTAGTCAGGTAAGATTCCTCAACCAGTCAGTGTGTTCAAATGGCCTACACAGTGTATCTGTGAATGAAAGCCAGTGTCTTCTGTAACCTTCAGCCCTGCCAACGCTTGTGAACAACTGGCACAGGATACAGAGGCTGGACTTCCTCTGTACAGGTGGGAGCAGGAAGCCCTCGCCAACATAGAAGGACAGGGCTGCCTGCTGCAGCCCACCATGCTGGTGGGCTATACCAGCTGCCCCACCAGGCCCTTGTGAGGGTTTAATAACAACTATACCACATGCTGGCAGGGCCCAAGCTTGAGACGCTGAGACACCATCATCATTAGGACACATAAGGAACTTGGAGAGGTGGACCATGCAAGTGGCACCTCCACTGGCAAGTCCCAGTGGAGGATACAAAGAATGTTACTAAGGAGCTAGGCATGCTGGGCATGCTGTTAAGTCAGCACTAGGAAGGCTGAAACAGGAGGATTCCCACAAGTTGGCAGCAGCCTGGGCTACACAAATTCTGTCAATAAACAAAAAGGATGACTGAGTATGCAGACTGTCCACTGCACTGGTGTGAGGACTGAGTCCAATACCCTGAGCCCTGGTCAAAATAAGGCATGGCAGCAGGAACCTGAACCCCGGGGCTGGTGGGTAACAGGGGCAGGTGGGTAACCTTGGGACTTCACTGGCCAGCCAGTAGAGCAGAAATGACAAGTTTTCGGCCCCAGAAAATAATACTAATAAAGGAAAGTGGTAGGGAAGACAGCCGAAGCTGACCTCTAGCCCCGACCTGCACACGCACAATGTCACAGTCTCTGAAATGTAGCTGAAGTGGCAGATCGGAACAGCAGAATAAAGGGATGAGGCTGGCCAAGTCTACCGGAGAGCCTACAGATTCAATAACCACAGTTTGATGATCATCCTGTAGCATGGTCTGAATTTAGGAAAAATAACCATTAAAACTCTCCACAGAGCAAAACATGTACTTAGTAAATGCCACGGATATCAACATCTTAGAACTCTTCAGTGGCCAGAAGATGGGAATGCCAATAAGCACAGCCAATCCCTTTTTCCTGAACCAACACCTTGTCTACCCAGACACACCAGAAACTCACTGAGTAACTAAGACCCCGAGTCTACCCATTCCTTTTTGTCTGAAGCAGGATGCTCTGAAAGGTGTAAGAAGGCAGTGTAGGCCTCTCCCAGGGAGCAAACGCCGGTGTGTGGGGAGCACTCACTAGCATTCTCTGATCTCTCTGGAGATACTGGACCACTGTTTCCAGTCCAGTGGAGGACTGTCCCTTATCACTCAGTCCTAACGAGAAAAGGTGAGCACAGTAACAAGAACAGTCCTTCTTCTTCTATCTTCCAGAGAGGTAAAGCCACAGGAGGGCAGGCTGCCACCCCTAACAACAGAAAACCTACAGCAGACAAATAGTGGGGATCACACAGCAGAGCAGAGCAGAGCAGAGCAGAGCAGAGCAGAACAGAGCCCTTCCCCTACCTTACCCCCACACACACCCCCAGCAGTGACCACTAGAACCAGTGTGGAGCTGGGAACTCTGAGCTGTCACCGACCAGCTGCTGGGGAGTCTGTGTGGACAAGTCTAGATCTCACCAGTTTAGGGAGACACATACTGCTGAGCTTTACTTCCAGAAGCTCAGGCAGCCTGACGGAATGGGGGAGAAGTGGAAACATGGTAAGATGCTGGCTATGTCATGTTCCTTGCTAGATCATTACCAACGTACACATGGGTCAAACATCACTGTGTGGTTCATAAATATGTACAAATATGTGCTAATTCCAAAGTTAAATGAACCAGGGAGTTTTACAGCTCTCCTGTATGACAGGATAATGATGCATACATGTATTTTTGTCAAAACCCATACAGGGGCCTGGTGTGGTGGCACACACCTTTAATCCCAACACTGGGAGGCAGAGGCAGGCGGATCTCTGTGAGCTGGAGGCCAGCCTGGTCTACAGAGTGAGATCCAAGCCAGCCAGGGTTGTACAATGACACCCTGCCTCAAAAACAAACAGAAGAAGGAGGAGGAGGGTGAAGAGGAGGAGGGTGAGGATTGAGGCCAATTGTGATAGAGCATACCTTTAATCCCAGCACTTGGGAGGCAGAGGCAGGTGGATCTCTGTGAGTTCCAGGACAGCCTGGGCTATGTAGAGACCCTGACTCAAAAAGCAAACAAAAAGAGGAGGAGGAGGAGAAAGAGGAAGAAAGGAAGAAAGCTCATTAATATAAAAATGTAGTAATAAATCACTGTTATTAAAAACAACTGACACTTACCCAGGGCAAAGGCAGAAGATAATTGCTTCCTCCTTCCTCCCCCACAACCTCACACATACTTCCTGCCCCTCCCCGTCCAGTTCCCCATCATTCTAAGTGCCAGATTTCCTAGACTCTCTCGGCCTTTGACAGTCCAGATTCTGTAACCCCAACGGCTTTCTCCTGAAGCATGTTGATAGAGCACAGGCCTAGTCAAGCAGACCACCACAGGAGCTCACAGGGCCCAGGCCTGCACTCTCAAGGCCACTTTCCTTTGAAGTGCTAAGTTGCTTCTACAGGGCATAAATGAGGTAACCCTAGGGAGCTATTACCCTAGCAGACGTCTGAGCTGTTCCGGTATGGCTCCCAGCACACCAGGACCGGCCCTAACTACAGTAGCAGGCATGCATCTCGAGCTGAGCCTGCGCTCCACTACCAAGCACACCTACAGCAGAGTGTGCTTCAGTTGAGCGGAACAAAAGGAACTCCGATGTAGTTTCCTTCTCAAAATATTTTCCTGTCTTCAAGAGAAGAGATGAATCCCAGACTGCTGATGGGGGAGGGGGTCTCGGCTTTATTCAAAGGAATATTTTTCCTCTGGGTAAGAGAAAGGCAAATTAGTGTCTCTCTTGGGTCGTTTACAAAAGTGAGTGTGGTGTCTTGGCCCGTTTCTCCCATGAAGCAGCCAGCCAAGAATGGCCGGGAGGGCCTGGCTCTAAGGAGCTGCTGATGGGGGCTCAGGCCTGCCCCCCCAAACTCTGGTGTTCTCAGACCATCTTTACATACAGGTTTGAGAACAAAGCAAGGAACTTAACCAAAAGTTATGGACGAGAAAGAGACAATTACAACACACTGAAGTGATACCATAGCAGTATTTCTTCAGTAGCAAGCAAAAATTAAAATGAAGGGTCTTTCATGCTAACTGCTTGAAATATTACCTGGCTCTTTTCTGTACACAAATATAACCAAACATCTCACGTTGTTTCCCAAACTTTTCTTCCTGGAAATAGCAGAATAAAGCATAAGAAAGCCTTGGTGTTACAAACACACTGCCAGGCCTTTTCTAAACTGAATAACACCCAGAATGCTAGAAAACAAAAGACATGGGTCACCTCTGTTCACCCACTCTTCCCTGGCAGACGTGAGGCAGAAGTGGCTACTTGAGGCTACAGCTAACACACAGACCAGTGAGAGGCCAGTGTTGAAACTGGTTATGGAACACTTCCTGAAGACAACTTTCTTGGTTTTTAAATAAAAGGGTACCGAGGAGATGCCTCGGTGGGTGAAGCGTCTGCTGGTTAAGCATGAGAGCCTGAGTTTGGATCCCCACAGCCATGGAAACCCCAGGAGAGTGGCATGTGCCTATGATCCCAGTGCCTGGGTGAGGAAGGGCAAGGGAGCAGAGACAGGCAGGTCAGGGAGCCCACACTGGTCGGCCAGTCTAGCCAAAATGGTTGGGCCCGAGTTAATGAGAGACGCAGGCTCAAAAAAGCAAGGCTGAGGGGCTGGCAAGAGGGCTGAGTGAGGAAAGGTGCTTGCTGCCAAGTCGAAAGCCTGAGTTGGCTCTCCAGACCCCAGACTTCCTCAAGCTGCCTTCTGACCTACATGTGCATACACATACACAATACATAAAGAGTAAAATTAAAACCATCTCTGGTCTACACACACACACACCTACCTGCAAAAACACACGTACACACATGTATACCACATACAAACATAAAGTTTACAAACAAATACATAAATAAAGTGAAGGACTAACTATATAGGTAGAGGAGAGAACAGAGGAACCAGACAATGCATTCAAACTCTTCTCTACTTCCAGGGAAGATACACTGAGCTGGTGCCTGCTTCCTGTATACTCACAGCTTAGCAAAGAACCTGCTTGAAGCATAAAGGCATTTGGCCTCGAGAGAAAGGAAGTAACTCTAGATATGAGTCTCTTTTGGTTTGGATTTGATGGTTCCTTGTCCTTTAGGGTCTTTTCTACCTTGCAACAGTTAAAAATATTTACAGAGCATAGATATACTGTTAAACACCTTTGCAATATTATTCATTCAATGCTCACCTTTCTATGGTGCTTAGCACAAACCACGAGGCCTCGCTCATGCCTGCTCAAGTGCTCTACCACTGAGCTATACTACCACCTTCAATTTTTTAGTTAAGAAATGAAGCCCCAGACACTATTCTGTAACTCAGAATGTGAACTGCTGCAGATCACACAGGCATCTGTATTTTAATCTTCCATGTCACATGTACCTGACAACAGAAAACCCACAGCGGAATGAGATGTCAGGATGGGGAAAGGGTCTCTCGATGAGAGGCATCCTATGGCCTCAAAGTACTCAAATTACCTCCAGAAATATCTCAGTTCTTCCTTTCACCAAGCAACCCCCTCCAGGTAAAGAGGAGATACTGGATATTGACTTAAAATATCATTTCCTGTCTGACAAGGAAGGCGATTTATAGTGATCAAAAAACTGTAGTCATTAGAAAACATCTTCAAACACAGAAACTGACATGAAAACTTACTTCTCCACCCCCATCCTGGTGTACATTTGCTAGGATGTCACTTTATAAGGCTTTCAGAGTCTAAAGTAGGAGGTACTTTTCTCATGATGAAGGAAGATAGTTCAAAGGAAGGAACACCTGGTATATCAGCTGTGGCTCTAAGTACGTTCCCCAGGGCTAGTGAGATGCCTGCTGCCATGCCTGATGCATGCATGTGCTGTGACAAGTGTGCATCCACATGCATATACACGCTAAAATAAAAATATCAAAAGAAAAACATTGAAGTTCTCTAATGCGGCAAGAGAAATAGAAAAATGTAAAAAAAGGACTTTGTAATTGCAAGGAAGTTTCTCTACCATGAGAATATTCAACAAGTGTTGGGCACAAGACCCTTCTCCAAAGTTTGATCACGAGCAGTTATGGTCTCTACGCACGAGCGTTCCATTTATGACCCTAAAGTAACACAGACAAATCTGCCACAGGCACGGGAATGTCACAGAGTGTTAAGTAGGAACTCCCAAGAGTAGTTCCACATACATACCACTGGTCATGTGAGACACTTTCGCAAGTTTCTTCATCACACTGTCCAGTCGAGACTGAGTGCTCTCCAGCTCATGAGAGAAGTCATCCAGCATGCTGGAGAGGAGGAGGAGAAAGCAGGTGGTGAGCAGAACCTTGTCTTTGCTGTGGATAAAGTTAGGTCTGGGCCTCCATCTCCATAAAGACAAAAAGGGGCCTCTGGGACTCAGGATTACATTCTATTACCCCAAATCCTTGGGACAACGTAACATTTTTATAAATTTGGGAAACCTACGGGTTTTTTGTTTTTAAGATAAGTTACATATGCTATAGATTAGTCAACACCCCTTAGCAAGGTCTGGCGTAGTTCCCATAATCAAGCATGCTTGTATGTCTGCAGAACCCATGAGGAATCAGCGCTACAGACAGTTCAGCTAAAGTTTTTCCATCACACAAATCTGCTGCAAATTAAATCCTTGGATTTGTAGATTTCAGATTCACAGACAAGGCAGTTCGGCTCTGAGCATACAACACTACCAGCTCAGGCCATCAGAGAGCTGGCCTTTGTGTCTTCCTGCCTGGAACAAGGCACCCTATACAACTCTGAGACTCTTTTGTCACCTGTTACACAGGGTGACTCTACCAACCCAATTCCTGTTGAGGGCTGCCTGTGAGAACCTCACAGTACACAAAAGCACTTTATGTCAGATTCTCCTTTAAAGCACTCTTTCTTATTGTAAGTTAAAAGCCAGAGGCCTGACATCCCTGATAGTGTATGGGGTACGGTGTGGATGGTGGATGTGTGTGTGTGTGTGTGTGTGTGTGTGTGTGTGTGTGTGTGTGTGTGTGTGTGAGAGAGAGAGAGAGAGAGAGAGAGAGAGAGAGAGAGAGAGAGAGAGAGAGAGAGAGAGAGAGACAGACACCCCATCTCTTCAGACAAGTGGTGTTTCTCCAAGGAGAACTGGAGAACCAGTTCAGGAGGCCATTGCTGTGTGTTAGCCAGCACGGTGCTGGATAACACAGCACTGAATACTGCACTTGTATTCTAACAACCCTTACTTCGTCAATTACTGCACATTCCAGACTTCAACTTCTGACTAGAACATGATTAGTCTGAGGCTCAAATTAACACACCAATTAGTACCAGGGCCTTCCTACAAAGACCTTACTTTAACAGTGTCACTAGCAGCTAGAAAGCCTTGGTCTGGGTGCAAGCCCACAGAGGACACATGGCAGTCCCTTGGGATCTGAAGCCACCAACCCCTCATTAAGTTACTGCCAAACTCCACACTGACAACTAACTAAGTCAGTCTTGGTTCTACACCTGAGTTCTCTGATTCAAACATGTTTGGCTCATCTCGGACTCTGGCAGCACTTTGGTCCTGTAGCTGGCAGGCATCTCCAGGCCAAGCACTGGAAGACAAGAGCTACTTGTGTGTGCTGGGTGTGACTTTGCTTTCTAAAGCTGAAACAGGCATGTCACTCAATCTTCAGTCAAGGACAGCCACAGCCAAGGTTCTGCCCAACAGAAAGACCATGAGGGTCACAAATGCCACTTTGCATTTTCTGACAACTATGCTTTTAAAAAGGTTTAAAAAAATTGAACCAGGATCTCTCATGTAGTCCAGGCGGGTCTCACACTTACAAGGATGATCCTGAACTTCTGACCCTTCTGCTTCTCCCCCCAGTTGTGTGAACCACCACACCTGGCTAACGCACTGCTGGGGACCGAGTGCACACTCAACTGAGCTACATCCCCAGCCTTTGGAATTCCTTTTTAACAACGTTTATCTCATCTACTATATCCAAAATATCATTTTGACATGTAATATAAAGATTATTAATAAACTCTTCTGCCCCTTTGCAAACTGTAGCATTCACTTTATGCTCACAGCACATCTTAGCTCAGTCTGGCCACATTCCACATGCTCAGTAGCTACATGAGGTTGGTGGCTAGTCTCCTATACTGCATAGAGATCAGCTCAAGGCCCATATTTCTTCTCTTTTATTTTTACCAGATACAGGAACTCCCAGATAAAATAGGAAACCAGTCTGAGAGGGATTTTATGTTAAACTATGGTTCTCTTCTGTTCCCTCGGTCTTCCCCTGACTTCAGCCTCTTCTGGTACTTTCTCCACTTCTGAAGTAGCATGCTTGTATCTTACGATGCTGACTTTTGTCCTCAGACTTCCCTTGATGGTGCAGCACTGTTAGATTAGGATTTAGCTCTAGTCCATGTAATTCCCACCTCTGAATCCTTCCCACTTCTCTGATACAGTGTGACACTATTGGATTAGATCAATACTCAACATTAAGTCACCTAAGTGCAGACTAGTCACAGCTGAGGTTTGTGGTTGGAGTCACACTGCTTCTTGTTCACTTCCCACTGGCTCAGGGGGCAGCTTTCTTTGGCCTACTGAATCCACAGCCAGCCGCCAGCCTGCCGTCCATCATCTACACTGGTATAACTGATGTTTCGTGTTCTATGTTCTCTGGAGGTTTTAAATCCTTGCAAAAACATTTCTGTTACTGCTGTGGGGACTTTGAAAGGAATGGAGCTACAGACTCCTCACCAGCATCTTTAACGAGCTGTATCTCAGGTGGTCTCTATTCTCACACTGCCTCACCAACAACGTGGCTCAAGCCCCTTTCCATTTGAAACAGAAACTCAACCTGTGTGTTTGGGTACCTGTTACTCTAGATTCCCATCTGGCATACCCGCCTGGCTCCACTCTGGTATATCATCCGAATCCCAGCTCCGGCTCATGCCATCACTCCAAACTCCGCCTCCCCGCCCTCCCACCACACGGAAGAGGCAAAGTCCTGCCTTCTCACCACACTGACAAAGCCCTCCCTGCTGTCCACTGACTCCCCCAGGACTTCTGCTCCCTCTCTCCCCATGCTAGACACTCGACACCTTGTTCTGTGCACACCTGTACCTCTGAACCTCCCTCCTACACACCTGCTGACATCTTTGCAGAGTCACCGGCTCACTCAACCACCTACCTTCTCAGCATCCCACAGCTTTCGGCTGACCCTCTTTCTTGGAAAAGACAGGGCTCTCCAGTCAGCTGAACTGGCCTATCACAGTTAACAGTGACTCCCTCCCCACCACCACCAGGAGACTACTTCCTTCATCTGTACAATGTGTGCTGTCCCTGGGAAGTGGCAGACATTCTGATATCCCCAGAGCCTCCCAGACAGCGTGGTGCAGACAAGTACCCAGGAAGAACTGAGAGTGAGCATGTGTAACAGTGAAAATTGAGAGCGGGTAGAGTTCCTGAACCATCTTAGTAGATGCCCCACCCACCCAGGAAAAAAAAAAAGTAGAATGGTATTATGTGGCAGCATTCAAGAAAGCTATCTTTGCTTATCATTCTTTTAGAGTGCCTAAACAACCATTGTGAATTTTATCTGGTAGATTTGCTTCTCTGGGGGAGCTAGTCTGTGCAACAAAGTAAAAACTGTAACTCTAAGTTGCTTTTTCTCTTTCCCAGCCCTGTACTTCACTGCTAGGCTTTCAGGGTCTCATGGGATGGTTCTCCCCCTCCGCATCACTGCAGATAAGGGCATTCTCACTACTCACACTGCCTGTTCTTCCAGCTCCCCTCCGATGCGCTGGGACATGTTCTTCAGCACCCCGATGCTGCCAGAGACCAGCTCCAACTGCTCATCCTGCTGTTCCACAATCAACTGGTGCCAGAGAAACGGAAATAAGCAATTAAAATCCATCTTACCTGGTTCCAAGCCCAGCACTCCAGCAGCTGCTAGTTTCTTTGCCAGCTTGGGACAATTCACATTCAAAAGCAAAGCCCAGAATCAAAGAACACAGACCATTGCCTCTGAGAACACACTGCTCCAAAGACTGGATTGTCAAGCTACCCAAATCGCCTGCTGATCCAACTTGTGAACAGTCAGCAGGGCTTGAAACCACCAAGAGAGATTTACTCTGCTTGGCTGAGGTCCAGTAAGGGAAGAGACGATGGCCAAAAGCACACAAGCATATGACCACCACACCAGGGGTTGGTTAGGATGAGGAAGCCCACTGCCAAGATCGAGGTTTCAACACAACACACTGCCACAGCATGCGTGAAAGAGAGCCTAGCAAATCTCTGGATGTGGGAAGACTGCAGAGAGCCCTTTTCTTCTTCCTCAAGGACAATAACTCACCTCGATGACAACTGTGGGCTAACAAAGGCCTACTTCGATTGTGCTGTGGTCCCCTTACTCTCTATTAAAACCTTTGCTTCACTGGAACATTTTGAGAGCAAACAACTACTTAGGCCATCATGATAATGTAAATACAACAAAATAACACAAAGTCCACATATATACATAAAACAGTATTTACGAACCACGGTTTCAGTGGACAGGTGATTCCAATATCCTGATACCTACATAACGTAATCGCTAGCTTCCTCTTACCAGCATTGCTAGCCATCAAAGCAAGAACTCAGGTGGGCAGGTGGCCCAAGCCTAGTATCTCAGCACATATGAAGCTAAGGCAAAAGAACCATGAGTTCAAGGCCAGCCTGGACTACACAGCATGATTCCGCCTCAGTAAAACAGTAACAATAAATATATAAATAAAGAATGTAACAACATGGGGACCAGCTCGTTTTCCTTCTATACCTCATCCTCCATCAAAGCAACTGGTTTTTAAATATAATGGAACAAATTAACGACTTTTAATGGACAAAACAAGAACTCAATGTTTCTGAAAGCATCTTCGTTAAAATAAACAAAATTCTGAATATACAAGGGGGAAGAAGGATTGTTTTCTCTTTTCAAATCCTTGGCCTTATTTGGAGGTAGCACACATTTTTAAACTCTGCACCCAGAAGGCAGAAGCAGGCAATTCTCTGTGATGGGGGCCAGCCTGCCAACCAGAGCTATACACTGAGAACCCATCTCAAAACAGCAACAAAGCCTGCACAAACCCTGGCCCTGGCCAGTTCTGATGTCAGCTCTGTGTTTTCTGAGGTCTGATCCAGTCTAGTTCTCTGGGACACACACTTCAAGATTTCAAACAGTGTATACGATCATTACACACCCGACAACCAAGCACAGGACACACTCAGGTCTAACCTGCTTGTCCTAAGTAATAGCCTGTGGCTAGTAGAAGGGTCAGGGGAGGCACCCTGCCCGCCACCTCCGGAACCTTGATGGGCTGTTCTCAGTACCTGCTGCTGTGCCTGCTGCTCCTCAATGAAATGGGAGTTGGCCAGCTGCAGCTCTCGATCAAGGCGCCCGTATCGATCCGTCACTCCAGTGTTCCAGGTCTGGCTGCTGTCTCCTAGAAGCGCCTGTGTGAGGAGGGACACCCAGTCAGGAGAAACACTCAGGAGCTATTGCTGAGCACTTAAATGGTCCTTCAACCTGGACCAGGCTTTGCTGTGGCAGTGTAGGCTGGTGCCTGGTGGAACGGTTTGAGCAACACCAGGAAGGGTTCTCTCTGTCTTCGAAACATCCGGATGAGCCTCACGGAGGGACTCTGCTCCTAAGGAGAGCAGCTAGGGGAAGACGAGAAGGAGCAGTGGGGAGCAGTGTTAGGGCAGGCTGGCTAAGGTCTGTCAAGTATCTGCCAAAGGCCCATGAGGTAAAGGCCACTTTGGCCACTGACTAGCTTCTTTGAAGGGTTCAAGGTAGATGGGGACAAGCTGACCAATAGCTTTTCCTAGTTCTTATCTACCTCTCCTAACAGGAGGAGAGGTAGATAAGAACAACGAAAACAAACAAACAGCCCAACAAAAACAAACCCAAGCAAACAAGAAAAATAGACTTGAAGGAATATTCTACCTCACCAAAAGAAACTCAAACAAATCAGAACTTAAATTCAAGTTTAAGTTCTAGGTGACAGCTGTATATTTTTTAAGGATTATATTTTAACAATTAGAAAGGAGTTTCTTGGCCAGGCGGTGGTGGCGCACGCCTTTAATCCCAGCACTCGGGAGGCAGAGGCAGGCGGATCTCTGCGAGTTCGAGGCCAACCTGGGCTACAGAGTGAGTTCCAGGAAAGGCGCAAAGCTACACAGAGAAACCCTGTCTCAAAAAACCTAAAAAAAAAAAAAAAAAAAAAAGAAAGGAGTTTCTTTTCTATTTTTATCATTTTTAATTATGTGTTAGTGTGTGTGTGTGTGTGTGTGTGTGTGTGTGTGTGTGTGTGTGTGTGTGTGTGCATGCGGGTACGTGCATGTGGGTGAAGGCACTGGATCCCCCGGAGCTAGGCTTACAGGTAGCTGTGAGTTGCCTAATATGGATGCTGAAAGCTGAAGTCAAGTCTTAGTCCCCTGGAAAACCAGCAAGGGCTTGTAATCTCATCTCTCCAACCCCCAAAGGGGTTTCCAGTATACAAAACTCTGCCGTTTCTTAAAATACTTTCAACAACCAGGCATGGTGGCTTGTGTCTGTAATCCCAGCACTCAGAAAGCTAGGGCAGGAAGATTGTTTTTGAGTTTCAGGACAACCTGGGCTACACAGGCTAGCCATAGCTACATGCATGGCAAAACCCTGTCTCAAAGCAAACAAAACAATCCCCTCCCCCAAATCAATAGCCATTATTTTTAAATGAAGAGGTTTAATTTGAAATGTGCTGTCAGGCGTGGTAGCCACTTGGGAAGCAGAGGCAGGTGGTTCTCTGTGAGTTCAGGGCCAGGCTGGTCTATATAGTGAGTTTCAGGACAACCAGGACTATGTAGAAAAACTCTTTCTCAAAAAACAAAAATAGGCCGGGCGGTGGTGGCGCACGCCTTTAATCCCAGCACTCGGGAGGCAGAGGCAGGTGGATCTCTGTGAGTACAAGCACTCACCTGGACTGCAGAGTGAGTTCTAGGACAGGTTCCAAAGCTAAACAGAGAAACCCTGTCTCTAACTAACTAAATAAATAATTTTGAAGCACATTAAGGATTACTCAGGTGTCTACATCAATGTCATTTATTTACTTATTTGTAAGACAAAGTTTCACTATATATCCCAGGCTGGTGCTGAGCCCACACCATGTGGACTGACTGGCCTTACACTTGTAGCCATCCTAGAGGCACAAGCAACCTCCTGGCTACATCAAAATTCAGACATGACCGTGTCATTATCAAGGAGCCTGGAGACCTGTAAAAAGACAGTAAGTTATTAAGAGTCTTTAGCAGACACCTGGCTCACAGGAGGTGCCCGAAGAGCAAAAGGTGCTGGGGGTCTGTCAGCAGGAGCAGAATTGGGGGGGGTGGGGGGGTGGGGGGGGAGTGGCAGAGTTGAGGAAAGCTGTCTAGAAGCTAATGTTTGTCTAAATGTCTGCCGAAGGCCAGGTGGTAAGGCCTTGGGCCCTAGCTTGTGGCACTCCTGAAAGGTAACGGAATCTTCTAGACGTGTAGCTAATCACCGTAAAATCAGTACACAGATGAACCCGGATCCAAAAGCTTCTTCCTGCAGTAGATGGCAATTAACCCACGCTGGACAACATGCAGAGTCAGACTCTGGAGCACGTAGTCCTAACTCAGATGTCTGTATCACCCCCCTCCCCTCAAGGCTCAGAGACCTACACAGAAGAGGAGATGGAAAAGATGGCCAGGGCCAGAGATGGTGGGTGACTCCAAGGAAACACCATCATGCAGACACGACAGGGCTGATGTACATACGGACTCACGGCAACTATGACCGCACGGACAAGCCCTGCCCAGGGTCACACCAGACAACATCCCGGCATGGAGAAGAGGAAGTGGACACAAAGTCCCATCCCAAACAACGGTATTCACCACTAAATGATGCTGGGAGAGTGAAGATCCCTTTTCTTCAAAGGAGTGGCACTGGGTACTATTAACTACACTCTAGGGCAGGCAGGCCACATGCTCAGGATGTGTTCACCAACACAAAACGGACTACATGTTGTTGGCTTTGTGCGTGTGTGCTCCAGCTTGCTTTTTTGTTTGGTTTTGGTTTTGGTTTGTTTTTTGGTTTTTCGAAACAGGGTTTCTCTGTGTAGTCCTGGCTGTCCTGGAACTCACTCTATAGACCAGGCTGGCCTCGAACTTAGAGATCCTTCTGCCTCTGCCTCCCGAGTGCTGGGATTAAAGGCATGCGCCACCACTACCCAGCTTGGCTTCAGTTTTTTAAGAAAAAGAAAGAATATGAAATGGAGTGGGTAAGGAGGGGGAGATCTGGGAAGAGTCAGGAGATGGGCAAACAATATGAACAAAATACATTGTATAAAAAGAAAAATTTCTAAAGAAGTGGAATTAGTGAGTTTTGTGTTTTGCTGTCATGATGCCACATGCCCAAAAGCATTGAGACTAACCAATCATGGATAAAACCTGCCAAATGAGCAATAATATAACTCTGTTGTCTATAAGCTGATCAGCTCCAGAGTTTGTTACAGTGGCTTAAGTACTAGGAACAGGCAATAACAAACAAAAGACGTCACAATACCTACCCCATCACCCCCGGGCCAGTGTACACAGGTCCTGTTCTTCATCACACGATCCAGGGATGGTCAGCAATTTCAAATCCCAAATGTCTAGACACATATTTTCTTTAACGGACACTTACATTCTGATGCTTTCTCACCTGTCTGTTTTTCCTTTCAGCCAGTGCCTGCACAGACGAAGCTGACATCTGATCCTTCATGTCCTAATGAGACAGAAAGGGCAGAAAATAAAAGGAAAAATACCCTTAAAGAAAATCATGGCTAGTATTTCCCGTATTAGCAAAATACACAATTGATTGTTGATCTTCAAGCAAAAAAGACAGCATTCTTTGCTTTTATTTTCAATTTCAAACACAAAGGAAATAGGAAAGACCTTCCCTTAAAAACAGGTCATTCAGATACTAAATTTAACTAGACAGAGAAAGGCAACTATCTATCAGATAGAATCAGGGCTCTCTGAACTTTCCTGAGAAGCCAAAGAGTTGATGGGATCTCCATTTTCAGGCTGAGGGGCCTAGGTCCAGAAAGAATGATATCTTCTCAAAGTCAAACAGCCAATAAAGGACAATGTGAAGGTAGAAAACCTGAAGCCTGCGCTCAAGGACCATGTACACACATGTAAACCTGCTCTTCCTAAAGTGCACTTACCATTACTACCACGAAACTCTTGCACGTCCACTTACTTCTGAGTTGCATTCATTTACAGGACAGACTGTTTCTAACAGCAGAGTGTATTTCTAAAGTATTAGCAAAAATCAGGATATGTTATTTAACCTTAAGCAAAATTTCATTAAATATGAGTCATTTTAACTCTTACATTTAACTATAATGGAAAACATCTGAAAAAAAAATCTAAAGTAAGTATGTTGTAATTGCAATATAATTTTTCTTTAAAAAAATGTCAAGATACTTTGGAATTTTGTTTTTTTCTGAATGCTTTTCTCTGAATTTCTGAATTTCTGAAATTTCAAGTGTACTTATTCTTACAGATGCAAATGTTAGGGTATTCAACTTTTGTTGTTGTAAACAGGGTCTCACTCTAGGGCCCTGACTGGCATGGAACTCACTACATAGACCAGGCTAATCCTGAAATCAGAGATCTGTGTGTCTGTTTCCCTGTACTGGGATTAAAGGTGTGCACCATCACACCCTGCCAGGTACCAAGACCTAAGCCAAGTGAGTGCTAGATCAGGCATGCCATGGCTTTAAAATTCCTACTATGGCTAATTCTGAAAAACCACCCTGCTTCAACTTTCAAAGTACCTGATCATTCATTCAGCAAGCACTTACTGATGTCCGATATATACCAAGCATGACAGGTGACATGTTTGGTTCTCTGCTCCCTGGAACTCACACAGTGAAGTATCCAACTCACACACCCAAGAGGTTACTAAAAATGCCCTTCTCTGTCCCATCCTGATCTATGCCACAGGCTCTTTATGGCAAGTCTTTATTAACAAGTCTCTCTGGGGAGTCTTAAGACTGAAACTTGAACCAGGAAATGGTGGCACATGCCCTTGATCCCAGCACTTGGGAGGTAGAGGCAGATCTCTGTGAGTTTGAGGCCAGCCTGGTCTACAGAGCAGGTCAGCCAGGGATACACAAAATAACCCCATCTCAAAAAACAAACAAAAAAGACTGAAACTTGAGAACCTCTGTTATATACAAATTCTAGTAACCTCAAGACAAGATGGTTAAGACAGCATATCCTGGATGGCAGAATTCCCTTTATATTTATCAACTAAATTAGTTTAAGATAACATTTATTCAATCCAGAAATTACATTTATTTAATGTACATTACTATTGAGAAAGAGCAGTATCAGATATGGTCTCCAGCTCGCCAACTATATAACAGTCTTTCTAAAACAGTTATAAGTCTTTCTAAGAAGACAAGAGCACAATACGTCCATAATGGAATCGTCGTGCATATGGAGACTGTGGCACCTTAGCCTTCAAACCTAGTTTGTAGAATTCGTTAGCCGTCTAAAGTTGGATGGCAGGGGTAGGTAATGACTTGAACACACCTCCAACAAGCTCCTGAAGTACTGTAATAGCCTGCTTCATGCTTCTAGGTGCTGCTCAAATGGAGTATCCCTGTAATAAACTCAAACTGCTTAGGATATGTGACTTTTTCTATATTGTTGTATGCCAATAAAGTATTTAAGACACTAATACTGCTCCCATATAATGGATGGATGGTAACAGGACGAACTCTTTGAAAATGAATTTTGTTGTTTTGTATCGAACAATTTAATAATATTTGCTGCCAGCTGAGAGGTGGTAGTGCACACCTTTAATCTTAGCACTCGGGAGGCAGAGGCAGGTGGATTTCTGAGTGGATCCAGCCTGGTCTACAGAGGGAATTCCAGGATAACCAGAGAAACCCTGTCTTTAAAAAAAAAAAAAAAAACTACACAGAGAAACCCTGTCTCGAAAAACCAAAAAAAAAAAAAAAAAAAAAAAAAAGTAGAAAGAAGGAACATGTCCAAATAAGGGGAAAGAACGTACTAAACTCATACACTACAGCTACATAGCGTGCTTATCAGGAGATTCCTTTCTGAAAGCAGACAATATGTGAAGGATCAAGCATGGAAAGGGGCACCAGCCCACTAGTGACCAAAGCAAACCTCGAGGCCTTTTCCCAGTTAGATCAGGAGAGACGAGTTCAGGACTCAGCAATAGATGACTGGGCTAAGCTGGGCGGCTTGCTACATTCTATTTCTTCTGTGCATTTGCATTAGTAACTCACAGGGCCACTGTGGTAATTCACAGCGATCACACATACGTAAAATGGACACATACGTAAGTATGCAGCCACTGAAAAGGATTATCAAAATTTGTTTCTGTCCAACATAGAAGTCACAGCAGCCGTAGTTCCTTCAAACAAGGTCAGTACATTATTTTAATTAACTAAAAAGTAAATTCATTTATTGGTAAACTCTTTTAAGCATGCACATAAGTTGAGTTTGTAAATCTACTTTTCAATTGCAAGTTTTATAAAGTTTAAATGAAGACTGTTACTTTCTTTTTTGAGACAGGGTTTCTCTGTGTAGCCCTGATTGTCCTGAAACTCGCTATGTAGACCAGGCTGGCCTCAAATTCAGAGATCCACCTGCCTCTGCCTCCCGAGTGCTGGGATTAAGGCATTCATTACCACTGCCTAGCAAAGACCATTATTTTCAATAAAAATTTCACACTTGAACTAAAAATTTAGTTTTTTTAAATTTTTTAAAAAAAAAATTTAGAGTTTTTAGTATAACAAGTTAAAAAATAACTTTAACCTCTAATATTTCTTACATTGGCTATATGTTCAAATGATAATCTTTTGGCTATAGTAAGTTAAATCAAATATATTAAACTTGTTTTTCTAATGAGGCTACTAGACATAAATGGTTCACACTGTATTTCACTTAGACAGGGACGTTCTACATCTATCTGAATTTACACATGTATTTTGTTGTGGTAATTTGTTTTGAGACAGTTTTCACTATGTAGCTTAGGTTGGTCTTGAACTCATGATCCTCCTAACTTCATCTCCCAAATGCTAAGGCACCAGGTCCAAGTTACAACACACTTTCTCCCTCTTCTGTACTCTCCTTTTCTCTTTCTGATGGGTCTGGAGATTGAACCCAGAACATCATGCATGCTAGGCAAGCTCTACAATAAAACTCTTCATAGGAAGCCGGGCGGTGGTGGCGCACGCCTTTAATCCCAGCACTCAGGAGGCAGAGCCAGGCGGATCTCTGTGAGTTCGAGGCCAGCCTGGGCTACCAAGTGAGTTCCAGGACAGCCAGGGCTACACAGAGAAACCCTGTCTCGAAAAAAAAAAAACAAAAAAACAAAAAAAAAACTCTTCATAGGAAAAAAATTACAGGATATCATATCATTTCTTTCTAAGAGTTTGTGTGTTCCAATACCAGAAAATGGTTTTTAAAAAATAAAAAATTATTTACTTACTTCCTTATTTAACGTGTATGGGTGGTTTGTCTGTAAGTATGCCTGTGCACTATGTGTGTGCCTGGTGCCTGTGGAAGCCAGAAGAAGGTGTAAGATCCCCTGGGACTGTACTTACAGACAGTTCGCTGAGCTCCAGTCCTCTGGAAGGGCACCCACCCAATGCTCTAAACAACTGAGCCCATTCCTCCAGCCCCAGAAAATGGTTATTTCTAAAGAGTAAATTGCAGCATTGAAGGGGCATGTTCACCTTTCAAACAGAATTATTTACATTTAAAAAACACAAGCAGAGAGCATTCTGTTTGTTTGTTTTTTCAGGCAGGGTTTCTTTGTATAACAGCCCTGGCAGTCATGGAACTCACTCTGTAGCCCAGGCTGGCCTCGAACTCACAGAGATCCGCCTGCCTCTGCCTCCCGAGTGCTGGGATTAAAGGCGTGCCCCACCACATTGGCCGAGAGTACTCATAAGACATAAACATGCACGTGATTAACAACAGGGTTCCAGCTACTCATCAAGAGGAGACTACAACACAGTGCTGGGTCAGGGATTGGGTTTTTTGCTCATCTTGTTAAAAAAAAAAAAAAAGACTCTAATTTTCTTTAATAAACAGGCAATAGTTGAATGAAATATGGGTTTTAATCTCAGATTTTTAAAGTTTCTATTTGATAGAGAGAGAATGAGATAGAGGGTGTGTGTGTGTGTGTGTGTGTGTGTGTGTGTGTGTGTGTGTGTGTGTAGAGAGTCCTGATGGGTACATTCTCTTAATGGCTGTGTGGTGTGCCTCCTATACATGCTCACTGCTGTGGTGGAGTACAGTCTTCACGTGTGGATGGCATTTTATATATGTAGATGGCATTATATATATATATATAGGCTAGTCACCAGACACCACACAGCAGATCACCTTCACACGGGGATATGGAATTTTAAGCTGTGTTACTAAACAGTTTTAAACATCTTGTAACAATCTATCATGCCAAACACATAATTACTCATCCTCTTTCTAACACATGAGGCTTAGGATCAGCAGTTAGTCCCAATAAAACATGATCCATCTGCCAAAAGAACAACTGCCCTGGTTATTTATGCTCCTGTTTTCATTTCAACTGCTTCCAAGCTGAATGAACGAGACACTGTCGATCCCAGCACTCCCACTCACGGCCTCTTGTCCCAATGCTATCTGTACACCCACTGCTTATCTTAACCTTCTAGACTAACCCAAAGCCACTTCGGTTCTAACTGATGGTAAGTTGTTCTTGGGGTGAGACACTGGACTGCTAGGTGCAGGTGCAGGTGTGGTTCTGAATTTCCCCCCGAAGTTAAAATCAGAGACTGTTAGTAAGGACTGTTTCACTGATAAAATGGAGGTCCAAGGAGGCTTATGGTTTGTGATGAAAATCTACTAAGGTCAGAGCTTAGCCTAGAACTCAGGTTTCTTAGGGTCTTACTCACTGTTCTTCTAGTATATGCTGCAAAACAAAATGCACTGAATTGTTAGAGTAACCCAAAGTCACTTGTGGGATCTATCTACAAAACAAACTTCCCCATGTGAAGCTTGGACTGTCGAATAGATGATTCCACAATGTAAAAAGATTGCCTGAATAAAAAACGAGCCAGGATGTAGCTCAGTGCTACAGTGCTTACCTAGCATGAATGAGGACCTACCTGGGTTTGATCTCCAGCACTATGCCAAGAGAAAAGGAAGGGGCAAAGAGAGGCTGTTTTACAGAAAAACTAAAAGTTTTTTTCAGCTAAAAATTACCAGGAAAACTTAGAAAAAAAATGGATAGCTTTAGAAGATGCTTAGAAAAACATACACAAAACTTTTCAAACAAGGGAAGAGTATAAAGTGCATGGCCAATGAATATTAATCAGAAAGTCACTTGGGAGAAGGGCTGTGGCTGTGGCTCAGGGGCAGGGTACTTGTCCAGCACACATAAGTAGCACACACACAAATCATACAGGAGAGAGATCTGCTTCTTCACATAAAAAAAGTTACCATGCATCATTGACTCCTCTGTCTGTCAAAGTGACACATCAAGCTAGCATATGCTCTAGAAACCAAGCGGTGGTGACGCAGGCCTTTAACCCCAGCACTCGGGGCAGAGGCAGGTGGATTTCTGAGTTTAAGGCCAGCCTGGGCTGCAAAGCAAGTTCCAGGACAGCCAGGGAAACACAGAGAAACCCTGTCTCAAAAAACCAAAACTAAATAAAGAGAAAGCAGAAGGATAGATGTGGTGCCACACACCTTTAATCCCAGCATTTGGGAGGCAGAAACAGTGACCAGCCAGGACTATGTAATGAGACCCTGCCTCAAAACAAATAAACAAAAAATATAGGGTAATAACTTTTCTAAACTAGAGTAACTCCCAAATGCATTCTAAATGCTTATCTGTATTCCCACAGATAAGCATAGCTCTCACTTGCATCAAAGAAGATTCTTTCTGCAGCAAATGGAGACCACAACAGGAGCCACAACTGGTCAAAACGCAGAGAACAACTGACTGTGGGGTGCCCAGCCCCAGTGGGTACATCTACAACACAAGCCCACACCGAAGAAGGTTCAGGGAACATCACGGAAGAAGGGCTGGAAAGACTGTAAGAGCCAGAGGACGAGGAAGTCTGCTGTGAGATAGTGTCTCCATATATGACAGGGAAATGCAGCCATGATATTTTAACAATAGTCACCTAACAAGACCTGCACAGTGACACCACCAGCTGACATCCTAATGTGGATGGGGAAATATCACAGGCTCCACTCCTAGATAAAGAACTACAGGCTATGAATGGCTGCTGGGAGGGAGATTCAGTCTTCTCCAGGGACAAGCCTGTGACAGGCTACCCAATCTTAAGTGGTCAGATCCACACAAATATACATGCAAACAACACTAAACAGAAAGAGCAGGTTGCATTTATATATTCATGTGAATGCATATACACATACATACATACATACATAGCGTGTGGGTGTATATGTGTGAGCGAGTGTGTGTGTTTAACAATAGTAATAAACAAAGAGGAGGTCACAAATTTGAGAGAATTGAGGAGGACAAAGGGGGAGTTGAAAGGCGGATAGGGGAGAGTAGAAATGCAGCCCTTATACATGAAATTCTAAAAAAAATTTAAAAAGTTAAAACCTGAAAAAAAAAATATGGCACTACTAAACAAAAGGTCACTAGGATCAGTGCCACCTAAGCTTGTGGTTTCAAAGTCCTTGTGTAAACTTTGTCTTGTCCCATTGCCCAAATCTGCTAACTCTCTTCTCCAGTTTCTACCAAGAGCCTGAGATCTCTTCAGCTGAATTCAGAGAAACTGAAGTCAATACATGAAACTGTTTTGGTTTTTTTGTTGTTGGTTTTTTTGTTGTTTCGTTTTGTTTTTTTGAGACAAGGTTTCTCTGTGTAACAGTCCTGGCTGTCCTGGAACTCACTCTGTAGACCAGGCTGGCCTCGAACTCACAGAGATCCGCCTGCCTCTGCCTCCCGAATGCTGGGATTAAAGGCGTGCGCCACCACTGCCCGGCACCTTTTTTTGTTTTTAATGAAGGTTGAGTCCACTGCTATTTCCTTCTTTTCTGTAAGACTGTCAGTTAAAAGTTATTAAAACCAAGTCAGCAAAAGTTCAGGTGTAATAACTGTTAGTAAATACTAACAGCAAATACTAACAGCTTCCCAAAGGGGAGAAATAAATTAAAACTAAGTCTACCAAGTAGTCTGTTGAAAACATAGCTGAGTGTGGTTCAGATCTCAAACTCTATAAGGATAGCAAAATTCTGATGTATTGCCATGATTTAAAATAATTCTAAGGGGGCTGGAGAGATGGCTCAGTGGTTAAAAGCACTGGCTACTCTTCTAGAGGTCTTAAGTTCAATTCCCAGCAACCACATGGTGGCTCACAACCATCTGTAATGAGATCTGGTGCCCTCTTCTGGTATAAAGTTGATAGAGCACTCATAAACATAAAATAATTAAATAAATCTTTAAAAATAAAATAAGATAATTCTAAGATGTACTCTAAACAGATTTTCAAATATTAAGAAATGAACTTCAGTATCTACCTCGAGTCATAGTTATACCAATTAAATTTTCAATATACTGAACTCTTTGAATTCCAATTTTCAAAACCCAAACATCACCTTACAGAAAGAATAAATGCACTGATTAAAGAACATATACTTTACAGCAAGGCACCATGAAACATTAGGGTCAAGAATAGCTTCCTTCAGAAAAAACAATATTAAAAACAGAAAGGAGGGAAGAAGAGAAAGGAGAAGTGAGGAAAGGAGCATGGGCTAGAAGAAGCAGGGAAGGAGGGAGGGAGGGAAGGAAAACCAACTATATGTGAGAGATGATGACTGAGGGCTAGAGATGACTCAGCGGTTAAGAGCGCCTGCTGCTGTTCCTGAGTTTAGTTCTAGCCACATGCTGGTAGGCTCAGAGAGCCAGATGTGGCGGTTCACACCTGCAAAGCTAGTACTTGGGAGGCTGAGGCAAGTAAATCACCATGAGTCTGAGGCCAGTGTGGGCTATAGAGTGAGATCTTGTCTAAATAAGTAAATAAAAACAAATGAGGGAATTACACAGAAACGATGTCACCTAACAATGTGCTTAGCAGAACAGCATTTACAGCTGCCTAGGAAGGCAGAATATTGAATCCAAACACTCACCGTCTCCACAGGGTTCCTGGAGTCAAAGAGCTTTCTGCTCTATTACATGTGAGCGTATATACAAACAATTCAGTTATAAGCACAGAGAAAGGCCAACTACTGAGTGAAACAAGGATGTATAAAGTTCAATGATAATCTACCATGTGAGATCTTTTCAAGAGGAAATCACATGATGAAAGTCTCTGGCAAGCACGTAGCAAGGTTCTTACCATATGTCAGCAATGGTCTGATCCCAAGTCTTTTTCTTCAAGGAAGCTCCTTTCGAGTACATATGTTAATGGCAGCTGCTTCTCTTACATCTAGTTATGCTAATCAAATGGCTTAGCCATAGAGTTTCTAAACACAAAATGCATCTGAATGACACAAGATTTTACCTAAACTGTATTTCTGTGTTTATACTTTACTGGTGAGTAGTAGTCTTAATAATTTAGTACTAAAGATGTGTCTACTTGATGGCTTATTTTTACATGCCATCCTTGGCTTGCCTGCTCTGGGTAACTCCTGAGAGGTTGTCAAGCAGTTGTATATGGCAATAGTAATAGCATGGGTGGTGGGAGTTCTAGAAGCAACTCAGATGGTAGAGAGGGCCACCAGCCAAACCCAGGAAGAGCCAGCCACTCCTCAACAATGCACAAGATGACCAGTCGATCAGGAGACCAAATGGCTTGTACAAGAGAGAGATTTTTTTAATCACCATTTGAAAGAAATTGGAGATATAGGCAAGTGGGATCAGGCTATTAAAGTAACCTTCTAGCCAGCATTTTTTTGTCTCGTTTTCACTCTAACAAACCAGACAGTATTAAAAGTAGACACCACCGCCGGGCGGTGGTGGCGCACGCCTTTAATCCCAGCACTCGGGAGGCAGAGCCAGGCGGATCTCTGTGAGTTCGAGGCCAGCCTGGTCTCCAAAGCGAGTTCCAGGAAAGGCGCAAAGCTACACAGAGAAACCCTGTCTCGAAAAACCAAAAAAAAAAAAAAGTAGACATCACCACCACCACCCCACCTCCGCCAAACCAGAGAAGTTGTATATGGGACACTCGCCTTGGTTGTTTCAGAGTCAACCTGCTGGTCTGTGATTGAGGGAGGTTCTGAGAAGCTTGTCTATCTCCTATACATAACACCATAAGGAGTGCACCTTACCCTGACAATTTGCCGAGTACTTGTGATGAAGGCTTTTCTTATGCTCAATTCCGTTGCATCCAGGTTGAATTTCCTAGGATTTGCTTCAACTATGCGTGGGCCAAAAAGTTAAGGTGAAGCAAACGAACCGTCAAAAGCCTAGCAGCGTCTTGTTCAACTACAGGACACTGAAATGAGACTAAAACAGCCCAACCTCCTGGAAACACCCAACTTGACATAAACATTCCTAAACTTTCTCTCCAACCACAGCTTTGAGAAGATCCCTCTGTCCCAAGACAGAGATGACCTGCAAAGTTAAAAATAGCCTCTGCTAGCTAGGCATAATGGAGCACACCTGTAATCCCAGCACTTGGGAGGTGGCTCTTGTGTTCCAGGCCAACCTGTGTCTCAGAAAACAGGGGCTGGGAATGTAGCTGGGTGAATGGGAGGGGAAGGGTGGGGGCAGAAAAGAGCTACGGGGCTCACCATAAATTCATGGCTATCTGAGCACTGGGCGGCTAGGATCTTGCTGATGTTTGCCAACACTTATGTCTATCCTTTTTTGCCTTCCACGTAGTTGACACAGGGAACCTAGAGTGGCCTGGAACTCACTCTGTAGCCAGGCTTTGACCTGTAGTTATAGCACGGCCTCAACTTCCCACGTGCTGGTATCAGAGTCGCCACAGCCAGCTTTTGTAGACCTTTTGAGTTGCCATTCCAAGACTCTTTTCCTATGCTAACATGCTAGCCCTCTTCCTCAACCTGAAGAGATCAGGGGAGCTGCCTTTGCTCCCTTTTTCCTCAGGCCTGGTCCAGACACTAGAAAAACCTTGTGGTCTCTCTCATAGCCTGTAATTACAGTATCTGTGTCATTATTTATTATTTGTTCTCAACCCTAATTCCATGAGGCCTGGTAGGTAGGTAGTTCATTTGACCTAGCCTTAAAACCAAGAAAATGTTCGGTACATAGAACACTCAATACAGGATTGGTGAATGAGAGATAAATATCAAAACCTTTGCCCTTGATCTCACAGTTTGAGACAACGGCAGACTATGCAGCCAAGGCCGGCCTAGAATTCACTATATAGCCCTAAAGCCCAGGCTGGCATTTGCCTTGTGATTCTCCTGCCTCAGCCTTCCCAGTGCTAGGATTACACCACCATGCCTAGCACTAACAACTTTCTGTCTTGTAGGTTTTAACACTTTATTTATCTGTAGTCTTTTAAAAACCTGGTGAGCATGCAAAGCAACGGCTTCTCTGTAACATGCCACACATATGTACATTATACCTTGCCCGTTTGCCCCCACTGCCCTCCTGTTCTCTTGCCTCACAATTTATGTCCCCCAACCTGTCTCAGAGGAAACGATATCCCTTGAAATTGCTTTTGATCCTATCCCCTCACATTTTACTTGTCTTTTAATAACTTAAAAGGTACCATGAAAAAAATGAATGAGGAAAAATTACCATTGTCACTTGAACAGCAATTAAACACTCTACCTATCAATTTCCTATAAGCCCGTGCTGCCTAGTGAGTGACCATTGTAGAAGCCAGTATCCTTGATGTATTATTTCAAAGAAAAACACAAACCAGAATGCAGACATGGAACCAGGCTATTTTCTAACTACAGTTTGGGTGCAGAGACTTTCCAAGTGAAAACTGAAAGCTGCACAATTCAGCTTCAACAGATCTCCAGTTCATCGGTCAGATCTGTGGGCTTTCCCCCAGCATTAACTTCATCAATCAGAATGATGGACCTGCTCTCACCAAACACAGCTTCATGGTACAAGGCAGCTCTGCAATGGACAGTGGCATTTTAAAACCACTTAAGTGGAAGTGAAGTCTTTGAAGAGATTTTCTTTTGAGGTCTAACTACCAAGCTGTAACACTGGTCTGTCTATTCTGCCCCTCGGCACTGACTGTTAGTGTGGTGTATGCACTCATACCTGTGTTTCTGCAGGGTCAGAACCCTGGTCCTCATGCGTTGGGTTAGTCAAGTACTATATTACCAAGCAGCATCCCCAGCACAACTGCTAATCTTTACAACCAATCACTCTGGGCAGGCACCATTCTAAGCTCTGATACATCTAACTCTCTCGACACTAGAAGTTGGGCAATCTTGTTGTCCTAGCATTCTTTTGAAGAGGAAACTAAAGCCAGAGTCACTGTTGTGACACTATTATCAAATATATATTCCACACTGTCTCTGGCCCAGAGCTCCTAAGGCCCTTGGAGTCTCTAGATTCTATTGCTATTGCCAGGAGATGACTGATAATTCCTACACAGTTCCTCTGATCACCAAACAAACCAACACTATAACTAGTGGCATGAACTTCCAGCCACAATTACCCCTGGGAGGAGAAAGGGACTAAAGGCTGAGCTAATCACCAATGTCCAATGACCTAATGAATAATATTTCCATGATGAAGCATTCATTATACTGAAACGGACAGGGTTCCTATGGAGCACCACCAGAGGATGGCATTCCTGGAGACCACACATGCTCTCCTGTGCATCTCTTCCACACACAGACTCCAACACACGGGCAACCCAAGCAATACATTTCTCTGAGCTCTACAAACTGCTCTTGAAAATTAAACAAACAGGATGTGGGTCTGAAGCGCAGGTCAGAACCTGGGGTTTGCACGTGGCATCTGATATGGGGGCCATGAATGTTACAACATCCCATGCTATCTCCAGGGAGATAGTGTCAAAACTGTAGGACACTCAGCTGGGGTCTGATGGAGAACTGTTTGGTGTGTGAGGGAAATCTGCACAGATATCACAAGTATTAGTATTTTACTGTGTACGAGGGAGACTGGGCACAGTGGAGTGAGAAACTGAATACCAGCAGACTGACTCCAGGGTCCAAAGTGATGATCACTGCTCTATGCAGCCTGGATAATGCAGGGTTCACCATCCACAGAAGCTCAAGGCTGTCCTACCTGAGTTCACTGGGCAGACTTCAAATGTCATGTACAAACAAGAGCCAGATCAATCACTACAGAAGCAAACCTTTCATCTACGGCTCAAGGTCTGGACAGAACAGCCCTCTTGCCTCCGTTTGCCGAGGCCCTCCACCCTCCACCAGAAGGAAGGATATTGATGGTCTCATCCAGGTCCTCCAGATCCCACTCAATGCTTCGGAGGTTGTTCCTCAGCTCGTTGGTGGTCCAGTCGATTTCTTCCCTTGTTGCTGCAGAGGGGCCCTGCAGGAGCTCCGTCCATCTCTGAAACAACCCTTGGGCAGTGTTGACTGCTTTCTGTACCTCTCTGTAGTCGAGGGGAAGGGAAAGGAGGGAGAGGTCACACATGACTCATTCCATGAATGACAGCAGGACTTAAGGCAACGTCACCACACACCACCCTCACAACCCCATCACATCACCACCACACACCACCCTCACAACCCATCACAGCCTCACAACCCATCACATCACCACCACACACCGCCCTCACAACCCCATCACATCACCACCACACACCACCCTCACAACCCATCACATCACCACCACACACCACCCTCACAACCCATCACATCACCACCCTCACAACCTCACAACCCATCACATCACCACCACACACCACCCTCACAACCCCATCACAGCCTCACAACCCATCACATCACCACCACACACCGCCCTCACAACCTCATCACATCACCACCACACACCGCCCTCACAACCTCATCACATCACCACCACACCCCACCCTCACAACCTCATCACATCACCACCACACACCGCCCTCACAACCTCACAACCTCATTACATCACCACCACACACCGCCCTCACAACCTCATCACATCACCACCACACACCGCCCTCACAACCCATCACATCACCACCACACACCGCCCTCACAACCCATCACATCACCACCACACACCACCCTCACAACCTCACAACCTCATCACATCACCACCACACACCGCCCTCACAACCTCACAACCCCATCACATCACCACCACACACCGCCCTCACAACCTCATCACATCACCACCACACACCACCCTCACAACCCATCACATCACCACCACACACCGCCCTCACAACCTCATCACATCACCACCACACACCGCCCTCACAACCTCATCACATCACCACCACACACCGCCCTCACAACCTCATCACATCACCACCACACACCACCCTCACAACCTCATCACATCACCACCACACACCACCCTCACAACCTCATCACATCACCACCACACACCGCCCTCACAACCTCACAACCTCATCACATCACCACCACACACCGCCCTCACAGCCTCACAACCTCATCACATCACCACCACACACCACCCTCACAACCTCATCACATCACCACCACACACCACCCTCACAACCCATCACATCACCACCACACACCGCCCTCACAGCCTCACAACCCCATCACATCACCACCACACACCGCCCTCACAACCCATCACATCACCACCACACACCACCCTCACAACCCATCACATCACCACCACACACCACCCTCACAACCCATCACATCACATCACCACCACACACCACCCTCACAACCCATCACATCACCACCACACACCACCCTCACAACCCATCACATCACCACCACACACCACCCTCACAACCCCATCACATCACCACCACACACCGCCCTCACAACCTCATCACATCACCACCACACACCACCCTCACAACCTCACAACCCCATCACATCATCACCACACACCACCCTCACAACTTTGTCGTACTGAACAAGGCCCAAACACACAGACTGGGTATTATGTTCCCAGCAGATGCAGAATAATTGGCCATTATTTCAGCAACTTTAACATCACATTTGTTTGAGGAAGACAGTTCCGTTTTTTTTCTAAACAGACAATACTAAAGTGACACAAAGAAGCAATCCTATAAATTAACTAGGGGTCCTTCACATTCATTTAGCTTTCATTGGGTGTGATAGTCAATCTTTCTTTTCTTGGGGTAGGAAGAGTGGAGAACTAACTACTCTCTCATGACTTGTGTTTTATAAAGTATTTGAATCTGAGACATTTTAAACTCAAAATCTCCCTGGAAGATTTCTAAACATTTCAGCTTTGCTAGTATCTGCTTCCCTAGATTAAGTTACACTGTGTACCAGACTGATGCTTTTCTTGTTTAGAGTGTGGGACTAGCCAGAAACGCTACATGCAGCATGCTTTCACAGCAGATGTAGTTAAAAAGGTCTATGAATACCCCTCACTATGACTGAGCTTAAATTCCATTTAACGTTATATCCTGAAGCTACTGTACCAAAAAGTCAGTATGCAGGCATAAATGTGGGCACATGCACGTCATGGACAAACAGCAACCTCGGCACTGTTCTTGAGCAGCTCGCCACCCTGGTTTGTGCCATTGTGTCTCTCATTGGCCTGGAGCTCATTGCTCATTAATGAAGCTGAGCTGGCTAGGGAGCAAGCCCCAGGTCACTCCCTGTCTCCACCTACCCAAGCTGGGATAACAAGCTATGGTTGCTGGAGAGCCAACTGAGGTCCTCACGCTTACCAGCAAGCGCATTACAAATGAACTGTCTCCATAGCCCTGTCTGGGATCCTAACTACAGTAATTGCATACCCATGAGTCCATGTAATTGTACAGAAGCAGACACTAAAAGGGGTGGATTTTATTATGGGTAAAGTAATCCTTAAAAAAAAAAAAAAAAAAAAGGGAGAGCCAGGTGTGGTGATATCCCAGCCAGAACACTCAGGAGGCAGAGGCAGGCAAATTTCTGAGTTCGAGGCCAGCCTGGTCTATAGAGCAAGTTCTAGGACAGCCAGGGCTACAGAGGGAAACTCTGTCTTTAAAAAACAAAGCAAAAACAAAATAGGAAAGGTAAATAATCATTAGCTCACATTTCTAAGGCAGATGTTTTAAGAGACCTCACAGGTAGGTACTGTCATCAATGGCTAAGACCTTGAAAGAAAAGCCAGAGGTCATAGTGTATCCAGGAGCCTCAACTTGACAGTACTGAAGAGGCCTCCCAGAGAATCCAAGAGCCCAACCTGCTAGTAACGTTTTCCAGGCATGAATAAGTAATAGGGAAAAATGTGGGTCACAACCAAGTTCTCTAATGGTGGTAGAGTTTTTTTGGTTTGGCTGTTGTTTGTTTGTTTTACAAAACAAGAGTCTCTCTGTGTAGCCCTGGCTGTCCTGGAGCTCACTCTGTAGACCAGGCTGGTCTCGAACTGAGAATCGCCTGCCTCTGCCTCCCAAATGTTCAGATTAAAGGAGTACGCCACCACGCCTAGCTGGTGGTGGATTTTGAAAGAGTCTCACTATGTTATGTAGCCTAGGCTAACCCTGAATTTATAATCCTTCTGCCTCAGCTCCCTGAAGGAGAGCTTACTGTAAACATACACAACTATGCCTTGCAGCAAACTTTTGGAAACACTGTTCAGAACTTCCCAAAAAACTTGAAATTTCAACTAGTGCTAAGAGCCACAAGCCACCTTTAATAATGACAAGACCAACCAGGACACCCCTCCACTGAGAACTGCACACAAGCACCTAGCAATAAACACTGAGTAGTACTCAGCATTTCAACTAAGTCAATCCATAAATCTCAGCAGCACATAATCCCGCCACCCATCCATTTTCCATCCTGGAGGACAGGAGGAGAAGTAAATGCCCTTCTTTCCTTCTCAGACTTCCCAGGAAAGGAAAGGGAGGGCCTCAGTCAACCAGCTGAGGAGGGGCTTCCAGGAAACCACCTGCCCTACACAGCCAGCCCCGTGAGCGCTTTACTGAATGAGCAGCTGTGACCAAAACACTCCTTTATTCGGACAGTCCAGCTTAGCTGTTTCCAGGTCTTCCTCCCAAATATGCAATGGGAATGATTAAAGAATACACAGGAGCACAGATACACTTTGACTTCTCAGGATTAGGCTGAGCAAGCTTCTTGGAAAGTAACAGTTGGCTCACCAACAGCATTGGAATCGTGTCTGGCATTTCAATGAAAGCTCGCTCGCTAGCTTCCTAAGAACTGGGGCTCTAGCTCCTCATGCAGAGAAGCCTTGATCAAGTCACTGAGGAAGAGAAATAACCATCTCCCCATGAGCCAGGCAAGTTTCTGCTCATATGCTTCCAGAGTCAGTGTCAGGCACCACCCACAGGCAGCAAAGTGCCGGGGTAGTGAAGCTTCAAAAACAGACTACCCACTTGCTGTCTGTCGACAGCCTGTCACAACCAAGGGACCTGACAAGTTCTCAACACCATCTACCTCATGGCCACAGGAGCACTTGTGACAGTACTTCCTCCCTGGTAAATAAAAGACTGCACCTCTGCAGAAGAGAAGAGCCACCCAAAGTTTCCGAGCAAGATTCTTCACCCCCTTTAAACAAAAGTTGAAGCAACAGGACTCCCCTTCGGAAGCTAACTCAACGCTGACCAGTTGCTATAGATTTTAAAGCCTCTTCCATATAACACTCCAATCTGTCACACCCTAGTAAACAACTCGCCACCCCAACCAACCCAGCTTGGGAGGGCTGCAGAGAATATTCCCAAATGTCACCCCCCCAAAAAAAAATCACAATGTTTTCTTACTTGTATCTAATTAAGTTTGCCAAGTGTAGGCTGGGCACGGTGGTACAACACCTTTAATCTCAGCACTCAGAAGGCAGAAAGAAGCAGGAGGATCTCTGTGCATTCCAGGCTAGCCTGGTCTAGTGAGCCCTGTCTGGAAAAGAAAAAGAAAGTTTGCCAAGTGTAAAAAGAAATGAGGAATGTCTCAGCTAATAGTGAATGCCGCCCTTTGGACATGGCTTGAATGGGTCTCTAAGGGTTCATGCAGGTGGCTTGGCCCTCAATATGGCAGTGTAGAGGTGTTGAGAGCCTTAAGAGGCATGTCCTAGTGGGAGGTGATTAGATCCTTGGGCCATGGCACTCAAAAGCCATAAAGGAGTTCTTGCAGGACCCCAGCTAGCTCCTGAAGAAAAGTTGCTACAGAAGACAGAGCTTGTCCTCTCCTTGATCTCTGGCTTCCTGCCTCCACAGTGTCTGTCCCTCTCACAAATGACTGATCATCGTGTGATACAGCCCAGGGGTTTCTCTCTACAGAACCCAATCTTGGATTTTCCATGAGATAAATAAACCTCTTTTCTTTACAAAGTGTCCCGTCTCAGTTACTGCACTACACTAACAGAAAAGGGTTTTGTTTCTTAGTAGCTGTTACTCAGCTGTGCTAGGAAACTGCACGACTGCAGTTCCAACTTCCCTTTGGATTCTGCTGCCTTTGACCATGCAGACAGACTCTGGGTTGGCATCTGCTCCCGCTGCTGTGCTTGCGCAACAATTACTCCCCAACTACATAGTGTTGGGTGTGCTCACAGGCTCTGTGGTGAGTAATCAGACACCAACAGGGGTGACCTGTCTCAGGTCTGGGATGAAGAAGGTGAAGAACAGGGCTCCCCAGGCACTTCCCCCGAGCAACCCGAGGTCTCTGCTCATCCCTCTGGTGGAGTGGCTTCGGTGTGGCTGACTTCCGACGTGTCAGCCGAGGCACCCTAAGCTTGTGTCCTGAGAGATGACGCAGGGAGAAGCTGCACTAGCTGAGACTTCGGGAATGAGGGTCACTGCTTCCTCCTGTCAATCAAGGCAGTTACAAAGGTCTGAGAGGTGCAGCACAAGGGAGCATAGACTACCTACCGACTGATAGAAATGAATGCCAGCTTCCCAATTTAAGAAGCAAAGGGGACAACTCATACACTGGTGCAGCCCGTGTCTGGGACAACAAACTTCTCTGTAAGGACTTACAGACACCTTTCTGGTTCAACAACATCCAGGAGCCTAGTAAAGGCAATTGTCTGCTGCAGAGGTGCAACCTCAAAGACCCAGGCTGCAAGCTGGGCAAGCCTCAGCAACCACTTGCCTCCCCCACCTCCCACGCTCCCCAAGCTCGTTCCTGCCCTGCACCCCACACACTTCATTCCACTGCCAATCACTGATAAAAGAGGAGCTCTTCCCATTGCTTGATTTCCACACACATCTGCATTTCAGGGAAAATCAACACACTCTTCACTTAGCCTAACTGCCAGCCAAATTCAGTCAAATTCAGAAAAAGTCTCCACTTAATTCTACAGTTACACACACTTTGACCCTAACTCACTTTTGCATTACTATCACCAAAATCATAGAGAACGAGAGAGGAGAGACCAGTTTCTGCCTCGGGGTTTCAGAAGGTTCAGTCCAGGGTCTCTTGGCCTCATGTGCTTGGGCAGAACATGATGTCAACGGGAGAGTGTAGCAGTGGGGAGGTGTCCAAGCATGGCAGGCAGTAGCAGAGAAAGTGAGACAGGAAGGGCCAGGGTCGGGACTCCCCCAAGGACGGGGACACACACACACACACACACACACACACACACACACATACAGTGACTTACTTCTTCCAGCTAGATCCTCTCTGCTAACGTTTTGACAGCAGCACCAGCTGAGGCCCAGCCTGGGAATCCCAGGGCCTCTTGAGGTGGCCCTTCCTATGCAAACACAGCATGCTGCTCCCACAGCGCCCACCCCACAGGCCTGACACCTCTGACCCTGCAGGTGGGGTCAAGAGTGAATCTGACTTGTCCTTACTTCCGGGTACTTGACTCTGGACCACCACACTCACTTTCTTGGGACAGCTTCTGTTCCTGTGACTTGTGCCTTTCTAGTGTGTACCAATTTCCCTTTCTCCCACTCAGTCCCAGCATTCCTCAGTGTTCTTTGACAACTTCTGGGTGCTCACCAGCGCCTGCGGGTTCAGAGCACCTCTTAGGCTGATGGGTTTCCAGCTGTATTTCCAACCCTGACCACTTCTCCAGGGTTAACCCCTTCCTCATTAACCACCCACAGAACACCACCTGTTGGAGCACCGGCTTAGAGGGCTGCACTTACCCTGCTCCCTTTTGACTCGGTGCTCCGGCATGCCAGGCCAGTCTGTGACTGCCACAACACTAGGTGCTCTCACTTCACAGACACCACTCTGCCTATTTACACACTCAGCTTCCCAGAGTCACTGTGAGCATCTCCACTGCCTCCAGGAAGGGCTTCTCTTGGTGCCTGTCATTCATTATCATGCTGCTTCTTCTTCTCGGTGTCTAAGCAGACTGGGAGCAGAGGGTTGGGCTGGTATTTTATTTTTTTCTCTATTTCCAGCCTTAAATCACCTTAAATGCACAGACAGAAGCTAGCACAACTCTTTACTGGTGGTAGTGTGGGTAGAGGAGGAAGGGTGCTTCATGGAAGGTAACTCCATCAGTGGAGGGGGGCACTGGGTGTTTAGAAGTCACAGAGGTGAGCGGCCAAGTGGAGTGGACAGTTTGTCGAGACATAATAAATAGCTAACATTGGAAGGATGCATCTCCTGAGCCAGGAGCACTTCATATGAACTGTCACCTTGTAAAGACAGCCAGGTAATGGAGAACTCTGCCTCATTTCAAAGAGAAGCTGAGGAGTACACAGGGTCTCACTGCTAATAAACAGCTGAGGCTCCACATTTAAATAACCTAATTTCACCGAGGACAGGTAGAACAGGGTCAATTATGTTGACCCAAGGAAGACCTCATCTTGATGCCATTAGAGATTTTTGGAACTGGGAAGGAAGTGAAATTAGGGATTTAGGAATATTGGTTTGGTAGTAGTGGCTACATCAGTGTGAGGGAAACTTTAAAAGGAAGCCTTGGGAAGTACTGACTTAAGTGTGCAATGATCAGCAAGCGCTCTTGCAAGGTGGTCTGATAAACTGTCATGTCTGGTGATGGTAGTCTTTGTCATGAAACGACAATTGGAGGGGACCAATCTGGTTCCTGCTAGATGAGCTGCTCCAGGGTATAGTCTTCCATCGCAGATAATGTTGTCATCTTGTGGATAGTCTGTCCTGCACAGCAGCCCTTGTTGTCCCTTGTAGGCCCAGAAGAGCAGGCAGTGGTTTTGGTTTTGGTTTTGTTTAGCAAAAGCAGTTTCTAAGTAACTTACATTTGTAATTTTTTCACTCTTAAATATGGTGGTAAGCTCCGTGTCCCAGATTTGTTCTGGCTTTAGGTTGTTTTCATGGATTATATTCCTGTAGCATACATAATAGCTAGCTCAGTGTACATGTACAACAAAGCTTTTCATAAATACTGCCAGACTACCCAGGATGTGCAGGCCTATTTTATCAATTCTTTGCAAGTGCAGAGATTCAGTACTAATTTGCTGGGTGAAAAAAATACAGTACAGGAACTTACTCAGTATTTGATGAGTTAATTTAGTCAAGTTTTTGGTTCTTAACACACACACACACACACACACACACACACACACTGCTACCAATCTTCCAGAATTAGCTTTTTTGAATTTTCAACCTCTAGTGATACAAGACACCAGGAAAACCATAAAATTGAGCACGTGGGGATGTGTCAGTACAGTCACGTGTTGCTTGGTGAGTGGGCTACAGTCTGAGAAACACGTCATTAGATAATGTTGTCATTGTGAGATGACACAGACGTACTTAAATAAAATAAGAAGGCTACACCACTCGGCCATAATCTTATAGCTTTCTGTCTTGAATTTTCTAAACTACGTTTGTATTTATCTTGTGTGCATCTGGTGGGGCATGTCACACTGAATGCTCAGAGGTCAGACTGTGGGCGTCGGTTCTCTCTTTCCACCACCACATGCTTCCCAGGGAAGGCAGCCCTTTAACCACTGAGCCATCTTACAGGCCCGGCTTCTGAGACAGTTTACCATGTTGCTCAAGACGGTCTGAAATTCAATATGCAGCCCAGGCAGACCTCAGTCCTCTGGCTTCTATCTCCCAAGTGCTGGGATTACAGGTACACACCAACCACATCTTGCTTAGAGGTGTTTTTGTTTTTGTTGTTCGTTTACCTGTTTGTGTATTTTACTATCCTCCCTCATTGGGACAAGGAAGCTTTAGGGAATGCTAAGATTTATTTATTTTATTTAATTTTATGAATATGACTGTTGTGCTCTCATGCATGCTTGGTTTCCACAGGGGTCAGAAGAGGACATCAGATCCCCTGGAACTGGAGTGATGAACAGCTGTACATTGCCATGTGGGTACTGGGAATTGAACCCGGTTCCTCAGAAAGAAAAAGTGTTCTTAACCTCTGAGCCATCTCTCCAGCCGCCCAAGTGGTTAAAAAGAAATTCCTGAGCCAGGCGGTGGTGGTGCACGCCTTTAATCCCAGCACTCAGGAGGCAGAGGCGGGCACATATCTGTGAGTTCGAGGCCAGCCTGGGCTACAGAGTGAGTTCCAGGAAATGTGCAAAGCTACACAGAGAAACCCTGTCTCAAAAAACCAAAACAACAACAACAACTAAGTTCCTGTTCACTGAGTTAAAATTCCATTTTCAAGGGCTCAAACTCAGATCTTCTGATTCCATAAGTAAAACAGATTTGTTTGGAGGCTGAGATTAAACAGGTCTTGGTAGAGGAATGCTTTTCATACTCAAGGTCAAAAGAACTGAGGCAAGCAGCCAAAATGTCTGAGCCCTGATCTCTTTAGCCGTCCCGTGGGTGAAGGCTAGCTTATCTTGAAAGTCCCTTGCAGGTAGGTCTGAGAAGTCAGCATTTGACTCAGTGGAGGTTGTACAAGAGGAGAAGAGAAGGAGTCAGGGACTCACACCTGATAGGTTTCCAGACTTGTGAAGTCTGGCACTGTCGGTCGGCTACTCCAAGAGTTAGAGAAGGGAGAAGGCGTTCTCTTTGTCTAGCTTGCCTTGCTTGTTTCAGCACTTGCTTTCCTGTAGGGGACATGAGGATGCTTGGTCTTAGCAACTGGAATGTTCCTAGGTAGCTAACAAGGAAGGGGTTAACCCTGGAGAAGTGGTCAGGGTTGGAAATACAGCTGGAAACCCATCAGCCTAAGAGGTGCTCTGAACCTGCAGACACTGGTGAACACCCAGAAGTTGTCAAAGAACACTGAGGAATGCTGGGACTGAGTGGGAGAAAGGGAAATTGGTACACACTAGAAAGGCACAAGTCACAGGAACAGAAGCTGTCCCAAGAAAGTGAGTGTGGTGGTCCAGAGTCAAGTACCCGGAAGTAAGGACAAGTCAGATTCACTCTTGACCCCACCTGCAGGGTCAGAGGTGTCAGGCCTGTGGGGTGGGCGCTGTGGGAGCAGCATGCTGTGTTTGCATAGGAAGGGCCACCTCAAGAGGCCCTGGGATTCCCAGGCTGGGCCTCAGCTGGTGCTGCTGTCAAAATGTTAGCAGGGAGGATCTAGCTGGAAGAAGTAAGTCACTGTGTGTGTGTGTGTGTGTGTGTGTGTGTGTGTGTGTGTGTGTGTGTGTGTGTGTGTGTGTGTGTCCCCGTCCTTGGGGGAGTCCCGACCCTGGCCCTTCCTGTCTCACTTTCTCTGCTACTGCCTGCCATGCTTGGACACCTCCCCTCTGCCACACTCTCCCGTTGACATCATGTTCTGCCCAAGCACATGAGGCCAAGAGACCCTGGACTGAACCTTCTGAAACCCCGAGGCAGAAACTGGTCTCTCCTCTCTCGTTCTCTATGATTTTGGTGATAGTAATGCAAAAGTGAGTTAGGGTCAAAGTGTGTGTAACTGTAGATAATTAAGTGGAGACTTTTTCTGAATTTGACTAAATTTGGCTGGCAGTAGGCAAAGCAAAGAGTATTTTGATTTTGCATTTTATTCTTTAGGCAATGGGCAGTCATTAAATGATATTAAGTAGGTTATACCTGCTTGGGCCATGAAGGGCTATATTGTGCTGTCCAATATGAAATTCACATGTGACTATTCAGTTATGACCAAGGACTGTAAAAGTAGTGTCACTGAGGAACTAACATTTAATTATTTTAAAAACTGATACACAATCTGGTTGCCCAAAAAATGGTATATATGTTTGGAGCAATTAGGGTATGTGAGTGTCTCTTTTTTTTTCTTCTTTGAGACAGGGTCATATGTAGCCCAGGCTAATCTCAAACTTATTGAGATTGAACATCTGTTCCTTCTGCCACTAACTTTGAGGTGCTGGGATTACAAATGTTTCCTATCACCCCGGACTTTGAATATATCCTTTGAACTGAAAGTTTAAAGAATTCTAAATATAGGACAATATGTTCACATTTTTAACAGTCAAATTGAAATGAGATAGAAGTTTAAAATAACAAATTTTGAAGACTTAATACAAATAATCTTTAATTGCATGTTGAAGCCATGTGCATGCCTACAATCTCAGCACTCAGAAGGCTGAGCAATAACTGCTGAGTTTAAGGTTAGCCTGGACAACACTGCAAGTACCAGGCCAGCCAGCTCTACATAACAAGACCCTATCTAAAAATAAAAAAAAAAAAAAATCACAGCTAGTAGTAATATTTTGAATCTATTAACAAAGACATTTGCCAGGCGGTGGTGGCACTCACTTTTAATCCCAGCACTCAGGAGGCAGAGGCAAGAGGATCATTGTGAGTTTGAGGCCAGCCTAGTCTACAAAGCAAGTTCCAGGTTATCCATGGTGTATACAATCAAATATATTAAAACTGTTTCTTTCACTTTTTTTTTTTCATTTCATTTTCATTTTTTTTGAGACAGAGTTTCTCTGTGTAGCTTTGGAGCCTTTCCTGGAACTCACTCTGTAGCACAGGCTGGCCTTGAACTCAGAGATCCGCCTGCCTCTGCTTCCCCAGTGCTAGAAATAAAGGCGTGCACCACCACCACCCAGCTTAAGATTGTTTCTTAACATTTCAGTAAAAAAGGTTTTCCTTCTCCCATCTAAATTAAAGCAAGGTAAAAGGAAACCCTTTTTACTGAATATTAAGAGACAGTTTTAATATATTTGATTGTATACACCATGGATAGTAAAGTATCTCATCTAAAATACCATTTAAATTTTCCCAGTACCCTCAACTATAAAAACAAACACAACTGGTCAGCTTTGGCCACTGAACAAATAACAGCTAGGGCTGTTATGCAGAGAAACCCTGTCTTGAAAACCAAAAACTAAAAATTGGAGGGAAAAAAAAGTCATACTTGAGACAGCTTTAATTTTTCTATTTGTGATACATTTTCAATATTATTGTTTTTTAAACTTTTCCTCGTGTGTGTGTGTGTGTGTGTGTGTGTGTGTGTGTGTGTGAATGTGCATAAATTCCTGCATGTGGAGGTCGGAAGACAAGAAGCAGGACTCCTGCTATGTGGGTTCTGAGGATCAAACTCAGGTCATCAGGCTTGGCTGCAAGTGCCCCTGTCTACCGAGATATCTCACTAGCCCTCAATACTGTTAACAAATGGATATGCATGACCATACTAGGTGTGATACCTGGAAACACCTATGTGGCTGACTGAACTTATCCTGTCTTAACTTTGCAGACAACTACTCTTACTTCAAGTGCCTTAAAGATCTATGACAGTGTTCTAATAAAGTAGTGGTATCTTTACTTTATTAGTCAGTAAGCAAGTGCTGGTAGAACTGTGGGGGGTGTGGGGGGGAAATAGCTATATGGCTGAGCAATGAAGAGTTTTCAAAAATCACTCAAAGGCAAGCAAATAATAATTTTCTGGTTATCTACTCACTGCCAGAGATAACTTTTGCAACTTGAGTGTTTAAAACTTCAGTTCTGGGGCTGCTGAGACCACGGCTCAGCAGGCAAAGGTGCTGCTGCCAAGCCTGAAGACTTGAGTTTAATCCCTGAGATTCACATAGTGGAAGGTGAGAAGGGACTCCTGCAAGTTGTCCTCTGACTTCCATATGTGTGCCACAGCATTCATTCACACACACACACACACACACACACACACACACACACACACACAATTAAAAAACAAAACAAAAAAGCCTTCCATTCAAGGAAAAAGTATACAACTCTAAATTAAAAAAACAAAAACAAAGCAAAAAACCCTAAATCAATTCCCTAATAAGTAACACATTTTCCCGGTAGGTAAATTTTACTGCTAAATATATACCTTACTATTCTCCCATCGAAAGTAAAGCAAGGTAAAAGAAAAACCTTTTTACTGAATATTAAGAAACAGTCTTAATATATTTGATTGTATATACCATGAATAGTAAAGTATCTCATCTAAAACACCATTTAAATTTTCCCAGTACCCTCAAGTATAAAAACAAACACCCACACAACTGGTCAGCTTTGACCACTGCACAAATAAGATGCAAGTACCAACTAGTTAAGAGCAAGGAACCTTCACAGTCAATAGAACTTATCCTGTCTTAACTTTGCAGTTCTCATATTTCTGCTATTTCTCTGACATTCAAAGCATAAAGCTGACATGTTATTAGAAATAAGTTGCGACATCATAATTGCGCTTTCTTGCATTTGTGTAATGGCTACAAAGTTGATACAACGAAGTGCAATTGATGTTTCCATCTCCCAACAATCAAAGATGGAGTCAGGACAGCTCCCTCGCAAAAAGAGGGCAGTTGGCTTCTGAAAGGCAGAACGTGAAGTGAGGGAAACCTGTCAAACACCTAGGACGACACCAGGGAGTTCAAAAGAAACACTCATTTCCTTCGACATGGTGGGAAAATCCCGGTGGCTCACAGAAAGCCTCGGAAAGTTTGGGTTGACTGATTGCATCTTGTTTTCCTTCCAACATCAGTACCGGGCCTGGAGGACTTTTCCTCCCCCGGGAAACCGCGAGTCCTCCCGCACCCGGCTCCCGGTTGGACGCCTCCGGGCAAGCCGCGGGGTGGCCGTCCCGAGCTAGCTCCCGACTCCACAATGGAGCTCGCCCCCGCGCACGCCCACTCCAGGAGGGCCATTTCCCTTTTCCTGCCCAGATGCTGTCCGCCCGCTCCAGCGCGTCGCTCCCCACCTGCGGCGCGCGACCCCGAGGAAGTGGCCGTGCGGGCCGAAAGGAGGACCCCTGGGGGCCCAGCCCCGGAGGACGCGCGGTGTCGGGGCGCAGAGGCTGTGCCGCCCTGCCTCGATTTCCCTCCCTTCCCCCTGCCGCGAGAGTCCTCGGCCCACACTCACCCTTTCACCACAAAGAAGGGGTCCTCCATGGACATGGCGCCCAGCCCGGCAGCCCGAGCCCTCCCTGAGATCTCCCGCAGCCAGCGCCTCGGCCGGGGTGACCCGGAGCAGCGGTGCGCGCAGACCAGGGTGCCCGTCGGCCGCCGGTCCAGCACTCGGTCAGCGCCGTGGGCCGAATCCCACTCCGAGCCGGCCCCCACGGCAGCCTCCTCCCCCGGCACCTCCGGCGCCGGGCCCCGCCCCCAAGGCCGTAGCCGCGACCAATCATGAATGCGTACCTCAGCTCCACTTCCGCACTCTAGCTCACGTGACCCAGAGATCGCCCAGGCTCTGGGCCGAAGAGGGGCGGGGCTTGGTCCTAGCGTCACTGGGCCCGAGAGGCGGAGCTCTGGGAGGTAGGGGAGGTCTTCTGCCTCTACTAAGAGAAGGCTATGGGGATTTTAGCAGTTGCTGAATCTGTTTGCGTAGACCTCTTGTCTTTCCTCTACTTTTAAGATTTGCTTTTAACGCCATGTGATTTACGTGCCCATCTCATCCTCGACTTGCACTCTAGGATTCTCAACCTGATTATGGTGAAGTCTTAGGTCATGTAGTGTGTCAAGGCTGTATAAACATCCTCAGTACTCTTTGGGGGACGATCCTATTGTTTCTATTTTGTGAGAGGCTTCAGTCTCTCCTGTACAGGGTCACATGATCCAGACATATAGAACCACAGATCCTGGCCACTTTGCCCAAAATGGACAGTATTATCTTTTGAAATACATTCTGAAAATGAACTTCCCAGCAGAGAATTGAAGGGCAAAGGAGCCAGGCAGGGTAACTTCCTCTCAATCGAGATTCTAAAACGTCCGAAAAACATTTTATCTGGCACAATCAGTGAAGTGGAATTTTCAGCACGCTGTATGTACATAGCTTTCATGGTTAAGTACTGTGACCTTTCATTGCTAATAACTCCTGAGCACTTAGTGTGTGTTGGGCAGGATTCTAAGTTACTTCGCTCTCTTCAGTAAGGTAATTACTGTTATTTATTATCTGCATTTTATGAATGAACTTTCTGAGACTCTGTGAGGTTAAGTGACTTGCCCAAAGTCTCTAGTCTCTTTGGAACTTACATCAAACAAGTCTCTTTTGAACCTGTAGTCCCTTATTCAATTCCTCATCTTTAAGATGTAAACAAGCCAGGCAGTGGTGGCACACACCTTTAATCCCAGCACTCAGATCTCTGTGAGTTCCAGGCCAGCGTGGTCTACACAGCTACTTCTAGGACAGCCAAGGCTACACAAAGAAACCCTGTCTCAGGAAAAAGAAGATGTTGCGTAAACTCTGAGGCAGTATAGTAAGGGGCAGCTGAAGGAAGCTGTTGTCCAGATGACAGTAAGGGAGAATGAAGGAGAAGGAGCAAATCAGATAGATGCTCCCAAGGAATACAAAACATAGTCCCTGGACATAATGGGAGAAGGGAAGAGAGACGTGAAAGGCGAAGACTCCAAGCTTCACTGGACTGAAGGAGCAGTGGGTGGCAGATGTGGAGAAGGGGGCTGCTGGGAGAGTTGCAGGCTTTGGCCACCAACATACTGAGATGGGGGAATAAAAATGTTCATGTGACAATGACATCGGAAGAGCAGGTGAGTCCAGGGTTTACAAATGACTCTTGGAGCTGATCCTTGAGTTTAAAACCTCAGCTCTGCTACTTTGAGCAGCCGTGTTTGAGCAAAGTCCCTAATTGTTCACTCTCCTTACTGTGAATGGATGGCATAGTAACTAACATCTTTCTCCTCCAGTGTCTCAAGGCCTGGGATGATCTGTGAAAAGGCCTTGGGACAAAGCCTAGCACACCTGTGCTTTTTCTCTGCTCAAGTAGGACTCAGAGATGAATACCCTCGCTTTCAGTGAGCTCTCAGGCCTGTGGGGAGGAGCATCCAGTTACAGATAATGAGAGGGCACAGGTAACCAGAGAAACACACAGATAACAGAGTTGAGATACCAGTGTATTTGTGGGTGTGTCGGGGCTGGAATGGGAGGTTCCTAAACAGCGATTAATGGCAGGAGGGGTCAGTGATGTAGACCAGCAGAGCAGCCTCCTGAAGCCTGAGCAAAGAGCATTGCTGGGGTAGAAGTGTCAGCTGCATCAGGGAGACACAGCCCAACATGGTAGCTACCAACAGCCTGAGTCATTCCTTTTGGTGTTCAGGACCTCCACTCAGGTACAGCCAGAATCTTAACTATACCTCAGAAGGATTTTCAGGATGAACTGTCATGAAATCAAGTTAGTAAATGTACTAAGTATTTAGAAATCAAGTTGTATAGGGAAGGGGCAGGCACAATCTGGAGACATGAATGTGGGCTCCTCCACAGAGAGTCACACTTGGATGTCTACATGGATGATTTTGTGGCTTTGAGAGGTTTGAACTTCTCCAAGGATGTAATTTACAGGGTTTAAAGATTAAGCAAAGTCTAAAATTTAAAGTGTAAAAGTTAAGTAGATATATGAACTTGTTAGCTTTTTTTTTAAAGAATTTTTTGTAGTAAATGAAGTTGTAAACTGATTTTATGAGGTGCATTGTTGAGATTAGAGCTGAGAGATCTGGAGATAGCTCAGGGGTTAAGTGCTCTTACTGCAGCCGGGTGGCCTTGACTTTGATCCCAGCACTCGGGAGGCAGAGGCAGGTAGATCTCTGTGAGTTCAAGGCCAGCCTGATCTACAGCGTGAGTTCCAAGACAGTAAGGGCTACACAGAGAAGCCTTGGTGGGGGTGGGGGGGGGGAGAGGTAGGTAATAGTTTCACTAAGGTTAGTAAGTACTTGCCACTAAGCCTGAGGTTTTTTAATTCAGTGCCCAGAATCCACATGACAGAAGGAGAGAACTGATTCCTGAAAAATGCCCTGACCACTGTAATTTTTTTTTTTTTACTCTTTGGGGGCCCACCACTCAGCTCCCAAATAAATACACTTATTCTTACTTATGAATGCCTGGCCTTAGCTTGGCTTACTTCTAGCCAGCTTTTCTTAATTTAAATTATCCCATCTATCCTTCGCCTTTGGGCCTTTACATTTCTCTATTCTACCTATCTCTTTTTCCTTCTTACTCCGTTGCTGGCTGTGTGGCTGGCCCCTGGCATCCTCCTGTCCCTCTTGGTTTCTTCTATTTTCTCCCTCCTCTTCTTCTATTTATTCTCTCTGCTTGGCAGCCCCACCTATTTCTCTCTCCTAGTAGCTGTTGGCCTTTCTGCTCTTTATTAGACCATCAGGTGTTTTAGGCAGGCAAAGTAACACAGCTTCACCAAGTTAAACAAATGCAACATAAAAGAATGTAACCCATATTTGCATCATTAAACAAATATTCTACAGCATAAACAAATGTAACACACCTTCAACTAATATTCCACAATAGACCACCATATATTCATTGTGCTATGTGTATGCACAAGTATACACACACATACACACATACACATAAATAAATGTAAATTTTAAATTAACAAAACTAAAATTAACAGCTATTTCATTTGCTATTCTTAACATCTGCATTGAGATGTCTTTAAGAAAACACATGCTATCTTTGTAGGCAATTCTTTTATCCTTTGTGTTCAAGTTCCTTGATTCTGTCAGCAGGAAAGGAAAACTAGATCCCAGGGTAGGGAGGGTCTTTTTCGAATGGTTCATGAATTTCCCTTGTATTTCTGTCATGCCTGAGAAGGAGCAGGCAGCAGGAGCTAAGGCTGCAGGTGGGCAGGGCTAGCTGGTTGGGAGTGTTGAATACTGTGTGTTCTGTCCTGTAAGCCTAGGAATTTCGAGAAATGGCTGGATCAGACTGACTACTGTGATTTGAATGAGAATGGCCCCCATATGCTCATACATCCAAATGCTTCTTCTCCAGTTAATGGAGCTGTTTGGGAAGGATGAAGAGGTGTGGTCTTGTTGGAGGAGATGTGAGGACTTTGAATCTCCAAAGCCCACACTATTCCCAGCTAGCACTCCCCACCTTCTTCTTGCCCCAACATGTAAGCTCTGAGCTGCTGCTCTAGTGCCGTGCTTACACACCAACTGCTGTGCTCCCCACCATGATCATGGACCCCATATCCTCTGGAACTGTGAGCCCCAAATGAAATGCTTTCTTTTATGAGTTGCCTTGGTCATGGTGTCTCTTCACATCAACAGAAAAGTAACTAAGACACTGGCGTTGAGACAGATATTGCAGTGGCTAGAAAGTCATGGTCCAGCCAGGTGGTGGTGGCGCACGCCTTTAATCCCAGCACTCGGGAGGCAGAGGTAGGCGGATCTCTGTGAGTTCGAGGCTAGCCTGGGCTACAGAGTAAGTTCCAGGACAGCCAGGACTGTTTCACAGAGAAACCCTGTCTCGAAAAACCAAAAAAAAAAAAAAAGGAAGTTGTGGTTTAGAAGATGGATGAGAAGATCATGAGCCAGTGTGGAAATGAAGACATGGAGGGGGCATGCATTTGAGAAGAGGTATGGGGACCACAGAGATAGACATGGTTGGTTCCTGATGCAGAGAAGTTGCTAAAAAGAGGATGAAAGGGCCAGTGAGAAGGCTTGCAGGGTTTGGAGTCAGTGAGTAGTAGTTCGTTGCATCTCCAAGAAAGAGTCTCCTACTGAGGAAAATCAGTGGAAGTGAGGGACAAAAGGGCTAATGGGAAGGGGAAGAATGTGATCAAATTACATTATATGCATATATGAAAATGTCACAATGAAACAAATTATGTCTAATATATGCTAATAGAAACTGTTAAATTTTTTTTAAAAGAAAGAGACTCCAGAAGGTGACCTGATTTAGGGTATGTATACATTAGATTCATGTATGCTGGTCTTTCCCACCCAACTGTAAGCTCCAGGAGGATCTGGGTACCATGTAAATGTCATCACCATATCGAGGGCTAGCACAGACCTTTATTCTCCAGCTTATGGGTTTGTTAATTGAGCTACAAAGACATAAGAGTTTTACAAGTAGGAGCAGAGGATAGAGGGCAGCTGCTCAAGGAAGCTTAATAATTGGGGTCTGAAAATAGCACCAGTAATGGAAACAACGGAGGACTGAGCAAGCATGTGTGCATGGGGGAGGGGGTGTCGCTCTCCTTCACCCTCTCTCAAACTAGAACTTGGCCTCCACTGTCCCAGGAAAGGGAAGTTTTAGCTAAATGTGAGAAACAGAGGAAGTTATTTCTTTGTTTTCTGTGTTTTTGTGCCTCCCCTAATTTAGGTCCCAGGTCTTGGGTGAGAAACAATGCTTGAGAACAATGCTCAGCAAATAGCCATCGCCTTCCACACTCCCACTCCAGCCCCCGCCCTCTCCAAAAGAATGAAGATTTCTTAGAGAGTAAAAGATCCACAGGGTAGGTAGATGCTTTGGGGTAGAGCGGCAAACTTTGTGGATTGCTAAAAATACTCTGTATTTTGACAAAGGTGTGGGGTACAAGGGTGCATGTGTTTGTCAGAATTCATCCAACCATGCCACTAAAATTCTGTTCAGGTTGCTGAGGAAGGCTAACATACCAACTCCATTTTCTGTGGAGCCCTTGAGAAAGTTTCCTGGGGAAACTCTAGTCCCTGAGTGGATCTCCAAAATTAGGGGAGCGAATGGTGGGGAGAGCTCACTGGGTCCTGCCAAGATAGGGTGTGTAGAAATAAAGATATGACAATGCAAAAAATAGGGCCCAGGTGTCAGCGCCACAGAGCTGTGGGGATGAGGACCAGAGAAGATCACATCATAGCTCATAACCACAACGGATGCCAGCATCGAGGCTTAAATACAGGGCCAGAGGTGTGCAGAGCTAAGTAGTCATCTTCAAAGTGTAGTCTTGCCCATCACTGACCTAACATTGTCTCAGCTCAATCTTTCCTACAACACGATCTGATAAGTTGTCAGACCATATGAAATCTCTTTCCTGGAAACAGAGTTGCTCCTCAGAAAACAAACAAAAAAAAAGCCGGGTGTGGTGGCACACCCCTTTAATCCCAGCACTCAGGAGGCTGGTGGATCTCTGAGTTCCAGGCCAGCCTGGTCTACAGAGCTGAGTTCCAGAACATCCAGGACTGCGCAGAGAAACTCTGTCTCGAAAAACCAGAAACAAAATGAAACAAAGTTTCTCCTCTGGCTGGCACCAGGCTTCGGCCTTCTTCTTCTCCCAGCTTGAGATTCCAGGGGAAATTCCTATTTCTTGCTGATCATTGTTTCCATAGTCTGACAGCCAAAGGGAGGGGCACAAATGTCTCTTTAAAATATCCCCATTCCTGTTGGACTGGTTACAAAAGAACCTCTACCCCTACAAGGAATCTCTTCTACTCTAAAAGGGAAATAATAACATTCAGCCTCCTCCCTTATAAGTTGTTATAAGTATCTAATGTGCTCATATATATGAATGCATTTTATAAAGTATGAAGTACTGGAGACCATCCAAACTCATTTAATATTACTTTTTAATTGTGGTAAAAATACTCAAACCCTAAAATCTATCATCTTAAATGTGTGTATGACTGTTTTTGTGTGTTCAGTGGTCCATGGGTGTATGTGTATGCAAGTGTGCATAGAGGCCAATAGACAACCTTGTGTCATTCCTCAGGTATTGTGGACCTTGTCTTCTGATCAGCCTGGACCTTACCAATTAGACTAAGCCAGCCAGCCTTGGAGCTCCAGGGATCTGCTTGCTTCTGCCTCCTCAGCACGGAGCTCACAAGCACATGCCACCACACCCAGTTTTCTCACCTGTGTTCTAGGGTTCAAACCTGGTGGTCCTCATGCTTGTGTGGTAAGTGCTTAACCAACTAAGGCGACCCCTTAGCTTCTCTCAGGCATTTTGAAGTGTAGAGTGATACAACCCATCTCCAGACATACTTTGATCTTGTACCCGTGAAATGATTCCTCACTCTCCCCTTCCCCCAATCTCTGACATCAACTACCCTACTTCCTGCATCTCTGAATTTGACTGTTCTAGGTACCTGTGATGAGTGTGTTCAGAGAGGATCTGCCTTTCTGTGATTTTCTGTTGTAAGCAGACTTTCTCTGTCCCTCCAGCCAGCTCCCAAATAACCACACAGAGCCTTAATACTAATTATGAATGCTCCACTGATAGCTTAGGCTTGTTACTAACTAGCTGCTCATATTTTTTATCTATCTTCAACCACATGGCTCAGTACCTTTTCTCAGCATGGCAAGTGTAAGTAAATATATTGCAACTCTGTGAGTTTGATCCCAGATTTTGGCACCAAAATGTGAGTTTTGCAACTCTGGGGAAAGGTATTCTGACTATTTGGGGAGTCAGGCAACACCTTGAGCTGCTAAGGACAGCTCTTACAGCTGGAGCTGCAACGAGACAGCTCAGCCCTGGAAGGGAAATTTTTCTGACTACTCAGGAGAGTCACACCTGGAACTGCTTCAGCAGGGAAGGGTATCCTGACGGTTCGGGAAAGTCAGGCTGTACCTGGTGTGATGGGGGATGGTCTCCCTGTAGGATCTAGCAATCCTGCTCCTCTCCTGGAGAGCTGCTACAGCTGGGCTTTGCTCAGCCCCCACTTAAGGGGGCTTCCTAGCAGAGCTCTCCTTCTCCGGCCTAAGATGTTGCTTCTTTTGGTTCACTCTGCAAAGGGGAAACCCCTGCAAAAATGTAGCCATCTCCTCAGGCTCTGGAGAAAAGTGTTACTTTTTCAGCCCTCTCTTGCTCTGTCCACTGAGAGATGTCTCCTCAAGGATCTTCTCTAAGCCAGTGAACGAAGATCTTCACACCCAAAAGTCTTTTGAGAAAGAGATTTATTTGGGAAGGAGGAGTCCAGGAGAGTAGCTGCCTCTACCACGGTGGAGAGAACATCTCTTTTTTTAACTGACCAGGCAGGGCGGTTTACATAGGATGTCTTGGGGGTAGAGTCAACCAGGGGTTGACTTGGGGCCCAGGGTTCTACCGTCCTGTTCTGTGATTGGTTGGTTTCACAAGTCAGTTGGCCAGAGGCAGAGATGGCTCTGATCTGACTAAGCCAAACTGTGTTTCTTTCACTGGCCTTACTTAGCTTTTTGACATTAATTCTAAGGCAAGAGCACATTTGTTTCACTGACTCTGATTCTAGGGACCAGGAGTGTTTCTTTGGTACTAGTTTCAGAGTCAGGGCATGTTTCCTTGGTTCTGGGTTTGGGGATAAAGTGTTCATTTCTCTGGCTAAGGTCCCAAACCCAGGCTGTATTTCTTTCCCTGGTCCTAGGCCCCAGGGCCAGGGTTCTATTGTACTGCTCTGTGATTGGTTTCACAAGTCGGTTGGCCAGGGGCAGACATGGCTCTGATTCCAAACTGTGTTTCTTTCACTGGCCTTATCTGAGCCATTTTTCCTTAGTTCTGGACTCCAGGGTCAGGGTGGGTTTCTTTAGCCAGCCCCTTTTCCCTACAGCAAGTTCATCTCCTACTTCCTCTGAGTCTGGCTGACGACTCCGCCCTTCTTCTTCCCAGCATTCTCTCAGTCTGCTTTCCTGCCTAACCTCTTCCTGCCTAGCTATTGGCCAATTAGCTCTTTATTAAACCAATGAGAGCAACACATCTTCACAGTGTACAAAAGGATTATTCCACAGCATTCTGTTTCTCCAGGCATAGCGTCGGCAAGGTTCACTCATGGTGTAGTGCATTTCAGAATGCCACCACCAAAGCCGAATAATGTTCTGCTGCTATCTGCCACCTGTTGTTTGTCCATTCACCCATCATGGGACAATTGGATCGCTTTCAAGTTTCGGTAATTGTGAATAATGATGCCTCGAGCACAAATGTATAGCTATTTCTTCAAAACCCTGCCTTTAACTATTTTGAATATATACAGTAACTAAAAGTTGAATTGCTGGATTATATGGTAAGTCCTTTTTTTTTTTCCTTTTGGAGGGACTATTTTCATAGTGGTTATACCATGCCACTATGCACTTCCAATAGTAGTTCTCACGGATTCTAGTTTTTCCGTATCCTTGCCAACAATTGTTGTTTTCTGGTCTGTTTAAGTAGCAGCCAGCCTACGCGGTGTGAGGTTGTATCTTACGGTTGTGATTTTCATTTCCCTAATGATTAATGGCATTGAGAATCTTCTCATGTGTTCAGGAGCCATTTGTGTAATCTTTTGGCTTGTCAAGTCCCTGGCCTGTTTTTAACTGGGTTGTTTGTTCTGTTGAGTTCAAGCTAAGTCTTTTGTGAAAGAAGATAAAGAAAAGGGTACTATGGGTATAAGAGGTGATACTTTTTATCATTATTGCAACCTTGACAAAAAATTTATTTGCTTGTTCTTTTAAATTTGTATGTGTATTTGACTGCATGAGTTAATGTGTACCATGTACATGCAAAAGCTTTGTAGGTCAGACAAGGGAGTTGGATTCCACTGGAACTGAAGTTATAGGAAGTTGTAAGCTGCCATATGAGTACTTGGAACTGAACACAGGTCCTCTGAAAGAGCAGGAAGCATTCTTAACCTCTGAGACATCTCTCCAGCCCGCATTCCAACCTAGTAACTATGAAGTCCTTGTGCATTCTCTGGGTCATTCCATGAAATATTTTACTCATATTAAATTCCATTGATCTGGCTATAATTTTTCACATTTCCACCCAACAATGGGAGTGTGCACACACATGCGCACACCGGTTGTGTTTTCTTTCCACACTTTGGTTGTCATCAACATGTCTGCTCTTGCCTTCTACATGATGACTTAAAATAAACAAGGACCAATGTTAGTCAATTTATATATTAAATGCTAAAAAGTGATGAATAAGTTATGGAATGTTCACTTGATGGTCATCAGACATGCTTAAAAGTATGTCACAACAAGGGAATGCCTTTAATAAAAAACAAAATTCGCCGGGGGGTGGTGGCGCACGCCTTTAATTCCAGCACTTGGGAGGCAGAGGCAGGCGGATCTTTGTGAGTTCGAGGCCAGCCTGGCGAGATCCAGGAACGGCGCAAAGCTACACAGAGAAACCCTGTCTCGAAAAAAAAAAAAACAAACAAAATTCAAGTGGTCACATATGAACAAAGAACCCCTGAAGATAATGGTTTTAAATACTTTTTACAGTAAGGCAAGTTATTAATAATAGAGAACTGACCCACAGGTTGTCTCCTGACCTCTCCCTGTACACCATGGCACTGGCACCCACACTTATAAACACAATAGTAATAAATACAATTTTTAAATTATGCAAAGAAAATAAATCTTGACTCTCGTTGAACCTTAAGGAGCAGTAAAGTTACACCATTAAATAAGTATACAAATCTTGGGAAATATAAATTTGAAAAAGAACTTATAAAAGAGAAGTAGAACATGAAAGGGGGGCTCCTTAAGAAGTAGGAGAGGGATAAATACAGAAGGAGGTTGGAGGAAGGTGTCTTAGGGTTTTTTCACTGTGAAGAGACACCATAAGCACAGCAACTCCTATAAAGGAAAAAGTTTCATCAGGGCTAGCTTTCTGTTTCAGAGATTTAGTCCGTTATCGTCATGGTGGGAAGCATGGCGGCACACAGGCAGACATGGTGCTGGAGAGGTGGCTGAGAGTTCTACATCTGGATCAGCAGCAACAGGAAGAGAGAGTGACACTGGCCTGGCTTGAGCATCTGAACCCTCAAAGCTGCCCCCAGTGACACACTTCCTCCAATAAGACCACACCTACTCCAACAAGGCCACGCATCCTAATCCTTTCAAATAGTGCCACTCCTTATGAGTCTATGGGGGACATTTTCATTCAAACCACCACAGAGGGTCTTTTATAAAGGAAAATATTTAATTGAGTGGCTTACAGTTCAGAGGTTCAGTCCATTATCATCATGGTGGGATATAGTCGGATTTTCTTTGGACTGTCAGCTCCCAAATAATGACATGGAGACTTCTTATTAACTATGATAGCATGGTCTTAGTTTAGGCTTGTTCCCAACTGTTATAACTTAAATTAACCTGTTTATATTAATCTACACTCTGCCACATGGCTTGTTACCGCTCCTCCATACTGCACATCTGACTGGCTCCATATCTCACTGGTGGAATCTTGCATACCTCAGATTCTTCCCAGAGTTCCTCTCTCTCCCTGGAAGTCCTGCCTGTCCTCTCCTGCCTAGCTATTGACCTTTCAGTTCTTTATTAAACCAATCAGAAGGTGTATTGGCAGAGACACATCTTCACAGTGTACAGAAAGATTATCCCACCACAGTGGGACATAGTGGCATGCAGGCAGACATGGTGCTGGAATGGTAGCTAAAAGTTCTACATCTTGTGCAGGCAACAGAAATTGAACTGAGACACTGGGTGAGATGAGCATCTATGAGACCTGAAAGCCCGCCTCCACAGTGACACACTTCCTCCAACAAGGCCACACCCACTCCAACAAAGCCACACTTCCTAATTATGCCACTCCCTTTGGGGGCATTTTCTTTCAAACCACCACAGAAGGTAAAGGGAAACATTAGGATACAGTGATCTGATAGGGGAAATGGGAAAAAGGGAGGCTCTTTAGGGAAGGGGAGGGAGGTAAACACAGGAGATGGAGGAAGGTAGGCAAAATAGGATGTCTGAAATGTCTTCACACCTCATCAAGAATATTTCTCTTTGTTTTTTGTTTTGTTTTTTGAGACTGAGTTTCTCTATGTAGCCGCCCTGGCTATCCTGGAACTCACTTTGTAGATCAGGCTGGCCTTGAACTCACAGAGATCTGCCTGCCTCTGCCTCCTGAATGCTGTGATTAAAGGTGTGTGCCACCATAACCCATCTGAAAACTTCTCTTTGCACTAGGTAGAGACCATTACAGAAAAACTACAACCAACCAAAATGTAAAATTATGGAGCCCAGTCCCAAGAGATATATCTATAAAACATTCCCACACCTAATGCTCAGAGAAAATTGAAGAAGAGGGGCCAGGCCAGGTGGTGGCGCATGCCTTTAATCCCAGCTCTTGGGAGGCAGAGCCAGGCAGATCTCTGTGAGTTTGAGGCCAGCCTGGTCTATAGAGCAAGATCCAGGGCAGGCACCAAAAACTACAGAGAAACCCTGTCCCGAAACCCACCCCCCCCCAAAAAAAAAAGAGAGAGAGAAAGAGAGAAAAGAAGAGGGGCCAGAAAGATTCTAAGAGCCAGATGATTAGGGAAGTTGACTATGAGATGTGTCTCCTAATAATATCAGAAGCTACACCCATATAGTCTCACCAACAGGACTGCCTGTCTTGGTTACTTTTTTTTTTTTTTAAGATTTATTTATTTATTATGTATACAGTATTCTGCCTACACACCAGAAGAGAGTGCCAGATCAAATTACAGATGCTTGTGAGCCACCATGAGGTTGCTGGGAATTGAATTCAGGACCTCAGGAAGAGCGGCCAGTGCCTTAACCTGTGAGCCATCTCTCCAGCCCTTGGTTACTGTTCTATTGCTGTGAAGAGATACCATAACCAAGGCAACGCTTTTTTTTTTTAAATTTATTTAACTTTATTTTATGTGCATTGGTGTGAAGGTGTCAGATCCCCTGGAACTGGAGTTACAGACAGTTGTAAGCTGCCATGTGGGTGCTGAGAAGAGCAGTTAGTGCTCTTAACTGCTGAGCCATCTCTCCAGTCCCCGAAGATAACTCTTACAAAAGAAAGCATTTAGTTAAGGGCTTCCTTACAGTTTCAGAAGGTTAGTCCGTTATCATCATGACAAGAAGCAGCCAGGCACAGTGCTGGAGCAGTAGCTGAGAACTTCACGTCTTGATCCACAGGCAGAAAGTAGGAAGAGAGAGAGCAACACTGGGCTTGGCATGAGCTTTTGAAACCTCAAAGCCCACCCCCAGTGACACACTTCCTCCAACAAGGCCACACCGCCTAATCCTTCTAATCCTCCTAAAACAGTGCACCATCTGGGGACTAAGCAAGCAAATATGCACCTATGGAGGCATTATTCAAACCACCACATTATATTCTCTGGACCCCACAAGTGTGCAGCCATACATAATGCAAAATGTGTATAGTTCAACTTCAATAGTCCCCATAGTTATTTACATTCTCAATACTGTTTAAAAGTTCAAAGTCTCTTCTGAGACTCAAGGTAATCTCTTAACTGTAACATGAAAATTTTTTTAAAAAAGCAGACCACTGGACAGTGGTGGCACACATCTTTAATCTCAGCACTCAAGAGGCAGAGGCAAGTGGATCTCTGGGTTCTAGGCCAGCCTGGTCTACAAAGTGAGTTCCAGGACAGCCAGGGCTACACAGAGAAACCCTGTCTTGGGGGAAACAACAACAACAACAAAAACCAGACCACATATTTCCAACATATCATGGCACATAATATACATTACCATTCCAAAAGAGAGGAAAGGGAACATAGTGAGGAAATACTAGACCAAAGCAAGACCTAAACCCAGCAGGGCAAACTCCAAACTCTGCATCTCCATTTCCAATGTCCAAGCTCTCTCCAGAACCCCAACTCCTTCCAGAAGTTTTGTCTACTGCAACACGGTTTCTCTCTCCCTCTCTCCCTCTCTCCCTCTCCCTCTCTCCCTCTCTGTCTCTCCAGGGCTGGTTCCACACCCTGCAGCTCTCCTTAACAGGCATGCCCCCACAGCTCTGGCATCTCCATCTTGGAGTCTCCAACTCAGTCCAAGCTTCACCTGCACAGACAGCTTCATGCCACGGCCTCTCCAAGCCTTCACTGAGGATTGTCTTGCCAAACACCGGGCCCCAGGTGCTCCCCTTAACCACTGAGAAAGAGTCTATAACCCCTTTCCTGTGTCTTTCTTGATAAAGCCAGAACACATGGCTGAAGCTGCCAAGTTTTTCTGCTTGCTGGGGCTGGAACCTGCGCCCCTCCCTGACTCTCATTTGCATAAGCTTTCTATTGTTGTTGGTTTCCTTCACTGTTTAAGCTTTCCTTTGATTCCTTTTCACAAGTTGGAAGCACAGCTGGGTGGGGTCTCGCCCTGAGGTCACCACTCCCTTTGTTCCAGTTAGCATTAGGCTTTTCTTTAAACGTTTTATCTCCTTGAGCACAGGACTTGGCACCAACACTTCCAGGTGCTCTTTGTATTGTTTGTTTGTTTTTGTTTTTTGTTTGGTTGCTTTTTGACAGGGTCTCACTATGTAGCCCTGACTGTCCTGGAACTCACTATGCAGACCAGGCTGGCCTCAAACTTACAGAGGCCTGCCTCTGCCTCCTAAGTGCTGTAGTTAAAGGCACCATGCCTGGACTGTTTTGTTTTGTTTTCCTCTTTTTTTGAGACAGGGTCTCACTATTCCTGGTGCTCCTTTTTGCTCAAACATTTGGTATTTCTTTTTTGCCTTGATTGTTCTTTTTCATTGTAGATCTGCATAAGAGCGATCACTAATAACCACAAGACATAGTCAGTGCTAGGCTGTCTTGAAATCTCCTCTGCCAAAGCCATTAATCCAAAACTCTTCAATTTTGCTTCGTGCAGATTTTTAGGACAAGGGCAAAAAGCAACCACTTTCTTTTTCTTTTTCCTTTTTCTTTTTATGTGCATTGGTGTTTGTCTTCATGTATGTCTGTGTGAGGGTGTCAGCTCTTGGTTACAGACAGTTGTGAGCTGCCATGTGGGTGCTGGAAATTGAACCCAGGTCCTCTGGAAGAACAGCCTGTGCTCTTAACTGCTGAGCTATCTCTCCATCCCCACAACCATATTCTTTGCCAAAATATCACAAGAATAGTCTCTAGACCAGACAGGAATATTCTTCCCTTCTGAAATCTCTTGAGCTGGCCCTTCACATGCTGCTCTCAGCTACTACTAGGATGTCCTATTAAGCAGCACTTAAAGCAGCCAACCACTTTTCTAATCCAAAGTCCCAAAGTCTTCTGTATTCCTTCAAATAACTCCATGGTCAGGCCTGTCACAGCAATACCCCCACTTCTGGTACCATCTTCTGTTTGGGTTACTGTTCTCTTGCTGTGAAGAGACACCATGGTCAAGGCAACTCTTATAAGAAAGCACTTAATTGGGAGCTTGCTTACAGTTTCAGGTTAGACCACTGTAGTCGGAAGGTTTCTCTGGTCCTGCCCGGCCCCTTGGTCCTACAGCTGCTTATAAAATATAACTGCTCAGCCATTAGCTCAGGCTTATTACTGACTAGCTCTTACACTTAAATTAACATATAGTTCTTATCTGTGTTTAGCCACATGGCTTGGTACCTTTTCTCAGTCCTGCCTTGTCATCTTGCTTCCTCTGTGTCTGGCTGGCGACTCCTCACTCCACCCTCCCTCTTCCCAGAATTCTCCTAGTCTGCTTGCCCCACCTATACTTCCTGCCTGGCTACTGCCCAATCAGTGTTTTATTAAACCAGTGTTTCAGAGCATTATCCCACAGCAGTCCACTGTCATCATGGCAGGGAAACAGACAGGCATGGCACTGGACCAGTAGCTCAGAGCTTTACATCCTGATCCACTGGCAGTAGGCAGAGAGAGAGACACTGGGCCTGGCTTGAGCATCTGAGACCTCAAAACCCACACCCCCAGTGACATACTTCCTCCAACAAGGCCACGTCTACTGCCACAAGGTCATAGGTCCTAATCCTTTCAAACAGTTCAACTGGGGACTAAGTAAGCAAATAGATGAGCCTATGGAGCCAACATCATTCAAACCCCTGCACTGCCCAAATGTGAACTGAATAAGGATGACATCAATGAACATGTGAAACCGGATGGAGAAAAGACCATGATGTCTTAACCTTACACAAAGAACTATAAGCAACTCTGGAAGGCTGGGAATGGGAGAGGCGGCCTTACCCAGGGAAGAGCACACCAACTGGTTGTCCTTTGCTGAACAGTCATCCCTGAAAGTATATATTCAGGTAATATTATACAGACTGAAGAGGTTATATTTAGGAATATATATGTGTGTGTGTGTGTGTGTGTGTGTGTGTGTGTGTGGAGCATGTGTGAGGGAGGAAATAGAAGGGAGAAATGATGTAATCAGCTTATAATCTCAAAAATAAAAAAAGGAAAACAAAATAAGGACTTATAAAGTTATGCCATTAAATATGTATATCAGTCCTAGGAAATCTAAATTCGAGAGAAACAATAGAGAACCACACATACATATACCTACATGCATATACACAATAAAATCATCAAAGAAACTTATACTAAAATATACTAGGAATGGTATTCTCTGCTGAGTGATCCTTCCTACTCTTCACTAATTTGCAATTAGAATAAAATGATTTTAATCTAACTACTCCTTTCATAGTCCCTTTTAAGAGTACAATGTGCATTTTAGGGGACAAGCTACTAACAGAAAAAAATAAACCAATAGGAACAAATACCTTGGCATGAAACTCAAGCACCATTGAGCAATAACCGGAGGTCTCTGGGAGTGGCCCATGGGTACCTATAATTCCTAGATAGAAAACCAAGAAAAAAACAAAGGAGGAAGGAAAGGAAGAAAGAGATACAAATGTCCAAGGGGTGGTCTTCAAATAACTTCATTTGGCCTTTTATGGGGAAAGGAAGACATAGCTAAAAGTGTCCTACTTCTTAAAAAGCAAAAATTAGGTGGCTAAGCCAGGCAGTGGTGGTGCACATCTTTGATACCAGCACAGGCCAGCCTGGTCTACAGAGCGAGTCCAGGACAGCCAGGGCTACACAGAGAAACCCTATCTCAAAAAATAAAAACAAAACAAACAAACAAACAACAAACAAAAAATTAGGTTGCCGAGAACAATATACTTACACTTCAGGAGGCCAGAGTTCTTCCAGGCAAAAGAAAATCAAATGTTGACACTTGAACTCTTTCTAGAGGGTCTGGGGTAGGATCTGTGCCTTCTCACTCCAGGTCCAGGGGCCACCTGCACTCCTAGACTCATGCCTGGTCTGCCATTCACTGTCACCATCTCTGCTTCTGCTATCACAGTTCCTTCTGGGATTCTGACCCTTTGCTTCCCTGTAATAAGAACCCTTGTGACCCCACCCCCAATGGGAGAGATGACCCCACCCCTCACCATGGGTATGGAAGAACTGCCCTCCCCTCCATGGCATGGGCCTAGGAGAGCTGGCTCTGGTGGCCAGACCTGACCAGCTCCGCTACCACCCAGACCCACGTCCTGGGCTTTGGGTTGGCCCACCCTAGCATCTATCCCATCTATGACCTGCTGGAGTGCACAGGATCTCCATAAGTCAGGGTAACAGCAGGATATCCGAGAGGAGTTTTGGTGAGGGTCCAGTGATGAAGGCATGCCAGAGGCCTGGAACCAGACCCATGACTCATTGCAATGAACATTTTACGGGTGGGACTGATTGGACAAAAGGGTCTACTGCGTGACACACCGCAGCTCCCATGCCAGGATGAATGAAGAGGTGTTAGAAAGACAGAGGAATGAGGTGATTTGTTTGTTTAATTGTTTGTTTGTTATGTTTTGTTTTGAATTAATTTCCTGGGGAAGGGGCACACTGCAGGGGTGAGGGGAAGATATGGAGGGACTGGGAGGTAAGTGAGATTGGGGTGCATATGAAATTCCCAAAGAATCAATAAAGAATTATGTTTAAAAAAAGAAAACCTGGTGATTATACTGTGTCTACTAAATAATCCAGGGCCATCTCTCCACCTCGCTGTCTTTAATTCAATTGCATCTGCAAAGTCCCTTTTGCCGTATACAGTGCTGCTGTAGTCACAGGTTCTGAGCTTTAGGGCAGGCCATCAGTCAACTCATCACCGGAGGAAACCAGGGTCTTTGATTCTACTGCCCCTCGTGTGCATGGTAAACAGAACCTCGCTGAGTCTTTCACAGTCCTGTGGGATACACACCGGATTCCTTTTAAAGTGGAAGATGCCCAGTCTAGTGCAACTTGAGATTCTGCCCCATGTCAGAGAGCTGGGATCAAACCCAGGTTCCTGGATTGGAGCCAAAGGCTGCCGGCCTCACTGCCTTCCCCCCATTCCTCTCTCCATTCTCTTGCACTTCCTCTTTCCTGTCTAGACCTGTTCCCCAGTTCCCTGGACAGCTTCAGCTGCAATTTCCTAACTTCTAATGACAGTGTGACACAGCTCGGTCTTGGAGATCGCTTTCCTTGCAAGATGATGGGCAACCCTTCTGAATCCCCTCCACAGAGCCTTTCCTTCTCCCACTTCCACAGGCACATTGGGGGCCTCTTGTTCTGGGTAAAAAAGTAGAGGAAAGACAGTTGTAAGTGAAAACTACAGGACAATCTAGACGATACATGCTCTATGAGATGGGTGGATGGGGAAATCAGACTGAGCAGGGAGTCCAAATCCTGGAAACCAAGTATCATTTTCTTTGTCCGTTGGTTAAAGAAATCTAAACTCCAAGAAAGACCAAGGGCAATAATCTGAGTTATTAATCTTTGTTCCCCTGTGCCTTGCATATAATTGTGCAACAGTTGGGAATTGGGTGGAAAGAAGCTGACAGACTGGAGCAAGCAGTGTCTGAATTCAACAAGGGGTTAAATTTTATTGCTTCCATTTTTGTAGGTCTCTATTCTACCTAGCAACTGATGACACCAGATATCTGTCCCCGTTTTCATTGGAGAAGGCCTTTTGTATTGCTCAATTACCAAATTTCCCATGAGCCGGTAGAGTACAGGTTTTCAAAAGACTCATCAGGGGCCTGTCACCGTCTGAGGTAAAAGAATCCGGAAAGACAAGGACTTTAGTTGGAGTTGATGATGCTCCCGTTCCCTCTCCTCACAGTACTCTTGGTGCAGCACAGTCAAGCCCGTAAGTATCCCAAGTGCTCTCTACTTCCAAAGCTAAAGCTGAAGCATGGTGGCTAATTCCTAAACTTGTGGTGCAAACTACAAAACATCCAGGGGTAAATCTGCAGGCCCGTCACACCCAAGACTTGAAGGGTGATAGACCGGCTGACCTGTTGCCCAGGCGTGTGTGTGTGTGTGTGTGTGTGTGTGTGTGTGTGTGTGTGTGTGTGTGTTAACTTTCTTACTTTCCCTCTGAGAACTGTCTCCTTACTTTTCTGCTATAGCCTTTCTTTTCCTTGTTTCTCCTCTTTTCTAACAGTGAATCTCATTGGACTGTGATGAGAGTTTCGGGGTGTTGAACAATCCAATGAGTCCATTGTTCAGGGTAATAGATATCTTCCTCCGCCTCCTCCTCCTCCAGGGACTGCCTGTAGCAAAAGATCCAAGAAAGATAAAGCCATGGTTCTGAGCTTGTTTACTGGACATAGGAAATATTAAAAAAAAATATTTTTAAAAATGTTCTGGGGCTGGAGAGATGGTTCAGTGGTTAAGAGCACTGGCTGCTCTTCCAGAGGACCCACGTTCAATTCCTAGCGTCCACATGGCAGCTCACAAGTGTCTGTAACTCCAGCTCCAGGGGGTCCAACACCCTCACATAGAGACATACATGCAGGCAAAACACCAATGTGCATAAAGATAAATTAAAATTAAAATAAAAAACAAAAAAATAAAAACCCCAAGAGTTCTTCATAGTTTAAGGAGCTTGTGTCTCTAGGGAAGCAGGAAGCTTGTGTTGCCACAAACACACGAGGGTCCTTGTGTGACAGAAGGCATATGTCTTCTCGGCCCTAAGCAACTGCCTTCTAGCTGGTGCTGGTGCTTCTAAAGGTGCATAGGAGAATCCCAGAACTCAGACCAGACCACCTAAGCTGCTTACTAATGTGCATGCCAGGAAGGAGCTTTTTCAAATCATCTGTGTATTAATTCTACAAATACTGATTGATAGTTTGGTATGTGCCAGATGATTTGAGACTATAACAGCTGGATGTGGTGATGCATGCTTACGATCCTAGCTACTCCAGAGGTGTGGAGTGGGGGGGGATTGTGAGTTTGAGGCCAGTTTGGGCAGCATAATGAAACCCCGCCTAAGAGAGAGAGAGAGAGAGAGAGAGAGAGAGAGAGAGAGAGAGAGAGAGAGAGAGAGAGAGAACGAGAACAATAAAGACGAGGTTGGAATTTTCTCTGGGTTAAGATTGGCAGAGTTCACATAGCAATCAGAACACAGATCTTCTGCCTTCAGTCCGGGCCTTTTCTATGACACCGCTGGATTTCTGAGTACTCGGTACTTAGATAATCTGTGGGAAATTATAAGATAGGGTGTCACTTGGTGCTGTCACTGTTTGCCTTTTGACCGCCTAAGTGCCTTTCTGCTCTGTTGCTTGCCTTCTGAAGGCTGACCGCTACAGACTACAGCACCGTCTTTTTGCAGATTGGTTTCTGCGTTGGTTCATTTGGTGGGAGACAGTAAAGAAGAGAGACTAGAGCATGGAGAAAAGAGAGATTGGGGTGCGCCTTGCTGGCCCCTTCCCTGCTTTCTATGAGTCTCTGGCAGTAGCTAGAGCTCTCTGTGATGGAGACTGCTTTGCTTTCCTTTTACTGAAAGCTCTCTTTACAGTTTTATGGGCTTCAGTAACTCTTATTTGCTGTTCATTTCCCTTCGATCTTAGGGGTGAAAGTGGTTTTTTATAGCTGTTTCATTACTGTCTCTCCATGGGACCTATCTGTGAAGGCTGTTTCCCAACTGTGACTCTCACTAAATGAGCTTTGAGGACAATGACGGGGAAGGGATTTCGGATTTATGGAAAATGGCTTAAGGCCTACTTGATATTTGTGCCCAGTGTTACCCATAAATAGATACTTTTACACCATAGATGGATGGAGGATATGGGGAAGAGAAACCAGGATGTCTGAGACATAACTCCCAGAAATGTTAAGATATCCCGTATTACTTCCAGCATGTCTCTCTCTTCAGCTGCGCAGTCCACAAGTGACCGCCCCTGCTCCTTCCGGGCTCACCTAGCTCCTGTTCACAATTCACAGCACAGTTCTCTAACTCTCTTTCTCCCAAATCTTCCTTGAGCTGCCCTCCTTAAAGACAGGAGGAGACAGCTCCATTTCCTTTTCAGTTCTGTGACCCTATCTAGTTCCCAACAGGCACTTAAATGCTTCCTGAAAGGCCTCATATTTCAAGGGAACATTCCTAAAGCATTGAAATCACCTGCTTGAGTTACAGTGAGCTTGGACAATGCTAATGAGTCCAATTTTAGAACTGTGGTCTACTGTAGCTGCAGAATTTATGTAAAAATGACTCTTTTGTGTTTTTCCAACTCTTGCGCTTCATTTCAGCTGGTGTGAAACTGAACTGATGATGTGTGTCACTGTAATCAAACTGGGGACATTGTGCATGAGATTTCTATTGTGTAACCACATACAGTATGTGTGTTTCGTCTTGATATAGTCACAGTTAGACTCTTGATGTTATTAATAATTTAATAGATGTTAGCCCACTGCATCAATCTACTTTATAAATGATGCTTTCAGAGACAAGGACTGATGAGAGATAAGCCAGTGTACTAGGGTTAGAAGATAAACTTGTAGACCATTTGCTTAGAAATGATCTTGAGTTCGAAGAATTAACATGAGAAAATATGGACATTTGCTAAAAACGTTATTAGACTTCGGTCTGTTTCCAGGGAGCTCTTGCCCAGGTCCATACAGAAGAAATTTCTCCAAGACCATATTTCACTTCCCTAAGGCCCTCTTCTTCAGAGGTGACATTGAATGTGTCTAAATCTTATAAATTCAGTTAATTTATAGATCTTTCTCTTAACTAGGAAGAACAGCTGTCTATTCTTGCTTGACCACAAACCTCTTAGCCTAGAGGACCGCTGAAAATTGGAGGGAGGAGGTCTAGATTAAAGACCAAACACATAACTCTTTAAATGCTTTCATTTTATGAAGCCCAAATTGAGACAGATGGCAAAGGGCGTTATTTCTGACATCTAAGTTTATATTAGAAACAACCTTTTAAGAGTGTATGTATCAAATCACATTTTATTACAACCTCAATGAATCATTTAAAGAATAAGATTCCCTGGGTGCATGCCTTTAATCCCAGCACTCAAGAGGCAGATCGCTGTGAGTTCGAGGCCAGCCTGGTCTCCAGAGCAAGTTCCAGGTCAGCCAGGGCTACACAGAGAAACCCTGTCTCAAAAGCCAATCATAAGGCAGGTGGCGGCACAGGGCTTTAATTCCAGCATTCCTGAGGCAGAGGCAGGCGAATCTCTGAGTTTGAGGCCAGCCTGGTTTACAGAGCAGGTTCCAGGACAGCCAAGGCTACACAGAGAAACCCTATCTTGAAAAACCAAATAAATAAATAAATAAATAAATAAATAAATAAATAAATAAATAAATAAATAACAAAAAACCAATAATAGTAAGATTCACAAAATTGAGATTCTTCTGGGAAGTCCAAGACATGTGGTCATTATTGTACCAGGATGTATGGAAGGAAAAGAAAAAGCATCTCCGCTCACTCATTCACTCTGTGGAGCATGACAGTGGTCTCCTTGATGTTCCTCCAATACGTAAAGCATGCACTCTCAAGGATTTGGGCTTAGCTGTCTGGAAGGGTCTTTGCCCATGGACTCCTCCTTCACTAAAGACGTAACTCTGCTCAATATTATCTGATCACTGGAGCCTTTTCTGGTCCCTTTAACATGTTGGCTCTCTCGGTACCATCTCCTTCCTCTGCTTTAGTTTTCTTTATACAATCTATTACCATTTGACCTTGTATTATATATCTGTTGACTGGCAATATCTCACAGGACTGGGGCTTTGATTTGTTCCTTATTGTACCTCTAGCATCTAGGACTGTGTTTACTGGAAATTCAGAAAAGAATAATACTTATATGAAATGAGATCTTGGTAACCTTTGAAAGGATAGTGTGCTGGCTGGTTTTGTGTGTCAACTTGACACAAGCTAGAGTCATCAGAGAGGAAGGGACCTCAAATAAGGAAATGCCTTGATGAGATCCCGCTGTAAGGCATTTTCGTTCGCATTTAGTGGTCATTGAGGGAGGGCCCAGTCCATGGTGGGTGGTGCCATCACTGTGCTGGTGGTCCTGGGTTCTGTAAGAAGGTGAGCTGAGCAAGCCATGGGGAGTAGGCCAGTAAGCAGCACCCCTCCGATGGCCTCTGCATCATCTTCTGCCTCTAAGATCCAACCCTGTATGAGTTCCTGTCCTGACTTCCTTCAGTGGTGAGCAGTAATGCTGAAGTGTAAGCCAAATAAACCCCTTCCTCCCCAATTTGCTTTTTGGTCATGATGTTTCATCACAGCAATAGAAACCCTGACTAAGACAGGTAGCCATGACAGAGGAGCTTTTATGGTTTCAATAGGTGTTCCTCACAGGCTTATGTGTTTGGATACTTGGTTTCCAGATGGTGGCACTGTTGGGATATTGCAGAGCTTTTGGACTTGGGACTTAGCTTGCAGGCATAAGGCTGTAGGGACAAGAGTTGAGAGGCATAGGTTGACCCTGCTTCTATCCCAAGCCCAATATTTCCTGATTGTGTAATGTGAGGATAGTGTTCTGCAAGGGCCTCCCTCCCTAACCAAGTTAATCCCAGCTTCCATGTCTCCTCCACTATCATGTACTTTATCCCCTGAAAGTGTTATACAAATAAATTCTTCCTGCCTTAAGTTGTTTCTGTTAATCAAGTATCGTGTCACAGCAATGAGAAAAGTAACTCATCCGGAATATGGGTACCAGAGGTGGGTCACGGTGATGGTAAACATGGCTGCGCAGTTTGTAGGACTGTGGAAGCGATGTGAAAGAGTAATATGAAAAGGTTTGGCTGGGCAGTGGTGGCGCACGCCTTTAATCCCAGCCCTTGGAAGGCAGAGCCAGGTGGATCTCTGTGAGTTCGAGGCCAGCCTGGTCTACAGAGCAAGATCCAGGACAGTCACCAAAACTACACAGAGAAACCCTGTCTCAGAAAAAAAAGAAAGAAAGAAAAGAAAAAAAAGAAAGAAAATGTTTGGAGCTGGGGGCAAGCAAAACCTTAGACTTTTGTACATAGAGCTTCATGGGATATTCTGGCAGGAGCGTGGAAGACCAGATGCTGAGATAAGTGAGAACAGGCAATATTTGCTCATGAGTTTCAGATGGCAGCAGGGAATTGGACTAGAAGACATTTGTGTCACATTCTGGCCAAGAATCTATGTTCTTCCTGTGCCCTGAAGGTTGAAATGAGGCTGAACTAAAAAGTAATGCACCTTTTTTTGTGTGTGTGTGAAGATTTCTAGTCAGCCCAACGTTCAGACTATGGCAGTTACTATCCCATGCTTTTTAGCCATATTACAGTGATAGGCAGCAGAAATAGAGAAGAAATATTTGAAAAGGGTGTAGTTTGACAAGAAAAGGACCATGAAGTGGGTTGTGGTCAAAGCAACTGTGGAGAAAGCTGGGATAACTAATAAAGATGTTAACACAATTAAAGAAAAATCCCACATTCTGCATCAGGCCTGTAGAAATGGAGAGATTTCTTAAAAGCAAGATCTCATTCATCAAAGGTTCCATGCACTCCCCTTCCAATAGGACCACGTAAGGAAATGTTTTCTCAGGTTCAGCTGCTCAGGTGCTCAGAAGCCAGTGGAGCTATGTTGAAAGGGAGACATCTCAAGCTAGCCGCAGAACTTGGCGGCAGCATCCCCATGGCGCTGGCTTTGCAAGCATGCACAATACAGTAGTTATCAGGTTAAAGAAACTTGCACCAAGGTCCTAGAAAGCCACCAAGGCTAGGCATTGTGTCGAAGGGTAGGATTCCTGCATGGCACTCCTCAGTGGACTATACATGGACCGGTGAAGGTGAAGCCTCAGATGCAATCAAGATCCTGGGATGTTGAAGGGCTGTGGGACATGTGTTGAGGAAAGCTGTAAGCACCGCGGGCAAGAGTGAGACGAAGTACACTGCTGGTAGCAGAGCTGTACAGGTTGGACTCCCCAAACCCACTGGCACACAAATGACATTACCACCACCCCTAGGAACTAGACACGGAGCTGAAAACTAACACCATCTCTGTCCCTCCTTCCCACAATGCCTGAAATCACAAGGCTGGTTACCAGGAATCACAATCGAATTTACCTTATTCAGGCACTGGGTTGCTTGGACAGCACAATAGATGAACTTTGTTGACCTGGCTAAAACTGTGAGCTTGCCTTGCTTCAGCCCTAGTTTTCCTGGCTATCCTTTAGTTCTTCCCCTTTCGAATGGCCATATTTACTCTATGCCAGTGTATTTTGAAAATACATAAGGTTTTTGGTGGTGTTTTTGTTTTTGTTTTACAGAGGATTGTTGCTCAAATTCTAAATGGTCTTATAAAAAAAAAATCTGGAAAGCTGGATGGTGGTGGCGCATGCCTTTAATCTCAGCACTCAAGAGGCTGAGCCAGGCGGATCTCTGAGAGTTCAAGGCCAGCCTGGTCTACAAAGCAAGATCCAGGACAAGCACCAAAACTACACAGAGAAACCCTGTCTCGAAAAAAACCGAAGCGCCGGGCAGTGGTGGTGCACGCCTTTAATCCCAGCACTCAGGAGGCAGAGGCAGGGGGATCTCTGTGAGTTTGAAGCCTGCCTGGACTACAGAGTAAGCAAATGCTGAAAGATCAGAGAGACAAAGGAACAGCGCCTTCTCACCTTGCCAACTTCATGAATCCTCTGACTGAATGTCTCTGAATCCTCAGCTGAAAGGGGTCCAGCCGAAAAAAGGCTTCAGCTGAAAAGGGCTTTAGTTCCTGTCTCCTTACGCCTTATATTCCTTTCTCCATCCAGCCATATCACTCCTTTCTTAGTGCTGGAATTAAAGGCATGTGTGTTTCCCAAACACTGGTAGCAAAGGCATGAGATCTCAATTGCTGGGATTAAAGGCATGTGACTCCCAAGTACTGGTTTGGTTTCTCTCCTAGGCTGAATCAATCATGTAGTCCAGGGTGACTTTGAACTCACAGAGATCCAGATGTCTGCCTCCCATGTGCTAAGATTAATGGTATGTACCACCACTGCCTGGCCTCTATGTTTAATCTAGTGGCTTGTTCTGTTCTCTGATCTTCAGGCAAATTTTATCAGTGTACACAATATATCACCACAGAGGTTCACAGTTAAAAGATTGCCTGATTCTTGGGAAAATTCTTTTGGACTTCGTATTTTTCTTAAAAGATGCATTTATTTGTACTTTATAGGTGAATGTTTGTCTTTTTGTATGTATATGTATCATGTGTGTGCTGTGCTCAGGGGAGGCCAGAAAGGGGCGCTGAATCCCCTGGAACCACAATTACAGTTTTGAGCTGTCTTGTGATACTGAGGACCAACCGTGGGTCCTCAGCAAGAGCAGCAAGTGCTCTTAACCACTGAGCCATCTCTCCAGCTCCAAGATTTTGGACTTTTGATCAGTGTTGGAAGTCTTAGGACTTCGGAGACTTTTACAGTAGTAAAATGCATCTTGCATTTTGAAATGGCCATGAGCCTCTGGGGCCAGGATGGAATGCTGTGGTTTGAGTGTGAAATGTACCCCCAAACTTGTATATTTAAACACTAGGTGCTCGGTTGGTGGCATCTCTTTAGAAGCTGTGCAGCCTTTTGGACATGGACCCTAGATAACAGATGTAGGGTCTTATGGTTAGGTTTAAGGGTTATAGTCCGGCACACTTCCAGCCTGAGCCCTCTGCTTCCTGCCCCGCAGAGATGTGAGGGAACTATACCACAAGATTGGGCAAACCCAGACTAGAGTGAGTCCAGCCGCCTTGCCTTTCCACCATTATGGACTGTACCCTTTAAACCACGAGCCAAAATAAGTCCTTCCTCCCTTAAGTTTCTATCACATATGTTTCCATAGAGACGAGAAAAGTAATTAAGACGGTGGCTAAGAAGTCAGACCGTCACATTTGTCATTTTGAGGCTCACCATAAGATCCTGTCACTTGACAGTTGCTAGGAGAGAGGACTCATGGTTCCCACTAAACGTCGAGCCATCAACATCCCTGCATGCTTTGAGAAGAATCCGAAGGCTCTTTGAACTGAAAATACAACCATCTACTTCTCTCCTCACTCCCACAACACCCGGAATCCCAAAGAATAGTTATCAGGAATCATTGTTACCTCACTAAAGCATTGGGTTACTTGAACAGCGCAACAATAAAATGGTCTTTGTTGACAGGATTATCCGACCAGAACCTACTACCACCTAAGGAAGAGCTGGAGTGTGTGTGGGCCTTAGGGACTGGAAAATCAGAGACTGAAACATGTTTGACACCAGGGGGCAGGAGAGAGCACTGAGAATCCAGGGTCTAGGAGGCTGTACTTGGACTGGGAAGCGCCTCTTTCTTATAGAGTTGGGTAGTCATAGGTAGAGAAGCTCCCTATATGAGAGATCAGATTTTGATTCCTGGTTCTTTCATCACAGCTTCTAAGGTTGTCCTTACTTAATTTAGGTAATTTTGAGCAATGTACTTAATCTCTCCGCGCTTTTTATCTGTGGAATGGGAATTACAGGGCTTTCCTTGAAGGGCTATTGGGGGGGCTGGATAGGTAGCCCAATAGATAGATACTTGTCTAGCTTGTGCAAAGTCCTAGGTTTAATCCCCAATGCCACATAAAACCAGATTTGGCGATGCATGTCTGTGAGCCCAGCACTTGGGGAAGAGAGGCAGGAGAATCAGAAGTTCACGGTCACTCTTGACTACATAGAGAGTTTGAGGCCAGCCTGAAGTACGAGACCATGTTATGTTTTGCTTTGTTTAATTATTGTGAGGATTGAATGAAACCGATGTTTCTCATTGGTATGGTACAGAACACATGGGACTTGCTCAACAAATAAATGCAGTTCTAATGGTTATGGTGGAGGCACCTGCTGCCCTGTAGGACTCATTGACGGTCCAGTTGATTTGCCTTCATCTCCTTGGAGATTTCTATGTTTGCTTGCTTGGTTTTTTGAGACAGGGTTTCTCTGTGTAGCCCTGACTGTCCTGGAACTCACTCTGTAGACCAGGCTGGCTCTGTCTCTTGAGTGCTGGGATTAATGGCGTGCACCACCACTGCCTGGCCCTTGGAAGACTTCTCAATGGACCACTTCTGTAAGGGCAGGATTTTCCTGTCCTGATTGTGTTCCATCGATGCCCTTCTTTGGACACTTGTGTTTGTTCATGTTCTATACTTTTTGTTTCCCGGTTATACTGTTAATTCCTGGAGGGAAGAATTGGTATCTGACTCATTTTCCACTTTCTGACTTTGCCCTATATCTTGTTCACGGTAGATGTTCAATAAACATAAATCTTCTCCATGGATGAATGCCTGAAAACACGTGTTCTATCAATTGCTCTGTAATCCAGTAACTTTCCTCAGATGTTTGTCCAAATGGCCCAACTGCTGCTGTACCAACTTAAAGAGACAAAACTCCGGACAGTAGAGCAGCCAGCATGTGGATGTGAGAGCTGCGTGTTGGTTTGAGTGGGTTCTCCAGCAATGCCCAGCACAGACGAATAAGCAGCAAGCGCCCCTTCAGAAGCAGTTTGACTGGCCCAGCTGGACAAAGGGCCAAATTCTAGACTGTAGATTTCAGCTCAAGTGACTAATGCTGATGATTCATGGAAAGGGAAGAACCAACCCTGATTTCATAATTATTGGAGCAAGAAAGGGATCAGAGCAAATGGTGTGAAATCGCCATTTGTGTAGAACAATGTTAGTCTTTCCAAATGATTCGACCTTAATGGTTATATTAAATCTTTGATCATCTGGGCAACACATTCTGGTAAGATACAAATTGTCACAAGGCGTGACATACTATGAAGAAGAGTGTGACATCGACTTCCCCTCATCTTCCCTGTTCTGAGTTACTGACTTCACATCTGTCAACAGACATCCCTCTATAGTGAAGTGTCATTTTAGAAACCCAGCTAAGTGCCGGGCATGACTTATACCCGTAGAGGCACCAGATGGGTCCCATGGAGAATGAAATTGTGGTGTCCTTGGCCAGCAGGTATGCTTCTGCCAACTCCCACTGCCCTCTCTCCCTTTGGCCTATTCACCTCTTGCTGACTCTGAGATCTCCTCCAAGATGTCACCTTCTCTGCAAAGACTTCCCGGAGAGCCCACATTGACATGCTAGCCCCTATGGTGCTGCTTTGAAATCATCTTACTTATCCCCACCATGCCCTGAACTTCTTGGACGGTCCGAGAGTTCATGGTGGGTGGGGAGGATTGTTTCATTTCAATTTACTTTTTTTTTTTTTAAATATTTATTTATTATATATACAGTGTTCTGCCTGCATGTTTACCTGCAGGCCCGAAGAGGGCACCATATCTCATTACAGATGGTCGTGAGCCACCATGTGGTTGCTGGGAATTGAACTCAGGACCTCTGGAAGAGCAGCCAGTGCTCTTAACCGCTGAGCCATCTCTCCAGCCCCTCAATTTACTTTTAATCCTTAGTGATAATCACAAATTTCATATTGATATTTAGATAGAAGAAAAAGCAGGAAAACAATAAGAAAGTAGAGAAGAGGTGTGGTTCAGTACAGCAAGGAAAAGCAGTGCTTTTGAAAGCATTTTCCCCAGGAGGCCTGACTCTTACTTAATAGCTATCCTAGCTCCGCCTAATCCGGGAGGAGGTGTGCACGCCCCCATGTGTCTAGAGAGAAGGGGATAGAATGAGAGTAAAGCACGGGGTTAGGTTGTCAGGGTTTTCTCTCCCTCAGAGGTTCTTCAGGCATTATCCCATCCCCAGCCCAGTGCATGGTCTTTGGCCTTTCACCCAAGACCAGAACATCACACTGTACATTGCTTACAAGTAGAGGTGACCTGTAAAATTTCATCCTCAGTCACAGGGCTGAAGTATTTTCCAGGTTGTAATTCCTAGGATTTGATAATGGTATTGGAGAAAACAGTGGGATGGATGCCATTGAGTATAGAGCAAAGACATTGGTGTGGGGATTTTAGTGGCGTGCAGGTAATAGAGTCTGTCAGCTGTGACTCTCAACACCTCCCTTTGCCTCCTCCTCAGGGACCCACTCTCTGAGATATTTTCGTTTGGCTGTTTCGGATCCTGGTCCCGGAGTCCCTGAATTTATCTCTGTTGGGTATGTGGACTCACACGCTATCACTACATACGACAGCGTCACTCGAAAGAAGGAGCCAAGGGCTCCATGGATGGCAGAGAACCTGGCACCTGATCACTGGGAGAGGTACACTCAGCTGCTGAGGAGCTGGCAGCAGACATTCACAGTGGAGCTGAAGCATCTACAGAGGCATTACAACCACTCAGGTGTGATTACAGCAGATGAGCGCTCTCCCTCACTGAATCCTTCCCAGAAGGCCCCGGGCTGCCCATGGCCAGGGTGACCAGTTGCTCCTATCCTCTGTAGTCTTTGGCAAAACCCAGAAAATCAGGCGGATGGGGTTCAGTGCTCACCATCTCCCCTGTGGCTCTTCCACGCTGTCCTTCTATGAAAGCCCTTTATCCCTTGTCCCCATATTCCTAGCCCATTAGCACCTAACAATTTTCTCTTTTCTAAATTTGCCCACCTTGGGTTTCATTTTCTGATGGTTGGGCTTCCCGATTTGCTTGTTTCTGCACAGAAACGTACTATATGAATTGTCCCAGAGATATTTCTGGCTCCTGCATATCTCTTGCTCCTACACTGCACTCAGAATAGCTGGAAAATTTATCAATGAATCATTCCAAAGACAGAATAATTCCCCAAGGCAGGGCATCATTGTGACCCTTTGGCATGCAGTAAGTACCCCATCGATGTCTGTTAGTATGTGGGTCTACAAAACAGGAACCTTCTGGAACTCAAATCTATACGCCTGTGTGGTGGTGTCTTCTAGGGCAAAGAGTGCTTCGAGCCAAGCTCTATCATCTGAGAAGCCCCTTGTTTCTGCTTTCACCCATGCTTCTACAGCTTGTATGTGTTTCAGGGCTTCACACTTACCAGAGAATGATTGGCTGTGAGTTGCTGGAAGATGGTAGCACCACAGGGTTTCTCCAATACGCATACGATGGGCAAGACTTCATCATCTTCAATAAAGACACCCTCTCCTGGGTGGCTGTAGATAATGTGGCTCACATAACCAAGCGGGCATGGGATGCCAATCTGCATGAGTTGCAATACCAAAAGAACTGGCTGGAAGAGGAATGCATTGCCTGGCTGAAGAGGTTCTTGGAGTATGGAAAAGATACCCTAGAAAGAACAGGTAAAGAGAAGAGAGAACGTTGTTCTCATATCCGAGAAAAATCGGCTTTGTGTCTAACTTCCTCTTCTGCAGGTGATATTCACTCTGTGCTGAAATCCATCTCTTGGTTGGACTCTTCTGACCTGTAAGCCCCCAAGAGAACTCTCATTAGTTATATTTTTAGCAGCATCTTGACAAGCCTTAGCAATTCCAGTTGTCTTGACAGAATGTAGTGCCTCCAAGGGCACCTCTATCAAGAAAAGTCCTCCGTCTCCTGTCAGGGAGAGGTCGGGAAAAGCTTTTGAAAGCCGGGCAGTTGTTGCAAATTATTTAAGAAGCAGGGGTTCACTGGGGTGTGAGCGAAAAGTTGGCCTGTGAAGAGGAGTTGAGGAGGACTGGGTTTTCCTTACTTGGGGATTAACAGGACGATTCTTCTGGGTATGCAGCTCATCTTCTGCCATAAATACATGATGCCACTGGTCAACTTCAGCAAACTGCAGAATGTTTCGTGTTTGATGGGATGATTCAAAATGTTTCAGGAAATTCCCTGAACACTATAGACCTTTTTCCCATGAGAGTAATGTCCAGCGGGGGGACTCTCCAGAGCTGTGGCAAGCCCAGGGTGGAGAGGAGGGGTTTGGACCACGGTTGTAAACATGTCTAACTGTACAGGCTTTGGAGGCAGACCATTGGAGTCTCACGTTGGCTTTCCTCCCTCCTTGCAGAGTAACTATCATAGGCTCAGTGGTTGCAGTTGACAAGCCCATTTCAAACAGGCTCGAGCACATCCTATTTGAAAACAAGAATCTGAGCAGCCCGGGGGACCTAAGAAGCCAAAACCAATATCTGAATGCTTTTCTCCATGGGGAGTGGGGGAGGGGCGGGCAGGGGGCCGAAGCTACCAGTACAAATGTCACATCTTCGTGGCTTCTCCATTCCACAAGACAGGCTACTGCCTCTGAGTACTTGTAGCCTAAATAAATAAATCACAAGAGAACTAGGACTGGCCTGAGTTGGATCGTGTGTGGCCTCTTTAGCTAACGACTGTGACCATCAGAAAAAGCTTCAAAGATTTGGAGTGGGCAACAGTGTTCTGGCAATGACTAACGGTACAGCCAACAAGGCCTAACTGAGGAGATTCACCAGGGATGTCTAGCGGGGTCTAGTGGGGACCCCAGTAAGGGGTGGGGAAGAGCCTGAAGAAGGACACTATGGGAACACCATTGCTCCGGCATGATCTGAAGGGCAGGAAGAGGAGACATAGATAACAGAGCCCCGCAAAGGTTGATGTGTGGAAAGGGGATCCTTACGGTGAGAGGTGTGGCTGTGGAGGGATGTGGCCCTGGGCAGGACTGCAGCCTGGTAAGATTGGTACTTCATCATCAGCTCGCTGCTCTCTGGCTGAGGCAGTCCAGCGGGAACCCAGGGGCAGAGCAGTTCTAGAGATACAGTGTGAAGGCCTCGGCAGACCAGAGAAGGGCAGAGGCTAGATCCGGGGGCCCACCAACAGACACTAGCTGTTACACACTGTTTGGGTGATGGCGAAAGAGGGGGAATTACGATGAATACCTCGCAGGAGCTCGTGTCATGAAGCCTTGGAGTTATGTCTCAAAATGTGCTGTTATTTGGCAGGAGGAGTCCCCTCCTGTCAGGAAAAAGTGCAGCTTCTAGAAGGTAAGCCAGCAAAGCCTCAGTTTTGAGTAAAATAGGGTAATCGTGCCTACTTCACAGAAATTAGTGAAAATAATATAGATGAAAACACTTGCTAAGCTTCTGGGCACTGCTTACATATTAAATATTACTGCCGCCAGACTGAAAATGTCTGATAGCCTAGGTCTGGTTAAAATCTACGGCCAGCCTTGGCCACCCTTAACCCCGAGGATGTTTTAGGCTGATTCTCATCAGACAGGGAAAGGGGAGATAGTTCACTTTCTGACTGGGGTATGTCTGCCGCATAGCGGTGTTGGTTATTCTTCCCACCTCGGTAACAGAATGCCTGAAACAAGTAACTTAAGAATAGGAAAGATTACTCACAGTTTCAGAGGTTTGGGTCCATCCTGGTGGGAAGGATGTGGTGAAACAGTTTACATCACAGTGCACAGGAAGCAGAGGGAGGGAGAAGGGCCAGGGCAAGATACAGCCCCCAGGGATTCCCCACAGGGGCCTACTTCCTTTAGCTAGGCCCCACCTTCTGGGGTTTCCAGAACCTCCCAAAGTAACACCAACATCTAGAAAGCATGGATTTAACACATGAGCCTGTGAGGGACATTTATATTCAAGGCATACCGGTAGCATTTGCCCCCAATCGCCTGGCCTGCTGCTTGTCCTGAGTACAGTACTGGGCAAAAGGTTTGAAACGCAATCAGAGTTGCTAAAATTTGAGGTTTAGAGGTCACTAGCTAATTCTATGGATCCTGCCTGGCTCAAAAGCTGTTTGGATCAACCAGGAGGAAGCTGCATTGCATGGAAAGAATGTGGAAAGTTTGACTTCAGTGTACATGGTTTCCATTCCCTATCTTGAGTGTCATAGTGGTGTCTCAGCCTTTTGGTCAAAACCCATGTCTTGGGAGGTAGATTCATTTCTTGCGAGCATAGTAAAATAAAAAATTCTATTGGCAGTGTTTTATTTTGAATGTTGGGAAGTCTTTTCCTACAACTAAATCCCATGCCTCAGGTAAAAGACAAGGGAGGTATGTCTGCGATGAAGGCTCTTCCCTGTATCCACATGTCAGACAATAAGGTGGAGATAAGGAAGTGAGTCTCACAGATGAGTAGGAAGGTTCTCCAAATAGTGTGGTTGGTTTTGATATGGCTCCATGACCAGTTTCAGCTGGAAATGTTAAGATGACACCATATGGAAAATGAACATATTAAGTCATGAGGAAGCAAGCTCACCAAGGGATAATAACCCTGGGCTGGGCATGGTGGTACCTACCCATAATCCTAACATGCAGAAGGCTGAGGTAGGAAGATTGCGAGCTCAAGGCCATCTTTGGGCAGAGAGATGATGTCCCCTCCCTCTCCCATCATTGTTAGAGCCCTTCTGTAATATTAATTTCTGTAGCTTCTCTGAGGGCACATGAACTATGACATGTGCTTGTATCTGATTACAACTATCGGAGCACCAATCTGATAGCGTGGTGCGATTCAGAGCCTCCGTTGACCTGAGTTAGCTGTGGTTTTTCATTGTCACTAAACACAGAATCGGGGTCTATCACATTCTAATCTCCAATCTCTTGGTGAATTACTTATCAAGACAATCATTTACACATGTTGTGACTTGCTTTTCCTTGACACATAAGGGTATTCCAAAGGTGAACAGTCAACAACTCCAGTACACTCTCCAAATACTTGATGCTGTATGCCTTTTCTCCCTTTAGAGACAATATGTGGTTCGGCTCTGTGTGTTTCCTTGACTGTTCTCTAGAAGGAAGTCTACAAAATCCAAATCTGATGTTGATGAATCTGGGTTCTGGCTCATTCTCAGTTTTAGATATTTCTTGCAGCAAAGAAAATTAACTGGGGAACTTGGCTGTGTTCCAACACTAAGTGTTTGGTATCCAGGACCCTCCCCCTTAACTGTACCTGCTTCTCCCTAGAGCCTCCCGTGGTAAGAACGAGTCGGAAGGAAACTTTCCCAGGGACTACAACGCTCTTCTGCAGAGCTCATGGCTTCTACCCACCGGAAATTTCCATGACGTGGATGAAAAATGGGGAAGACATTGCCCAAGAAGTGGATTATGGAGCCGTGCTTCCCAGTGGGGATGGAACCTATCAAATGTGGGTGTCCGTTGATCTGGACCCGCAGAGCAAAGACATTTATTCTTGTCATGTGGAGCACTGTGGCCTCCAAATGGTTCTTCAGGCCCCTCAGGGTAAGTGTGGGGGTAGTGGCTGTCTGGGGAGCAAGGCTGAGGAAAGAGATGGGAAGCTGTGAATCCTGGAAGGAAGGGAGCTGGGCCACTGCCTCATCAGGTGGAACAATAGCAACAGATTTTTTTTTTAAGATTTTTATAATTCTCCCACCCCACCCCCACCCCCCGGAGCTGAGGACCGAACCTAGGGGGCCTTGCGCTTGCTACTGAGCTAAATCCCCAAACCCCGATTTTTATAATTTTTATTTTTAATTTAAAGGTTTTTTTTTTCTTCCCATTTTATGTGTGAGGTTTTTTTGCCTGCTTGTATGGCTGTTGTACCACATGTGTACGGTGTCCACGATGGCCAGAAGAGGCCATTAATTCCCCTGGACCTAGAATGATAAATGGTTGTTAGCTACCATGTGTGCTGGGAATCCAACCTAGGACCCCTGGAAGAGCAGCTTCTGCTCTTAATCACCGAGCCATCTCTCCAGCTCCAACAACCGTTTTTCTCAATCAGTGTTTAATTCACGTGCTCATCTATAGTCTTATGAATTACTGAGGACCTCAAGCAGCTATCGTTTGTCTAGGTCATACCTGTTGCTGTTTCCTGTGTTACAAATTACATTTTTAAAAATAGCTGGGCAGTGGTGGCGCACGCCTTTAATCCCAGCACTCGGGAGGCAGAGGTAGACGGATCTCTGAGTTCAAGGCCAGCCTGGGCTACAGAGCAAGTTCCGGGACAGCCAGGGCTACACAGAGAAACCCTGTCTTGGGACTAAATAAGTAAATATAAGAGAGCATAGGCCCGTATTCCACTTGCTGTCAGATGATGAGGGAGAAGAGATGACGGACGGGGAGCTTCCTGATCATCACAATGACAAGGTTAATGCAGACGGGAGAAGCAACCTGGAGGTTTTTCTCATTTATTTACTCACAGAATCAGGAAGCATTCTTCTAGTGGTGAACACGGTCTCTGGGACCATAATCCTCACCATTGTCCTGGCTGGAGTTGGTGTTCTGACCTGGAGAAGGTTCCGGCGTGAGAGGCATGACGGACTGTAGAGGCTGCTTGTGGTCCCCCTGCTGCGGCTCCCGAGACTTCGGTTCACTGTATCTGCCACGTGAGTTCCATGTAGAAGCGGGCTGACCCTCGTGTTCGGGTCACTGGAGGGCCTGGGACAACGTTCCCCCTCTCTAGAGAAAGTATTTCTTAATTTTCCTGTCTCCACAACCATTCTTCTATCCCAATCATATGAAAGCCCTCCTCCTGCAAAAGTCATTTCTCAGAATATGAAATGTTTAGAAGTCTAGGCCTTTGGAAAACAGGACTTGAGACAAGGAAGGGAGAAGGAGAAGCAGGAGATGTACTTTTGATGGCATAGACAATAAATCCATCCATTAAATGTGTACTGCATGTCGTGCTTTAAGCGCCATACTGGCTCATGGGAACAGCAATGAAAAAGACAGCCATGACCTCACGGCATAGAGCTGATGGCGTGGTCTTGAAAGATCATTTTCTATCTCTGGTTTACTAGTTACTCAAGCTAGTCACAGCAAATATCAGTGAAACCCGGATCAGGCTCAGAAGCTGGTGGGCAGGAGCTTGCCTTTTCTTGACAGTCATGGACTGGAGCCCAACCCAAGTGATACTGTACGTGTGTGGTATTAGGTACCAGTGGGACCGATCCATTTGTTGTTGATTGTTTTTTACTCTTTGCTCTTTTGGCTTTTTGGAGGGCCCACCACCCAGCTCCCAAATAAATCACACACAGAGGCTTATTCTTTCTTATGAATGCCCAGCCTTAGCGTGTCTTGTTTCTGGCCAGCTTTTCTTAAATTATCCTGTCTACCTTTTGTCTCTGGGCTTTTACCTTTCTCTGTTCTGTAATTTTTTTTCTTTACTTCTTTCTCTGTGGCTTGCTGTGTAGCTGGGTGGCTGGCCCCTGGAGTCTTCCTCTCCTCCTCTTTCTCGCTCCTTGATCTTTTCTTCCCAAATTTCTCCTTCCGTTTATTCTCTCTGCCTGCCAGCCCTGCCTATCCTCTCTCCTGCCTAACTACTGGCTGTTCAGCTCTTTATTAAACCAATCAGGTATTTTGGACAGGCGCAGTAACACAGCTTCACAGAGTTTAAAAAAAATGCAACATAAACAAATGTAACACATCTTTGCATCATTAAACAAATATTCCACAGCATAAACAAATGTAACACATCTTCAAATAATATTCCACAACATCCATTTACTAGAAAACCAACTAAGATAGCTGGTGGGTGAGTATTGTTTCCATTATAGAGTAGAATATGAGTCATAAACCAACTAATACATGCATCTCAAGAAGAAAGTTCCTGCTTTTTATCTTCTGCAATTTGGAGATTTTGAATTAAAATTTGTCAAGTTCTAAGAGAATCTTGAGAAAGGCTAAAACTGTCAGTGATTGCTTCTAGATTTTGCTGAATATTGCATATATTTTGAGCTGTGAATAAAAACACATGTAACTGACTAAAACCTTCTTTTCCTTTCAGAGCAAAAAGAAGTCATCTACCATCCCACACGAGCCAATGAGAGCAGCTCTCTCTCTCAGGAGCCATGATCTCTGCTCTCAGGCAGCCATGTGTCTGTGGTCGGAAGTCTCGACCATACTCCTGGCACAGTGGGGATTGGAGAATTGAGCATTTGTGATAAGAAGACAGGAGCTACACATTTTTCTTTGTTCTTTGGCTCCTGAAGAGCTGTCAGTGTTCAGGCTCTTTATGGACCCCTTTATCACAGCCGACTTCAAATACAGTCTGTCTCATGACCCAATACTTCCCAACATCTTATTTCTCCATGGTGATTTACAAGTAGATTACGGAGTCTCAGAGCTGCAAGGAACTCTCTCATCCTAGCAGGAGATGTCTTCCTATAATGCTATGGACTTGGGCATCCAGCCTTCACTTGACACCATGTGAGGGTACCCTATTCCACCACAAACAGCCATTCCTGCTCCTCTTCTCTCGTGAGAATGTTTACCATGTAAGAACTTTGACTATCATGGCTATCATGACTGTGTGTGAATCTATAAGTAGGGTTGGACCAGCCCATGAAAACAGCCACCAACTTTCTACAACAGCCTGTGAATGGACTAGTCATTAAACACATATTATGGCCCAAGAGGAAACAGAAGCAGCCTGTTCATGGCAGCTCTGCCAGATAGCTTGGCATATTGGAAGTGTGTCTAGCTGGGTCTATGGCAATGGCTTCACTTTTACTGCTTCTGTGAGAAATTAGAACAATAATTTATCAAGCTGAATGTGCTGGGACTCCTCAGGAAGCTGAGGCAGGTGGACTGTATGTTTGGGGCTAGCTTTAGCTACTCAATGCAACTCTATTTAAAAAAAAAACAAAAAACAAAACCAAAAAAGCCTTAACTGACTCCTGAAAGTTGTCCTCTGACCTCCACATGAGTGCCATGGCGTAGCTCCTGTCTTCTTATCACAAAATACACTAAATAAATAAATGTAAACATCTTATAAATATGACAGTGTGTTTTGTCTCAAAAAATAGTCCCCTCCTCCCCTTTTAGTGTTGGAGACTGAATTAGTACAGAAAAGACAGAAGATAGAATTGATCTTTTTGGGCTAAGGGTGTAGCTCAGTGGTGTATCTCAGAGAGCTTCCTTAGCATGTGCGAGGTCCAAGGGTCAATCTTCAGCGCGCGCGCAAACACATACACACCACCACCACCACCAACAACAACAACTATTAGAGTTGCCATTGAATTAATTCATGTTTACTGATTACAGATGTTCAGTAACCAAGGTCTACGAACAATGTGGTACCATAATCTAAGTGTGACAGAGAACTTCACCACCACTTCAATTATGCTTAGGCTTTGAGTTGTCTTTGCTGAATATTTTAGATCAAGAACACTACATGAAGAACCTGTTGGAGTGGTTTTGTTTTAAACTCCATTTATTATCTGTTTTCTCTTTAGCATGTACAGACCAACGTTTTGTCTAGAAAATGGCAAGTGGGGCAAGTAAGAAGGGAAGCGGTTTGAAGAGCAGTGTGGGGGCTGGGCATGTTGCTCAATTGCTAGACTGCTGGATTAGCCTTCAGAATCCCTGGGTTCAATTTGCAGGGTAACATAAAACCGGGCATAACAACACACGCCTGTAATCCCAACACCTGGAGATGGAGGCAGGAGGATCAGGGGTTCAAAGTCATCCTCAGCTACGTAGGGAATTGGAGGCCAGATTGAGATACATGAGACCCTGTAAAAATAATAATAATAAAATAAAAGCAGGGTGGTGACAGGTTTCTTGACACGCTCCTTTACCTCGTCTTGTTCCAGCAACTTCCATGTTCTGACCCCACCCTCATCTCTGAGGAATTGCCAATTTTTTTTCCTCTTCTCTGTTTTTTGGATGGAGAGAAGAGTGTTTTTGCTTTGTGTCATAAGGTCCATTAGTTGGTCATTTTTCTGGCAGGGTCCCATGAGGTAGTCGTATTTTGGTCACCCCCGTCTGAAGCTCTGTCTTCGTGTGTGCAGGTCAAGTGTCCCCATGAGGGAGTCGGATGGATGCATGAGGAGGAATACCAAACGCCAATGCATTCACTTGCTGTCAGGAGCAGAACGGCCACATGGGTCACATGGGTCAGGGACTCGTTTCAGTTGGGCAGCACATCCTCTAGTAGGGGACTTCACATGAGAACAAGCACATCACAGAAAGGGGTCTGCTGACCCCAGACTCGGGGGCCCAGGGACACACTCTTTTACCTCCTATTTTTTCATAACAACGTATTAGTTCACAGAATGCTCTCTTGGGAGAAGGGATTTGTCTCAAGCCCCAAACAGTGGACAGCAAAGTCAGAAAGGAACTCAGGTTGTCCGTCTCCAAAACCTGAGTCTTCAAGCCCCACTCACTGGACAGCACTGCCGTCCTTAGATGATGACCTCCACTGGCCCTTCCGGAGTGCCTCTCCTCGGATGCTTGTCCTCATCTAACCTTTCTCTCTGGAAAATCTCCCCATCTCCCTTTCACTTCGGGCTCCCTTTCTTCACAGTCCTTCTAACTTGTAATTATCCCCAAACCCACAGGCTAAGTAACAACCCCCAAACTCAGTCGCTTCAAACAGCAATCATTTCAGCATCTTTCTTGGCTCCAATAGGGCAGGCATTTGGGTAGAACTTGGGGAGGCAATGCTGGCTTGGATCTTTTCCTGGAACTGTAGACAGTCGGCGACTGGAAGTAAAACAGTGAAGGACTAAGGAAACCGTGGGCACAGCATAGGTTGCCTGTTGCCAAGCCAAGCTTGCCCCAACCCCCAGGGGGGGACTCTCTGTTGGCTCTACATGGGTTAGTTTGAGCTTCCTCACAACATGGTGGCCTTGGAGCAATCAGATTCTGTAGGTGGTAGTGAACTCCGCTCACCCGGTATCACTTTGGCCATACTCTTAGTTGGCCAAGAAAGTCACCAAAACCTGCTCAGTTTTAAGGAGAAGAGGCATAGATCCTGACACTCAGCAGGAAGATTGTCAAAGTAACATTATGAAGAGCATATGTGGATGGGAGTCACTATTTGCCTAACAGGCTTTGCTTCACAAAGCCTGAGGGTTCCAGTGCCTCCATCTTTGCCTCTCAGCATGAAGGTCAAGTTCTACTGGAGGGGACAAGGTGATGCCTTCCAGTGGATTAAATGAGCTAGGACCCCAGGGTTCGTAGGTGCCCTGGGTATAAGGTTTCTGGAGAGAGTGCAGGTGCCCTGTACCAAGGGGACATCTTGAAGCTTTCATTGTGGCCTCCCTTGTCCACTTCCCCTCTTCTTCCCACGGCTGACAAGGCTGACAGAAAATGCAACACATATATGAGTAGCTTCCCATGTAGAAAGAGAAGCTGTCTGTATATGCCACTAAAAGTTTGTTGTAGATCTTGTTTGATCAAAACACAAAATTTTGCCCGGTTTTTTGGTTTCTGTTTTGTGAACCAGTAGAGCCACAGCTAACCCATAAAGGACAGTTGTGGCCAAGACCCTGTCCAAAACAAAGACCCTGTCTTCGTTAGGGTTCCTATTGCTATGATAAAATGCCATGATGAAGAGCAACTTGGGGAGGAAAGGATTTGTTTGGCTCACACTTCCACATTGTAAACCATCACTGAAGGAAGTCAGGACAGGAACTCAAACAGGGAAGAGACCTGGAGGCGGGAGCTGATGCCTGGAGGGGTGCTGCTTACTGGCTTGCTCATCATGACTTGCTCAGCCTGGTTTCTTTTCTTTCTTTCTTTCTTTTTTTTTTTTTCCTTTGGAGGGGGAGCTATGGGTTCGAGACATCTGTGTATCCTTGGCTGTCCTGGAACTCTCTCTGTACACCAGGCTGGTCTCAGACTCACAGAGATTCTCCTGCCTCTACCCCTCCCGAGTGCTGGGATTAAAAGTATACCCCACCACCACCTGGCTATTAGCCTGCTTTCTTATAGGACCCAGAACCAGCAGCCCAGGGATGGCACCACCACCATGGGCTGGGCCCTCCCCATCAATCACCAATTAAGAAAATGCCTTACAGCTGGATCTCAAGGAGACTTTTTTTTTTCTATTGAGGGTCTCTCCCTTCTGGTGATCCTCGTTGTGTCCGGTTGACATAAAACTAGCCAGACCAGGTCACGTGGCTTGGCCTGTTGAACACTGAGTGGACTTTGACCTCCTTTGCCCTGTTGGTGGGGGGATTCCTGTGCAGCTGGACTTTACACAGCTACTCTCCATACCAATAGAAAACAAATAGACCCAACACGGAAGTAATCGGATTCATTTGGAAGGGAGGAGTGGCGGTGGGGATAAAAAGATCAGTCCACCCTACAGGATAGAAGCAAACGCTCTCCTTAATTCCTCCAGTTAAAATTACTCCAATCATTTTACATAATCACGGTGTTTATTTGTAACAATCTATTTTTAAAATCTTTATATAACGTTTCACGGTCAGCTTCCATGATGCCTTGTATGTAGTAGAAACTCAGTAAATTCTTCTTGAGTGAGTCAGTACAGTTATTTTGATTAGCCAGTCTTCCTGTGCTGGTGCCAAGGAACAGTGTCATCTTACAGCTGAAGTCACAGAGGAGAAATAACCTGAGCCACTTCAGGTGCCTGGGGGTTAGCAGTCCATACATAGCTTTGTCTGAACTCTCGATGGATTTCAGCAGCGTTAACGTTTTAAAAAAATTACATTCATTAATCTTTATGAGTGGGGGTGGGGGCAGGGCACGTGCATACCAAGGTGCATGCCATGGAGCAAGTCATGGAGCACATGTGGAAGCTGGTTTGGTCCTCTTTACCATCTAGATCAGTCTCAGGTTGTCAAGCTTGGTAGCAAGTGCCTTTACCCGGTGAATTGTCTTGCCGGCTCAACTTTCTTTGTCTGAGAAACTTCGATACAACACCTCCCCACACCTCCAGATTGTACCATGTAGTCCAGGCTTGCTCCTCTTGCCTCACTACTGGGGTGGTCTTGCAGGCCTCACTCCTACAGCCACAGTCTCATCTAGATTTTGCCCTGTCTGTGAGACTAGATCCCAAAGAGTCTACCAACTTCTACCCTCGGCCACTGTAAAGGTGTTAAAGACAAGGACAGAACTCTGTGCTGCTTCCATGAGGCTGTCTGTTCTTCGTTCTCTCTTTTCTCCTCCCTTTCTTTCTGTTTTTCTAAGACAGGCTTAGTCCAGGCTGCCTCAAACTTGCAACATCCTTAGGTATGTGTTACCGTGGCCCAATAAGGAATAAGGTTTGCACTCTCATTTTCTCTGACAGAGGGTCTCATGTAGCCTAGGCTAGACTCAAACTCAATATATAGCAGAGCTGAACTCCTAGTCTTCCTAAGACACTGTTCTTCTTTTCTAAAAAATTTATTTTTATTTTATGTGCATCGGTGTTTTGACATGGGTGTTGGGTCCCCAGGAACTGGAGTTACAGACAGTGTGAGCTGCCATGTAGGTGCTAGGAATTTGAATCCCCGCCCTCTGGAAGAGCAGTTAATGCTCTTAACCACTGAGCCATCTCTCCAGCCCATCACTGTTCTTCTTGAAAGCTATAACGACGAGGAGCTTGGCCAGACTCAGAAGGACAAATATTACATACTTTGTTTCATATGCAAAATCTAGATATAAACACAAATGTAAAGGATGTGGAACTAGAAGGGAGAGTACCAGGGAAAGGAAGAGCTCTAAGGGGGTGGGAAGAGAGGCGACATGAGAGGAAAATGGGGAGGACGGAAGACCAACAGTTCCATGTTTCTCTTGTAGGTAGAATCTAGATTTGTGAGCTACTTGAGATGGAACCGCAAGGGCTCTATCCTGGAGCTATCTGCCCAAGGAGAACATTTCATCAGTACACCCTCTCCCTTCCCCCCTACCCCGTGTGTTACTGGGGATCGGATGAAGGACCTCAAGCACACCAGGCAAGGGCTCTGCCCCTGAGCTCACACGCCCAAGCAGAACATTTCAGTTCTCGTCAATGCCGGTCTGGGAGACAGTGCGGGGGAAACTGCTTCTTCGGAGGCCTGGTCCCGCTTGCTTGCGTTTTCCTCTCTTGTGTCCTCCCACTCAGAGTTAACAGAACCCAGCAGGGGCCTCTGCGTGTGTCCCTGGTGGGGGCTGGGTGTGAGAGAATGTCTGGGGCCAGAAGGTTGGGAGTCTTGGCGCTGAGGGGCTGAGTGACAGAGTGGCAGCTGGAAGGCTGCGCTGGCCCGGAGCCCCTGGCAAGGAGAGTCCGGGTCGGAGGCAAGTGAGTGCCGTGGTAGCAGCCAGACCTCCGAGAAGTAAAAGAGGTGGGAAGGGGAGCCCGGGAGGAGAAACACAGCTTCTGAGACCAAAGTCGCCTACAGAACACACAGCCAAGGAGCGGGGCCTACAGGTTGAGACCCAAAGCCACCGAAATGGGAAAAGAAGTGTTACCCAAGGGGGAAATAAGGCACGCAGACCCAAGCCCCAGCAGCCTTGGTCTCTTTTCCTTCTTGGGTATCAGGGCGGAAGCTACGGTTACCGGAAGGAACTGAATAAAAGCTCCTGGTTGTGTCTTGTTTCTCTCCCTTTCCCCCCCTGAGCAACACGACAGTAGAATAAATAGAGAATTCCAGGAACACTCTGAGAAGAAACATGCTCTAAGAGGTGTCAATTCTAGGAAATTTTAAGGGATTGTAATAATAAAACGCAATCGTTTGGAGTCGCTTCCGCTGCTGAAACACAGCCCTCGCCTGGGCTCAAATACCTAAGCACGCGCTCTGCTCATTACTCACAAGACAGCTATGGATACATAATCTGTGTATCACCCACAACAGGAAGTTGTCAAACCAGACAGAGCCCCAGAGGCTGAGTCTATGGGTTGCCTATCACCCTACTTAAAACAAAACTAATGGAATTAGTCATTGGTCCCTGTGGATCCCCAAAGGGGAAGAGCAAGCTGCTTTAATCCAATTTTGTCCTTTCCAAGTGAAACTGAAATCAAAGATTTGTAAACTAGCTGTTTAGCTAGGCATGGTGGTGCACACTTTTAATTCCATCACTTGGGAAGCAGAGGCAGGTGGATCTCTGTGAGTTCAAAGCCCCCGTCCTGTGTCTCTCCTCCACCCCCACCCCACCCCCATCTATATAGTGAGTTCCAGGAACATGGGTTCCTGCCACAAGGAATTATTAGTTTCTTTCTGGCATTGTGCAAGCTGTAATAGTGTTAATCCCAAAGATTCGAGGAGAAAGACCACCAACCCAAATCATCATGGCCAAATTAATTAAAGCAAGCAATTAATTAAAGTAAGATTTGTTATTTGCATACATGGGCTGTCTCTCCCTAAAAGCCAGGTTTAAGAGATCAGCATTGGATATGAGGAAGACAAGGTTTTTATAGCTCGGGGAAGGGGGTTTCCAAATGTGGGCTTTGGTGGGCAAAATAGATAGAGTTACAGAAGCAGAACAGAACAATGTGGTCTTAACAACAGGTAGTCATAACAACCTTTTGAAACAAAGGTAGGGCTTCAAGATGGTCATTGTAACTTTTTTTTTTTTTTTTCTGGAGCTGAGGACCGAACCCAGGGCCTTGCTCTTGCTAGGCAAGTGCTCTACCACTGAGCTAAATCCCCAAGCCCCATTGCAACTTTTTAAAACAAAAGGTTGCTGTTTCCTGGAACAGGCAGGACAGAACCATTTGTAGTTAAGGTTACAGATAGCCCAGTCCTTGAGAAACAAAAATTTAATCATAAATAGGAATGAGTCTCGTTAGTCTTTACTATAAGATGACTTTCAAGCTTAAGATGGAGGCAGGTTGGTTTGCTAAAGCCACAAAGTTTGTTTACTCCAATTTCTTAATGTGCCACAGTTATTGATATTCTGATGGCCTTCATTAGTTCTCAGCCATTCATATAATGTAGGTTCCATGAGGCCTAAGTCTCCAGCGTCTGGGACAAGAAGGTACTCTATATACATGCATATTGACAGTGAGTTGCTGTAAAGCCTACCAGGAGCGAGGTAACATAGTGTGGACCAAAAGCACACTGTCAGTTCAAAGGGCATCGAAGCCAAATATGAGTGACTCTGACCCAGAAACGAGGATTCAGGTAGGTGGACATGTTCCAAAAGACTCTCAGAAATCAAGACACTTACCGTAGCTGTCAGTGTCTGTCATCTGATGACATTCTTAGTCTGTGAGTTGGTGGAAACTATTGGTCTGCTAAGAATACATTCCAGGGCCAGCAAGATGGCCCAGTGGGTAAAAGTACTTCCCACCAAGGCTGACGCCATGAGTTTGATCCCCAGGACCCATATGGTAGAAGGAAAAAAACTGACTCTTGCAAGTTGTCCTCTGACCTCCCACACATGCCTGGTGGACTGCATGGCTACACACACACACACACACACACACACACACACACACACACACACACACGTGAATAAATAAATAAATGTAACTTTTTTTTAGAAGAATACAATCCAAGGGTATTATCTGATAGTTAAAAAAAAGAGCATTAAGTTAGATACAGATGGGGTCAATAGTTGACTATTCAGAGGACTGTGGTGGTTTGAATGAGAAATATACACAGAGACCCATGTATTTGTCAGTAGATACCATTGTCCCATTCTGCTGAGGATGTTTCTCAACAAAGTCACAGGTTTCTGTGGTACGAATGTTGTTTGTCCCCTAAAAGGCTTGAGTATTTGGAGCATAGTCCCCAGGCTGGTGGGATCAAGAGACTTAAGTCAAGTAGGGGTGTGCTCAGTTTTTTGTGGATTTTGTTTGTTTGTTTGGTTGGTTGGTTTGGTTTTGTGTTTGTTTGTTTTTTCAAGATGGGGTTTCTCGGTGTAGCCCTGGAACTTACTCTATAGACCAGGCTGGCCTCAAACTCACAGAGACTGGTCTGCTTCAGCCCCGCAGGTGCTGAGTTAAAGGTGTGCACCACCGCCAGGCCCATTTCTATTTTAAAAAGTAGCCCCTGGATTTTGGTTAATAGAAGGAGTATAACTCTGTCTGTGTGCTTATATGGTTTTAAAAACACAGGCTGGTATGACTTTAGTGAGCATGAAATGGAAGGGCCCATGCTATCTACGCTGGGGACTAATGAGGAAAGGGAAGGGGTGTGGAGAGCTGAGTGTCACTCTCTCCCTGCAGCAGCTGGAGTGGGCTTCCAGGACCACAGGCAGCTGCTGTGGTGAGATGCTCTTCAGACAGCGAGTTTTGGTTCTTTAGCTTCCTTTTGCCTCCCTCTCTTGCCTGGTCCCCAGCAGTAACTCTCCTGTTGAGGTAAATGCTTTGTGGCTCTGTTGCCTGACTCTTAGCTACTCTGTGTTGGTCTTTATGTTTGTGTACAGCTTATTAATATGAGTGGAATAGGAATCCCTTAGGCGTGCTGATGGAATCGCACCTCTTTCTCAAGTGTTGGGGTGATCTCAAATGATATAGCTTCTCTGCATCTTGGTTTTATAAACTACTGTGTCTCTCGGCATTAATGGGAAACTCGAGGGGTATGTGTGTGTGAAAGCGTACACGGGACATGGTGCTTGCTATGTGTTTCCTTTCATGTTTTCTGCAGTGACTGCTCAAGTTGTCTCAACTAGTTATAGCTACCTGTTATCCAGTGCTTATTCTGTATGAGGCACTTCCCACATATATGGCCACTTCTTCAGGACAACTTTGTCAACAGATATGGTCACATTCTGCTGAAGTTACATTTCTTGACAAGGTCACACGTTCCTGTCATTTAGAAGGATGGTGCTTGTCTCTTAAAAGGCTTGTGTATTACACATGTGGTCCCCAGGACGGCATTTTCAAGAGCCTTAGGTCAAACAGAAGTATGTCCTCAGAAGGGTTTAAGGCACGCATTGCTTTTGGAGTCCTGGCTACAGTCTCTAAGGCTTCCTGTCTGGCCGTCTAATTTCTTTCTCCGGCACATGTCCCCATAATGACATCATAAAATCCTCACAGAGCCAGGTCATATCAGCAGCATGGTCTTGAATGTCTAGAACTTTTTTCCCCCCAACCATAGCTTGCCAGCCACCTGTGGTGGTGCACACTTTGGATCCCAGCCCTCAGGAGTCAGAGGCAGGCAGATCTCTGTGAGTTTGAGGCCAGATTGGTCTACAGAGGGAGATACTTAGTTCCAGGCCATCCAGGGCTACATATGAGACCCTGTAGGTGTGTGTGTGTGTGTGTATGTGTATGTTTATATATATATATATATATATATATATATATATATATATATATATATATATATATATATATATAAACATACATATGGGGCTGGAGAGATGGCTCAGAGGTTAAGAGCACCGACTGCTCTTCCAGAGGTCCTGAGTTCAATTCCCAGCACCCACATGGTGGCTCACAACCATCTGTAATGAGATCTGGCACCCTCTTCTGTATACATAATAAATAAATAAATCTTTAAAAAAAAACATACTTATACACAGACACATATAGACACACACACATACATCTCGCTTTAGGTTATGTATGATAGTGAGACCCTGTGTGTGTGTGTGTGTGTGTGTGTAGCTTGCATTAGGTACTATATGGTAGTAATGACAAATGGACTAATACACTCAGTAAGTGGCAGAGTATGAACCAAACTTAACTTTTTCTCCACAGACAACTAACTGCGCCTTTTCCAGAACAAAACCCAGTAGACACTCAAATGATGCTTGGCCAAAATAATGAGTTTCCCACCCACTCAAAACTATGACCTACAGTGATCTTGGGAACAAAGAAATTCAAACATCTTTTCCATGCATCAGAAAATTAATAAAACTTCCTTGCAAATTTGTCAGAATTTTTTTGCTCAGCCTGTGATGATGGGACTTTAGTGCTGAATAAGGCTTAAAGGGTCAAATGAAGTTCCTGCACATTTCACAGACATGTCAGCGAAGCTCACGGGTAAGATTCATTGCTTGTCAGTTCTTGGCAGCTAGGGCTAATGATGCCTAAAGGGAAAATGGAAAACTTGTCACCTTGCAAAGGAGCTCCCCTGAGATGGGTCCAGGAATATGTGGGTATGGTACCTGCCAGAAACCACCTACTTCACGTCTCTCATTCCACAGATGAGAAAGTTAAGGCTTGCAGAGAAGAAAATCATTCGCCAAAAGAAAAGTTGAAATCAGTGACCAACTTCATAGCCCGATAGAAATATTTCCAACGTCACCAGCCACTAAGGAAACGGCAGCTACCGGTACACAGCGAAACCACAAGTAAGAAGACAACAGTAGCTGCCACTATACATCTATAAAAACAGTTAAAGCTGCAAAAAAAAAAAAAAATGTGGCGAGAAAAAATGCTGGAAAGAATGTAGAGGAATCTGCTCTCACCCCTCGACAAGAAACGTAAAAAGGCACAGCCACTCTGCGCAGCTTTGGCTATATAGCGAGTTCAAGGCCAGTCAGGGCTACCTGAGACCTTGTTTCCAAAAACAGCAAAGGGGGGAAAGCCACTTGTTTGGGGAATGTTTGCAGCGGTTTCCACTGGTTTGAAATCTCACAGATGAAAAACCCAGGACGGTGAGTGCCTGGCCATTGCTACTCTACTGCCTTTCATGATCTGAAGATGTCTGCACCCAAGGTGACTGTCATCTACCCACGGGTCCCAAAGCTCTCAGTGCTAGGTAGATGGAAGCTCCAGAGGATCTCCAGAGGATTTAAGTCTTGTTTTCTCAGACAGAGGCTGCCTTTGTTCCCCCTCCTGGGTCTTATCTAGTGCTTCTTTCTTAATGGGACCACGCTGGTCAACTCAAGGAACAGATTTGAGTTAACTGCTTACTCCCTTAGAGACAGTTCCTCATTGAGCTTATTCACAATTGTGGCTAAGCATGATGGCCAGAATTTGAGCTATGCTGGCCATATATTTATAAACCTAATCCTGGAGCTGGGCAGTGGTGGTGGCGCATGCCTTTAATTCCAGCACTCAGGAGGTAGAGGCAGGAGGATCTCTGTGAGTTCGAGGCCCGCCTGCTCTACAGAGCAAGTTCTAGGACAGCCAGGGCTACACAGAGAAACCCTGTCTCGAAAACTGAACCAACCAACCAAACAAACAAAACAACAAAACAAAACCAACCAACCAAACAACCAAACAACCAAAAAACTAACCTTGGTCAGTCTATCCTAAATGCGTTTCTCTCCCCTTTTGGTTCCTCCCAACACCACCCGCTTTCAAGTTCATAAAGACAATAAAGGTTCTCAGAAATGCCTTGACCCTTCCGATCCCAAATGGGCCTCCATCCTAACCCCTTTTATTCTTTTTTCCCCTCAGTCGCAGCAGTGCATGGGGTCCTCTGCCTAAGGCTCCAGAGCCCATTCTTTCCTGATTTCCCTCAAGATTTCTCTCTACCTTGTATCCCTTCTCTCTGCTCTGACTTCAGCCTCACGGAGTGAGATGGACGACATGTCACGAAAAGGCAGAGATTCCACAGGCAGGAGGCCAAGGGTTTGACTCCCTGCTCCACCTACTAGCTCTATGATCTTCGGTGAGGGCTGTGTATGTGCAGCATATATACATGTTAACGTGCACGTGGATGCGCGTGGGGACCAGAGGTCAATGATAGATACCGGGTGTCTTTCTTGATCATTCTCCACCTTACATTTCCAGACAATGTTTCTCGCTGAACCGGAAGCTCACCCACTCAGCCAGGATGGCTATTGGATGAACTCCCCCAACTTGGAGTGAAAAGCCGCCGTGTGTGGCTGTTACATGATGTTGGGAGTCCAGACTTACACCCTGGCACTTGCATGACAAGTACGTTACCAGCTAAGCTCCATATTAAGGTTTTTGCTTTGTTTTTAATCATGGAATACATAACAATATTCACCATCTTAACTGTTTGGAGGTACATAGTTCTGCAATATAAAGTACATACACACCATTGTGGAACCAATACACAGGGCTTTTTTAACCTTAGAAAATAAAACACTGTGTCTACTAAACACCAATTCCCCATCCCCCGCCCCCTTCCCTGGTCCCTCTAAACTCCCACTGTACATTGTGTCTCTGTGAGTTTGACTACTCTAGGTATTCCTCCATGAAAGAACAATCTCTCTTTATGCCTGACTCATCTCGTTCGGTTTTGTCTCCTCAAGGTTATATAATAGTATATCTATAAGCACTAACATTTCCCTTGAATCCCAGGTCCTTCACATGCTACTGAAAAGACTGAATACAATAGGGAGTTGATGTAGGTAGAGTTTTCCTGCCTGGCCCACAGTCAGGACAAATCTCTGACACCCGCCAGTCCCACAGCCATTCAGACCCAACCAAGTAAACACAGAGACTTATATTGGTTACAAACTGTATGGCCGTGGCAGGCTTCTTGCTAACTGTTCTTACAGCTTAAATTAACCCATTTCTATTAATCTATACCTTGCCACATGGCTTGTGGCTTACCGGTACTTTACATCTTCCTTGTCCTGATGGCGGCTGGCAGTGTCTCCCTCACCCAGCTTCCTGTTCTCTCAATTCTCCTCTCTGTTAGTCCCACCTATACTTCCTGCCTGGCCACTGACCAATCAGTGATTTATTCATTGACCAATCAGCAACACATTTGACATACAGACCATCCCACAGCAAGTTGATGTGGGCTGATCTCTCTCCTTACCTTTGAGCTTTCCGATGCATGGGAAGTCACCCTCTGATAAATCCCTTTCAGCTTCCAGAAACCCGAAAAAGTTCCTAGAATTCTCTCTCTAGTCTTTCATCATCTTTACAATTTCAAGAGCAAGCTGCTAGCTGCCTTCACTACCTCATGGCCGCATCACCCTTTGAGGCTCTGCAGACAGAATTCTCTGACCACCTAAATGTTCTGCTAAAGGACTTGTTCTTGGTGGTTACCAGAAAACTCCCAACTACTCAATCTGCACCCATTTCTCCTGCAGGAGACACCGGGATGAGACTCCCCTTCCTTGGTTTTTGACGTCAGTTTGTAGCATTCTGAAATGGTCAAAGTACAGTTATGAGTAAAGAGAATAAAAGTGTATGTTCTAATTTTTTAAAAAAATTATTTGTCAGGAGCTGGAGAGATGGCTCAGTGGTTAAGAGCACTGGCTGTTCTTCCAGAGGTCCTGAGTTCAATTCCCCAGCAACCACATGGTGGCTCATAGCCATCTGTAATGAGATCTGGTGCCCTCTTACCTACAGGGGATATACATGCAGGCAGAGAACACTATACATAATAAATAAATCTTTGAAAAAAATTATTTGTCAAGTATTTTTGTGTGTATATGTTTTGTTATTGTTTATTCTTTTAGTCAGGTCATCACTAGTGCTGGATGGACTGGAGCTCTCTGTGTAGATCAGGCTGGCCTTGAACTCACAGATACCCACCTGCCTCTACCTCCTGAGTGCTAAGACTAAAGGTGTGTGCCACCAGGCCCAGCCTTATCAAGTATTTCTGAGCACTAACAAAGCGTGTTCAAGATTAGTGAACAATACAGAGGAACGTGCCATTCTAACTAAGCATGGTTTAAGGGCAGAGGCCAAGTCATTAAAGGTTGGATCATGACTGCCTCTCCTTGCATCTCCCATTTTTTCTATGCAGTTTTCCTGTGTGCAGTAGAGGGGAAATATCTAAAACTTCTTTCTCTCACACCATAAACCTTGGCCTTAGCTCTCTCCTTGTTGTACGGTCTGTCCGTACCCCAGGAAGATGAGCTGTGAGGGCTAATCCTCATTGCCAACTTGTTTGAATTAACAAACACCTAGGGCTTTAGGGAATCATACCTGCGGGTGTGACTTGAGCCTGTTTCCTGAAAGGATTAACTGAAAGGGGAAAACCAGCCCTAGACATTGGCCATGTCATCCATTGGCTGCTGTCCTGGACGGCAGAAAACAAGAAGAAAGTCAGCAGAGCTCAGGCATTGTTTTCTCTCCTTCCTAATCTGCCCACATGTGAGCAAGCAGCCTTACCTTCCCAGCTCCAGGCCACCTGCCATGTGACGGATTGACAAGAACTCAGAAGCAAAACAAACATCTCCCCCCACCCGCAAGGTGTTTTTTTTTTTTTTTCCAGGAGTTTGGGTGTAGCAATGAGAAAAGCAACTAATCGGATAACTTTGTCCTTTCTGATCATACCCTTAGTCCATTTATTTATGTGTGTCTGTAACAAAACACTTGGCTTTATTTATTTATTCATTTATTTATCTATTTTGGGTTTTCGAGACAGGATTTCTTGTGTAGCCCTGGCTGTCCTGGAACTCGTTCTGCAGACCAGGCTGGCCTCGAACTCACAGAGATCCACCTACCTCTGCCTCCCGAGTGCTGGGATCAAAGGCATGTGCCACCACCACCCAGCTACTTAGCCTAATTTAAAAGGAGGAAAGGGCCGGGCGGTGGTGGCGCATGCCTTTAATCCCAGCACTCTCTGTGAGTTCGAGGCCAGCCTGGACTACCAAGTGAGTTCCAGGAAAGGCGCAAAGCTACACAGAGAAACCCTGTCTCGAAAAACCAAAAAAAAAAAAAAGGAGGAAAGGCTCATGGCTTCAGGGCTTCACTCCATGTTTGGCTGGATCATGGCTTCAGGGCTTCAGTCCATCCAGACCCAAGCTGGATCCATTGCTTTGGGTCTGGAGTAAAAAAAGAGGTCATGGCTGAAGAAACATGTACCAGAGCCTGCTCATTTCATGGCAGGTGGGAACCAGGAAGAGTAAAGAGATGCCAAGATGCATCATTGTAGAACATTCCCCAGTGGTCTGCTTCCTCCAAGCAGGTACAAATCCCATTTCTTTACCCATTTCCCAAATAACACCAGTGGTCTCCTATTAATTAGCTCAGAGTCATCAGGGCTCAGTCACTTCGGCGCATCAGTTGGCAGGATCAAACCTGTAGTCTCTGATGCTCTGGGGGATATTTCATATTCAAAATATAACAATAACATACGGAGGGGGAAAATGCACAGAAAATACACTAAAAAATAAGGCCTTAGGTTGGGTGGTGGTGGCGAATGCCTTTGATCTCAGCATTTGGGAAGCAAAGGCAGGTGGATCTCTGTGAGTTTGAGGCCAGGTTGGTCTTCAGAGAGACAGAGTTCCAGGACAGCTAGGGCTACACAGAGAAACCCTATCTCAAAAATCAAAATAAAACAAAACAAAACAAGGTCTTGGAAAACCCATGAGGTCATGAGCACCAGTGTGAAGGAATGGCAGATAACTTGGGAGCTAAGGTGGTGCAGTGTTCACATGTGTGGTGTCCGCACATGTGTGGGCACGCTTGCCTGAGGCCGACTTTGAGTGTCTTCCTCTATCGCTCTCCATCCAATTTTTTGAGAGAGGTTCTCTCTCGCCTGGAGATTACTGAATTAGCTGACTAGCTAGCCGGTCAGCAAGACACACACACACACACACACACACACACACACACACACACACACACCCCAATCTGCCTGTCTCTGCCCGCTCAGTGCTGGGGTTACAGGCACCTGTCATCAGGCCTGACTTTTATGTCAGCTCATCCAAACTCAAATCCTCAAGCTTGCACAATGAGCACTGTACCCACAGAGCCATCTCTCCAGCCCAAAGGCGCTATCTAAACACTGAGCCTCCTGCCTTCTCCTCCCGGAGCATGGTGCCAGGCGTGTGGAGACAGCAGCTTGCACCCTCCACTGGTTACATGGGGCCTTTCCAGCAGAGGGGGAAGCTGGATTGGAATGCTGGCTGCTCACCTCTCCTCTCACCTGACCTGACAGGCGAGGCTCCCTGATGACTCTCTTGCAAGTTTTTTGAGCAGAGAAGAACCAAACTTAGTATTTCACACACATGTTTACAAGCTTATCTTTCCTTAATCTCGATTTTCCTAAATACGGGCTTTTGAGACAAGGACCTGTGTTTGCAATTCTTGTCAATACAACTAGATTTCCGTAAAACAACCTCCAGAAACGCTCTGGATTTTAACTGATAGAGGACTGCAAGAGAATAGTCAGTAGAATTAACGTGCTAATGAGGTACTAACACAGCTTTGCTCAGGATTAACACATTCAGGAGCCAAGCAATTAACTGCCCTTCCTAATACCTCCCAGGCATTTTCTGTGTTCAGAACTCAGTAAAGCTGCTGGCCTATGTAAATCTCAGCTCTCCAGTGCTTTTTGTTGTTCTTTTTGCAAGGGCTGATGCACATGGGGAGTGGAAGAAAAGAATGGCCTTCAAGACTGCTGTGTGACAAATCCCAGGTTGAGCTACCCCATGGTTAGACTATCCACACAACCACATGTGGGTTTAGGTCACCTTCACACATTCATACCCACTGGGGTCAGAGAAGAAGCTGGGTTCTCTGGGTTGTAAATGTTCTACCTTGCCTACTGTTCTGGAGCTGATCTTCTCCCCTAATTAACATCTGTCAGTCAAGCAAAGCAAGTCCTTGCCAAAGTGAAGAAGAATATAAGCCTGTCTGGATCTGAACGTCTAACGCTTGAGTCAGCCCCAGACGCCTGGGAAGGACAGCCTTCAGAAATTTCACACCACACAAATACTTCCGCCCTCTCTCCTTACACTGAGAATCCTTCCAAGGTGTCTGAAATAGCTCTCCTCTTCGCCAGGTTTCCTGTCTATTAAGATGTTTCAAAAACCAGATTGTGTGTGATGGTGCGTGCTCTTAATTCCAGCACTGAGGAGGCTGAGAGAAGAGGAATCTCTGTGAGTTCAAGGCCACCCTGCTCTGCATGCTGAGATTAAGCCAGCCAGGGCAACATGGTGAGACCCGGTCTCAAAACAACAAAGGCAAAACACACAAAGCAAAGGAAGGTGTTAGAAAATGTTTTATATTTGCACCTCTCTGTACTGCACCTCTGTGCACTGCACCTCTGTGTACTGTACTTCTGTGTACTGCACCTCTGTGCACTGCACCTCTGTGCACTGCACTTCTGTGTACTGCACCTCTGTGCACTGCACCTCTGTGTACTGTACGTCTGTGCTCTGCACCTCTGTGCACTGCATCTCTGTGTACTGTACCTCTGTACACAGCACCTCTGTGCACTGCACCTCTGTGTACTGCACCTCTGTGTACTGTACCTCTGTGTACTGTACCTCTGTATAACCTCTGTGCACTGCACCTCTGTGTACTGTACCTCTGTGTACTGCACCTCTGTACACTGCACCTCTGTACACTGCACCTCTGTGTACTGTACCTCTGTACACTGCACCTCTGTGTACTGCACCTGTGTACACTGCACCTCTGTGTACTGCACCTCTGTGCACTGCAATTCTGTACATTGCACCTCTGTGTACTATACCTCTGTGCACTGCACCTCTGTGTACTGCAACTCTGTACACTGCACCTCTGTGTACTATACCTCTGTGCACTGCACCTCTGTGTACTGCACCTCTATACACCGCACCTCTGTGTACTGCAACTCTGTACACTGCACCTCTGTGTACTGCACCTCTATACACCGCACCTCTGTGTACTATACCTCTGTGCACTGCACCTCTGTGAACTATACCTCTGTGCACTGCACCTCTGTGTACTGCAACTCTGTACACTGCACCTCTGTGTACTATACCTCTGTGCACTGCACCTCTATACATCGCACCTCTGTGTACTGCAACTCTGTACACTGCACCTCTGTGTACTGTACCTCTGTACACTGCACCTCTGTGTACTGCACCTCTGTACACTGCACCTCTGTGTACTGCCCTCTGTGTACTGCATCTCTGTATACTGCATCTCTGTACACTGCACCTCTGTGCATTACACCTCTGTGCACTGCACATCTGTACACTGCACCTCTGTGTACTGCACCTCTGTGCACTGCACCTCTGTACACTGCACCTGTGTACTGCACCTCTGTGTACTACACCTCTGTGTACTACACCTCTGTGTACTGCACCTCTGTACACTGCACCTCTGTACACTGCACCTCTGTGTACTACACCTCTGTGTACTGCACCTCTGTGTACTGCACCTCTTTACACTGCACCTCTGTACATTGCACCTCTGTGTACTGCACCTCTGTGTACTGTACCTCTGTGTACTGCACCTCTGTACACTCACCTCTGTGCACTGCACCTCTGTACACTGCACCTCTGTGCATTGCACCTCTGTACACTGCACCTCTGTACACTGCACCTCTGTGTACTGCACCTCTGTATACTACACCTTTGTACACTGCACCTCTGTACACTGCACCTCTTTGTACTACACCTCTGCACCTCTTTACACTGCACCTCTGTGTGCTGCACCTCTGCACCTCTGTACACTGCACATCCCTACACTGCACCTCTGTGTACTACACCTCTGTGTACTTCACCTCTGTGTACTGTACCTCTGTGTACTATACCTCTGCACCTCTGTACACTGCACCTCTGTGTACTGCACCTCTGTACACCGCACCTCTGTGTACTGCAACTCTGTACACTGCACCTCTGTGTACTGCACCTCTGTGTACTGTACCTCTGTACACTGCACCTCTGTGTACTGCATCTCTGTGTACTGTACCTCTATACACTGCACCTCTATATACCTGTTCTCTCTCCTAGAAAGGTTCCTTCAAAGGAGATCAGCTGTTTCTTTGTCTCTTGAATCATTAATTGACCCTCACGTGCTCATTGTGAGTCTGTGCAAACCATTGGAAACACTGGGGCTGAAGAGGACACAGGAGGAGCAAGTCTTCCTGGAATGTCAAGGTTAATCCTATCATTTCACTATTTTGCCTATCTGTCAAAAGAAAAAATTCTAGTTTTATAATATAGTCTCTCTGTAGACAGTTGGGAGAAAATGAAATGCTTTATAAATATCCCAATCCTTTCCTCTACCATCTATCTGTCCATCCATCCATCTATCCATCATCATCCACCCACTCGCCCACCTTCAAGTGCCCTTTCAGTACTCAAGTGCCTCCTGTGGACCAATGTGCTGAGCCCTGAAGACACACACCCGGAATGAGACCCGCCTTCTGGCCTCAGGGAAGTCCTGGTCTAGAAGGACACAGCCCTGTGATCAGACTTTGAAATAATATGTCACTGTACATAAAAAAAAAAAAAAGTGTGCAAAACCTGGGGCTCAAATCCTATGTTTCCAGGAGCTGAAGCTGGCGGCGAGTTAATTCACAGAACAGGCTTCGCCGCTTTAATTCCTCTTGGGGATACTTGGAAGGAAAACAGCAAAGCCCAGGATCCAATGTGATATGTTTAATCTTTGAATCCACCGAGGTAATAGTGTGGTCCTTGCCTTTTTCCACCTCCCTCCTTTATCTCAAGCTCCTGACCTTCTCAAAGGTGAGCTGCTGGTTGTTCCCATTGTTTAGCTCAGCGTGTGTTTTCCCTTCCCATCCACATCCCTGCTCATGACAGGCGATGTTTCAGGACCCCAGAGAGCCTGGGCTGGCAGAACACACGGATGTGTGGGAGTGTGAAGAGCAGTCTTTCGGGGAAAATGACGAACAAGAGGGACAAATGGCAGGCATGGAGAGCAGGGAAGGAGAAAGAATGGAGAGAAAAAAGAAGCCAGGCCCAGGCTGCGGGAGAACAACTCCAGCCCTTAATCCCCTCTCTTCAAACCCTGGTGCTGAGCAATTTCTGTAACCAGGAGTCGGGTTTCTGAAAGGACTGGCTGTGACAGTCTTTCCAAATATGGGGGCGAGGTGGAGCAGAATTGCAGGAATACCAGAGGACCTGGCTCATCCGCGCAGCCAAGTCTCAAAGGCCGATTTCCCTTGGATGTGATGAACTGAGGGTGTGGCGGGGGTGGGAGGTGGTAGTGTAGAAAACCCAGCATCCATCATGCGTTGCTTTTGAAAATTATTATTTTGGAGCACAGGCTGTTTCCTGTCTTTAAAGCCTATTATCTAGTTCCCGTCCAGGTGGAGCCCGAGCCGCCTGCTAATTTAATCCCCTGGGTTTCCCCTCTGCCTTCAAGATCTGGAGACATTCAGGCTTCCTAAGGAGGGCACCTTTGTGTCTTCCTCCCCTGAAGGCGCCCATCTACCCTGGCAGCAGAGGAGATGCTATTTTGGGAAACAGCAGCTGAGGAGCCGAGGGTTGTTAATTGTTTGTCAAATCCTTCCACTCTAGTTAGATCTCATGGAGAAAAGAGTGAAGCCGTAGCCTCTCCTTCACTCTCTCTTCCTCTTCCATCCACAAGAGGGAAAGGGAAATGGTTCTACAGGCACATACATACACACACATACACACACACGCACACACACACACACACACACACACACTTAAAAAAAATAAACCCACTTATTCATTGAAACACATCAACGAACATAATATTGGTCCAGGAACCAACCAAAATAGTTTGAAAATCATGCCTGGTACTGGAGAGATGGCTCAGCAGGTAAGAGCTAGTACCGCTCTTGAAGAGGACCTGAGTTTGGTTCCTAGTACCAATGACAGGTGGCTCATAACCATCTATAACCCCAGCCCCAGTAGATCTGACATCCTCTTCTGGATTCTCCAGGCATCTGCTTTCATATGTCACAGACACACCCACTCCCCCATATATACACACTTTTAAAAAAAAAATCTTCAAAAATCACTAATCACTTATAAGGGAAAAAAAAAAAAAAACAGAGCAAAGCAAAACCAGCCAAACAAAATATTCATGGTAATGGAAAAAGAGATACTGGGGATTTTCTGAAAATCACATTTATTCATACGGTGGCCAAACTGACTAAGCGCATCCAGGCTCTGCCACCATGCCACTGACACGTTTGACAATGATCCCACCCAGGCCCACTCATCAGAACACTCATCCAACACACGTTTACTCCATCAGGGCAGGGGCAGACTCAGAAACAAACAGAAAGTGACACAGGCTGAGTAAAAGCTGCTCAGGAGTCTGACCTCAGCAGCCCCTTGGGACTCTGAAACTTTCTAAGTGTTAGGTCAGCTAGTGAAGGGGCAGGGCTGGAATGCAAGCTTCTTTTTCTTACAAGAGAAGCACTCCATGTCATTACTGAGTGGTTCTTTTCTCCCTTGACCAGTTCTCATATGAATTCTCTCTCTCTCCTCTCTCCCTCTCTCCCCCTCCCTCTCTCCCCCCTCCCTCTCTCTCCCTCTCTCTTTCCTCTCAACAGGGTCTCATCTTGTCTCCCTTGACCAGTTCTCATATGCTCGCTCTCTCTCTCTCTCTCTCTCTCTCTCTCTCTCTCTCTCTCTCTCTCTCTCTCTCTCAACAGGGGCTCATCTCTCTATGAAGTACAGTTGTATCCCCACTTCCTACTTACCCTGGTGCACCATGATACTTAGCTCCTACTTGGAAACTTAGAGAAGACCTCTTGTTACTTTAAGGGAACTCTGAAAGGAACTCCCTCTCCCATGAATCGAGATGCGAAGACTTTTATAAAACGATAGTGGTAAAGGGAAGGAGATGATAGCTTTGCCTATGTGGCAGTCATTTACCCTCAGAAGAGCTCAGAGTGCCTTATATGCCTGATAATCCACACACTTGCTCTGGGCCAGACAGCAGGTCTGAAACTTCCTTTTATACTAGGGGAATGCCCGTGTCAATAAATACTTACTCAGAATTTGCTTAGTCAAAATGAGCACGAGATGGTTGGAGATGTGGGGTTTTTTGAATGAGCATTCGTGTTTGAATTGAGATCAGCTGTGTTGACTGGTGAATTAGAAGAGGTCCTATTGGTTTCAGCAGTTAGAGCAGGAGGGTGGGGCAGACTTTCTTACCGGCTTAATAATAAGGTGCTGGTTCTCACTGGTGTTTTCAGCATATCGCTGCCCCACAACCGATGGTGAATAGAACCAGCAGGCACTCTGTTACTTTTTCAGTCATAAAACCACACATCTGTAAACAGGGAGGTGGGGTGCAGAAAAGTACACAGTAGCATCTTCCAGCACTTTATAATGTTCAGGGGAAATAAACGTGTCTACAAAACAGCTGTATGTATAATATGTGGGTTAAATAAATTGCAAAGCAGATATATAGGTGTTATCACAAGATGGGGGTTATAAGTAACAAATAATTGGGGAGAGAGACAGAAAGACAGAGACATAGAGACAGACAGAAGTGGGGAGGTGCGGGGAGCCAGTAGACTGTCAACACCAATGGGCACTGAAGGCTTCCTGAAAGAAATGATGTGTAGAAATAGGATAGAAACTGAGAGGTTATTTCACTGAGGGAACAGGAAATGAGATGCACACTTCTATTTCATTTTGGGGGTTAGTGGTCATACCAGGGATTTAGGTATGCTAAATATGCATTCTACCACTGGGCTACATGCCCAGCCCTAAAAGATAGACTTCTGGGCTTAGAGTATGCATGTGTGTTTGTGGGCACAGTTGGGAACCAGAGCCTGACTCCTGGTGTCTTCCTCTATTGCTGTCTGCTTTATATTTGGAGACAGGGTCTGGACCGAGTATAGGTACCAGATGTGCAGCTTACTGTTTCAGCTAGACAGTCCAGCCAGCAAGCCCTTGGGATCCACTTGTCTCTGTCCTCAGAAGCATGCTGCCATATACAGATTTTTTGGAGGTGCTGGGGAACCCAACTCAGGTTCTTGTGCTTGTGAAATAAGCACTTTACCCATGGAGGCATTTCTGCATCCCAAGATAGACTTTTGTTTGTTCGTTTGTTTGTTTCGAGATATTCTTTTTTGAAACAGGGTCTCACACTATAATCCAAGTTATCCAGGCTAACCTTGAACTCATATCAATCTTTCTGCCTCAGCTACGAGTTACACATTTAAGTAGGGATATTTAGCTGGGACACAGATGGTATTTATTTGTGTTCTCAGAGAAGTAGATTTGAAGAACCCTAAACTGTTAGATCTGGTCCAAAAACAATCAGCTTGGCTACTCTTCTCAATGTCTAGACTAATGTAATATAATCACCTAGGGAGCTTTGAAAAATTGTGACACAAAACTGTGTCCCCAGAGAGCCTCTGATTTAAGGGTCTGGATGTTGAAGGTCTTCTGCAGGGATGCTAATGTGCAGTTATGTTTTGAAGGTTACTAGCCACTTTCCCAAGAATAGGAGCATCTCCCTCCTCCCTGTGCCCAGACTCAGGCTGTGAGAAGTGCCAGGGTGATCAGTGGGCTCCAGCTCTATCCAGTCCTGGCAGTTTGTCTTTGACATTGCATTGTGTAGGATTCTGGAGAACAGCCAGAAAACTGGAGTTCCTCACAACAGTCATGGGAAGCCTTACCGTGGGTCCACCCCCCAATCCCTGGAAAGGATATTGCATAAAAGCAGATGAACCTGTACTTCCAGTGGACATCAAGACTAGAGAAAAGGTCTACCCCAGCACCCCAGGAGGGTGACACTACCCAAGAGAGCATCCTCAGAAGTTTATCTGCACATTTGCATATTGTTTTGTTTTGTTGTTTGCTTTAAAACAAATTCTCCTGTGACTCAGGCTGGCCTCAAACTGAATTCCCTATATAACCGAGGATGACCCTGAAGTGTGTATGTGTGTGTGTGTTTTTTTTTAATGATTTTATTTTTATTTTATGTGCATTGGTGTTTTGCCTGCATGTGAGTCTGTGAGACTCCCTGGAACTAGAGCTACAGACAGTTGTGAGTTGCCATGTGGGTGCTGAGAACTGAACCCTGGTCCTCTGGAAGAGCAGCCAGTGCTCTTAACCACTGAGCCATCTCTCCAGCCCCCAGACCTTAAAGTCTTAATGGCCCTGCCTCCATCTTCAGAATGTTTCAATTACAGGTATGTGCAACCACACCCTGTTGGCATGTTTGTGTTTTGAATTAAAATACTGCTGGAATAGTTTATGTGCTGCGGTGTCCAGGTAAGTGCTTTTCCAGCATTGTGGCTTCTTCCCCCCTTTGCCCGATCAACTGTTTCTATATTGCTGTAAACATGGCACATATTTATAGTTTCCTTTGATTTTATCTTTAACCCTGCAACTGTTTCATGTTTCATGTTCTTTCTGCTTTGTCTTCCTTGTTCTTTCTCTCCAGTTAAAGACATTGCTAATTATCCACAATATGCTCAGGCATATTTACAGGGCTGTGCTTCCCTACCTCCTTATTGTCCCTAGGTCAGTTTTGTCTAGTAGAAATAGAACTAGAGTCATATGTATAAAATAACCATAATATAATTATATAATAACAATATACTATATAATATAATAATACAATATGAAATATATTATAGAATATAATTATGCAATACATTTTATATAAATGATTTCAATCCAATATAGCAAAAATTTTATCATTTCAATACATAACTGTCATACAAATATTTTATTATGATTTCCATTGTGATTTGGGGGGAGAATTTTGTTCTTTCGAGACAGGGTCTCTCTGTGTAGTCTTGGGTAGCCTTAAACTTCCACTGATCTCCTTCTTCCGCTCACCCCAGCACCCACCTGTGCGGGGATCACAGGCACGCACCGCGACGCGCTGCCACCACACTATTAATGAGGCATTTTACGTTTTCTTCTTGATACTAAGTTTCTGAAACCTGCTGTGTATTTTGTATTTGTCCCACACATCGCTTCAAAAATATGACACAGTACATGGGTCCTGGGGGGGGGGGGCGGGGACACACATCCTGTTTTGATTTTTAAATTGATTAAAGTCAATAAAATGGAATGCTTAGTATCTTGGGTTGTACCAGCCACATTTCATAGTCACTGCATCCCACCTTTTTGGCAGTAGCAGCTTCCTGATCCTAAGTGCTCGCTCGGTCCCTTGAGAGATGGATTCTGGAGAGTCCATTTTGTTGGCTCAGGATTAGAGGAAATCCTGACAGTAGCTGCAAAAGCACAATTACCAGTTAGCTGACATTTACTAAGCCCCCATGACGTGCTAGGTCCTGATGAAATAAAAAGGATAGCCATAGCAACAGGTAAGACTTCCTAAGTGCTTCGATGGGCCACAGCCTGTACTAAGCAATGCAGGTATCTTTATTAGTCCCATTTTACGCGGTAGACTGGGGCGCAAAGCTAGGATGCAGTTTTACCCGTTTCACTAGAGGTGAAAGAACGTTTTGAAGCTCACACAGAAAATAAATAGATTGAGGCGCTATAGCCCAGAGCTTCACACACTCAAGTTTGAATGCTACCATCCCTACTAACAGCTCTATGACTTTGAGAAACTGACTTCCCTTCTCAGAGGCTCAGTTTATTCATCTGTAATGCCTGTAAGCTGACCATCATGGTGCTTGGTGGGCCTCAGGATTATTAGAGATTCTGCATAAGTAACCCCTCTGGACTTACTACCATGGCCACTCTAACTATTACAGTATTGGAATGCCCCCTGTCAAGTGATGGGACATCTTCCCCAGCTCTTTCCCCCTCCTGCCTGTCCTACAGGAGCCTTCCATAGCCTGACACTGAAAGGGCTTTGACACCTAGTCTGATGGTTAGTGTCTGTGTCCCATCCGTCATTCCGTATTTCAACTACCCCTGTCTTTGATGAGGGCACAGGCTGGGAGGGGTACTGGGCATACAAGGAGGAAGTAAGTGATAAGGGCAGCCGTGAAGGAGTATGAAGTACATGGGGCTAATGGTGGGATAGTTCAGCTCAGATGGGTCAGAAAGCCTTCTCAGGCCCCATTAGCAGCCTGTGTTGCATCCCAGATCATCACTTCATCATTGGAGTTCTTTTTGTCTCTTACATTCGTGTGTGTGTGTGTGTGTGTGTGTGTGTGTGTGTGTGTGTGTGTGCAAGCGCGGCTATGATCCCCTAAGTATGCTTATATGGAGGCCAGGGTCAAGCATCTTTCTCAATCACACCCCACCTAATTTATGTTTTTCTTTTCTCTGGTAATTTCCATACACAAATACAAAGTACTTAGATCACACTTAAATTCCATTACCCCTCTTCCAACTCCTCCTGGAACCCCACATCCTCCTCTTCTTCAACCCACTGAGTCCAATTAGTGTTGCCCATATTACCGGGGTGTAGGGCCACTAGCTGGAGCACGGGCCACCTACCAGGGGTCATTTCTCCCTCCTTTAGCAGCCATCACTTGCCAAAAGCTCCTCAGCTTGGGGTGCGGCCTCATGGGCTTCTCCCCTATTCATGCTGGAGTTCCACCTTATTTTTTGAGATAGGGTCTTTCCCTGAACCTGGAGCTTGCCATTTCAGCTAGAATGGCTAGCCAGTGGGTCCCTGGAAGGCAGCTGTTTCTGCTCCCCGGCCCAGGGCTATAGGCATGCACCACTAGGCTTGGCTTTCTATGGGGTACTGGGGATCTGAACTCTGGTCGCTGTGCTTACGCAGCAGCAGCAGCAGCAGCAGCAGCAGCAGCAGCAGCAGCAGCAGCAAGCCTCGACTCACTGAGTCATCTCCACAGTCCCCCCACCCCCTTTCACTCTTTCTAGTTCTGTCTAGTTCAGGCCTTCTCAATAATCCGTTGCCTCAACGTTCACAGAGGCTTTACAGTTGAATGGTCACCTGCATACCGATTGTTCTAGAATCCATCCTGTGGTTCTTTTATTATGGGGAAATCTTTAGTCCCTGTGGCCCCATCTCCTCGTCAGGGCATCCACGACTTACTTTCATCACCTTGGCAACCTGACAAATGAGATACTCACTCCCTGTACACTCCATCCTTGCCTTGCTGCTTGGAGTCTGCGGATTCTACCTTAGGGCTTTCAGCAGCTCTTCAAATACGCTTTCCTTACTCCAGTTTTCATCTATGGTCCTTCCTTCTCCAGTCCCTTCTGTTACTCCCAATTCAAGTGTGGGGGAGCACGTTCTGATAACTAAGGTGTATGGATAGTGACTATATGCCAGTGTTACGCTAGGAGTTTCATATGTGTAGTAAGTGTTTTGCTCTCACAATGCTCTAAGAGGCAGGCATTGTTACTTTCTCTGTAACCAAATGAAACAGACTGAATCACAGAGAGGTGAAATAACTTTCCCAAGGGCACTTAAGCCAGTAAGAGGTGGAGCTGTGATTCTCACCGCAGTAGCCTGTCCTGGTAAGCATTGTTTTACAGTGATTTAAAAGTTCTCAAACTTGTCCCCGTTGATTGTGGGAGTCTGGTGAGGCCTAATGCCTTGGCCCTTCCAAGATGCTTCAAAGTCTTATTAGGAATATCTGGATCCCTAGGAAGCCCTACTATTTCCAGGTTTATCCAAACAATTGGGTGGGAACAGGGCTGATGTCCTGTGACTTTTTTTTAATAAAATCAAAATAATGCTTGGTGGGCATGGTAGCACACGCCTTTAGTCCCAGCACCGGGGAGGCAGGGGCAGGCAGATCTCCAAGTTCAAGGCTAGCTAGTTCCAGAGCAGCCAGAGCTACACAGGGAAATCTTGTCTTGAAAAAACAAAAATAAATAAATAAATCTTAAAAAGAAGTGCTGATAAGAAAAATAAAGCTTTGAAAGACCCAGGTCCTATACCTGCCCATGGTCATTAGCCAACTCACTGAGTCCATTCAAGATGGATTGTCAGTTGGCCTGTAAGTTTAAACAAACTGTGCTAGACAGGAGCACAGGGTATCACTGTACACTTGTCTAAGCAACACTTACTATGTGGCATCGAAAAATGTATCTATGAGATGCACTGTTACCTGATACACTCTCTGTGTCTCCCTGAATAGGTCATTTGTAATGCAGTAGACTCTATCAGCTCACTGAGCTGCTCTCCTTAGGAAATCTGAAGAATGCAGAGCAAAGTCTTCGTTGCTATAAGGGTGAGTGGTCAGGATTAGATGCTGACTTGGATTCCAATATTCAATAAAAAATTTGTTTTTTGTTGTTTTTGTTTTTGTTCTTGTTTTCTTCAAGACAGAGTTTCTTCGTGTAGTTTTGCGCCTTTCCTGGAACTCACTCTGTAGACCAGGCTGGCCTTGAACTCACAGAGATCTGCCTGCCTCTGCCTTCCAAGTGCTGGGATTAAAGGCGTGCGCCACCACCACCTGGCTCAATAAATATTTGTTTTAAAAAAAAGAAAAAGAAGCCGGGCAGTTTAAAAAAAAGAAAAAGAAAGGAAGAAAAGATTTTCAAAGAAAGAAAATGGAGACCCTTGTGTTATTAATGAGCATATGTTACTGTTGCTACGCTATAATTATTTTCTCTCCTTCTCTGTGCGAGCTGAAAATTCCTAGAACAGAGGAACTCTGGGCTATAGCAGTAATAGTGGTCAAAGATAACGTGACCAAGCCATCACCTCTGAGGGCACCCCGATTGTGACCCGCCTGTGGTCAAGCCTACCTCTCACTAGTACTTACATATTGCTTGGCAAGCCCTATTGTGGGATCTGGGCAACTTTTCGCACAGATTCCATGAAAGCTGTGTTCAATTCTATTGTGTCTAAGAGCTGTCACTCATCTTCCGCTAATAAAGTGCGTGTATATGTGCTTTCTCCTTTTCAGAATTGCAACCAAAAGACTATGAGGTGATTTACAAAGTCATCAGCCACCAATACAATCTTGTGGCCCTTTTACTTTTAAGACTCAGTGGATGAGCTACATTGTTTGATGGACACCCTCCCCCATATTATTTTAGCTTGACATAAAACAAATTTACAACATCATTATGGGAACCAGGACTTCTCTATTTGTATTTTTAGAACTTACTAGATTTTCCCAAGGGTGGATTAGTCAGTCACTGTGTTAAAAAAAAAAAAAAAAAAACCAAAACCAACCAAACAAGCAAACACTGCGGAGAAGTAGGTAACATCTTCTATTTATTCCATTTAATCTAGGTGACAACTGAGAATTTTGGGAACGGAGTGAAAGATGCCAGCTTTAGGTGAGAACCAATGACGTTGTACCTGAATGCTGTTCCTTGATAAGCTAGAAGCTTGGGAATTCCTAGAACCTCCCTGTTGTTTGTGGTCAAATGCTAAGAGTGTGACGCTCATGGGAAAGGGGCTGACTCGGAAAGAACATCTCAAATATCGCGTACAGTTTGTCGTTCGGGGTTGTCCCTGCCTGGTATTGACATAGCTTCCATTCCTGCCAAGAAGTAGCATGAGCAGCTGGAAACTGCGCAGGAAACGAGTCGAACTTTATTATGCAGTAAATTCCAGCACTCTAAATGAATGAAAGTTCCAATAGTTCGGTTCTAGTGAGTTTGGCCAAGACAGCTCACAAATCGGAATCCCTAACGACAGACAAGTTATGTGGGCCTCACTCACCTACACCGCTGCCTGGGAACCCAAATCCCACTGCACTTGCTCCAGGGGCCGCCGGCGATCGCCCCCTTTAAGAGCTTGCTCCGCGGGACTGATGTTTGAACCAGCCCTGGCGCCCCTCCTCCGCTTCCGATTGGCCGGGGGCGGCGCACGAGGCGCATCGGCCCGCCCAGAACGGTTGGCGGCGCTTTGTGATTGGCGTTCGAGGAATCTATATAAGGTGCGGTGTGGGCTGGCTCCGCTCAGTTTAGCGACCGGCCCGGACCAGGTCTGTTGTCTGGGGCGAAGGGGCGGAGAGGCGGAGGGGACTACGCGTCACCAAGTCTTTTCTCCACCGAGCTTTCAAGCCGCCGGGGGTGCACCCCAGAGGCGAACCCGTTCCCGCCCCACTCTCCTCTCGCAGCTTCGGAACGCGAGCCGGCGTTCACCCGCATCGTCTGGGCGCCACTCTCGAGAAGCGGAGGCAGGATGGAGTTCAAGCTGGAGGCTCACCGCATCGTCAGCATCTCCCTCGGCAAGATCTACAACTCGCGGGTCCAGCGCGGCGGCATCAAGCTGCACAAGAACCTCTTGGTGTCGTTGGTGTTGCGCAGCGCCCGCCAGGTCTACCTGAGTGACCCGTGTCCTGGCCTCTACCTGGCCGGCCCTACGGGTACCCCGGCGGTGCCACCGCCTCAGCAGCCCGTAGAGCCGGTGGCCGGGCCACCCTCCGGCTGGGGAGAGCCGCCCCCACCGGCCGGCCGCGCCGCCTGGCCGGATCCCGAGCCGCAACCTCAGCGCCCCTCGGTGTGCCACACGCCGGGAGCGGGAAGCTCAGAGCCCGTGGCCCCAGTGGCCGGCGCGGGGGACGCCCTCCGGGGCGGAGAGGTGGACTCGGCGGCAGCTGCTTGGAGCCGCGTGGAGCGTCCGCGCGCGGCGGCTTCGGGAGGCGGCTCGGACACGTGTCCCGAGGGGCCCCGGGCAGCGCGCCGCCCGTGCGGCTGTCCCCCAGCCCGGGAGGAACAACCCTCCGAGGACGGTTCTCCCGCGCCACCCGCCCCGTGTCCCAGGAAGCGCGGCGCAGCGGGAGTGGGTGGTGGCCGCTCCGGCTGCCCGGCGCCCGGCTCGACCCCTCTTAAGAAGCCGCGCCGGAGCTCGGAGGAGCAGCCGAGCACCGGCGAGGAGGACACCGACGAGGAGATGGAGACCGGGAACGTGGCAAACCTCATCAGCATCTTCGGGTCTAGCTTCTCGGGACTCCTACGGAAAAGCCCTGCGGGCGGCCGGGAGGAAGAGGAGGCGGGGGAGAACGGCCCGGAAGCCGCCGAGCCCGGGCAGATCTGCTGCGACAAGCCGGTGCTGAGAGACATGAGCCCCTGGAGCACAGCCATCGTGGCCTTCTGAGTCCCCGGGGCCCGAGCGGCTGGAGCTGGAGCAGCGGGCGTCCCCGAAGTGCGGCCGTGGCCTTTCCCGGCCTCGAGGACGAGCCGAGACCGTAGGCGCTGGGCGCGTAGGGGGAGACTGGTTGCTGCCGGGCAGCACATCGCCCCGGACGGGGCAGCCCGGCTGGGCCGTGGCTCTCGAGTCTCACGCAGAGACCTAGAGTTGGAGGCTTATCGGAAGAGGACGATCGATCGTTAACTTTTGTGTCTCTCTATGTGTGTGTGTGTCCATGTGTAAGTTTGTCTTGTGTTGAGACTGTTCTGTGGTTCTGGAATGCACCACCCCTTCCCCGGGGCTTGAGACTTTGGGGGCGCAGACAGGGACTTTCCTCTGCCAGCAGCACAGAAAAGGAAGCTGCTGAAAGGCTCGAGGCAGGGGAGTTCCCCGTTCGATCTTGGGGGAGAGAGGGACTTTACACACTCTCATGCAAGCTAGAACCTCATCGGGGCGCGGAGTGGCGTTTCCTCTCAGGATTTCCTCAGACTAGAGGGAGTTCGTCTGGAGTAAAGACTTGTATTATTTTTCTCCCTCCCCACCTTTCTCTGGCACAGAAGAAGCGCTTCTACCCTGTGATTACTCTGGGACAGCAGAACATTAAGGGACCTTCAATTCCCCAAAGGGGAAAAAAAAGCTTGGTGAACTTCACAGAAGAGTTCAAGCTTGGAAATACGGAGTTTATAGAGAAAAGATATATTTTTAAAAGCTCTAGCTCAGAACTGACTACACAGTGCTTTTAAAAAAGTGTTTAATGAAACAAAGTTTACAGACGAGCTCTAAGTGGAAGGACCTTATGGTTTTGTAGATACGGTGACTCCAGTCTTTGTTGTATAAAGGTTGGGGCAGCTGATAAGGTTTTTGTACAGTATTTTCTCCTCCTCTGTATTGATTTTTGTATAAAAATGTAACTTTACGTGTCTGACACGTATTAAATATTTTGAACCTACTCCATGGCCTGTTTGTATGTAATCACCTGTCTGGGTTTTCAACACCGTGGGGGGAGGGGCAGCCAGGCTGGGAAATGGAAGGTGTGGTTCTTAGTATCAGTCATTGACAGACTAAGGACATTGTTGGTTGACTTGCGTAAGTATCAAGAGAGACACATTGACAGGGTTTTTGTGTTCTTTTTTTTTTTTTTTAAATTTTTTCACACATCCCCATCTCAGAGGACTGCTGATAGATACTGGTATTGATGACTGGCAGGTTCTCTAGTCATCACAGGCCAGTAGGTTTTCTGTAGTCTGATGATGGAATCTTTAATGGTAAATAATTTCAAGTGCCAGGTTTTGAAGCCTTTCCTGTCCTCAGATGTTCTCACCAAAACTTTGTCTCCTGTTAATTTATAGACCATGGATGGATCAGTTTCTAGATTTAAATGTGTGTGTGTGGGGGGGGGGTAGATAATAACTTAGGAAGTCTATTAGGACCAAACATGAAGAAACCAATGAGATTGACTTGTCTAAATGTTCAGACCCATCTCTGTGTTCCACTAGATGTCAAGATTGAAGTTCTGTTTTTCCCCCTAATTTAGTTGTAGAAAGTAAACACATTGGTGAAAGTGAAATTATGTGTATCATCAAACCAGAGGAGGAAGGAGGCCAAGGAGGGTTGGGTAAATTTAATTCTCATTTAGCAGAACTTCCTGATTCGTTCTTGTCACCTCCATGATGACATAAGTGTTTTGGTCATGATAAACAGATGACAGCCAAGTCGATCTAAGGAGACCGTTTTGTCTAATGCAAAACGTTCAGTATTTAAGAGGTAGGGATCTCTTAGGAGCAGCCCAATTAGAGACTGTGTTTTAAAATATAATTGCTAGTACTTTAAAAGATGGCACCAGTTTCTAACTGAATAGAGTGCTTAAGAGACAGGAGAAACTGAGCAAAGAGACAAAGGCTGTATTGCCTTAGACAAAAGGAGCGTGTGACAGGATGCCTTGGCCCTAGCCTAAGTTGCATTATATGAGCTGTCATAGTTAGGAGGCCATTGCTTTGCTCTTCTGTGAGACTGACTGGTTCTTTAAGCAGGGGAGCTGTTAGCTTTCTCCTCCATCACTGTTATAATACATACGTAGAATAAAACATGCTTTAATCGGGGTATTATTAAATTGCCCTGTTTTTCTTTTAGACATTAGCTACTTAAGCTCTCTTATAACTGAGGCTCCATTAAGCAAATCTTAAACCGAAGGTGTCCAAGGCCTTAATTCTGCAAACATTTCCTGTTACTAGAATGCAGTTATGCTTGAACAGCTGTCTCGATATGCTTTTATATTTGGAAGGGGTGTCACCTGGTGTGGAGAGAGCTGTGTGTTTGTTTTAGATGAGACTAAGGTCCCTCTCCATCCTTGGTTTTACACGAAGATGAACCACGGGACTATGCTTAATTTAGAGAATGGAAACTGGAAAAAGTTTTTACGGCATCTTTTTGTTGCACAAACCAAACAGTGTAACAGCGTGGGCTCTGGAGCCAGGGGGCCTAGATTTTTCAGACCTTAGTCCTGCCATGTTCTTCTGAGGCCTTGGTAAAAGTACTTGAGTACTTGCCTCATAAAGTTGTAAAAATTACTGAGTTAATGTTCTTGGAAAGTATACCTACAGGGCAAAGTGCTGCATGCAGGCAATCCCCAGCCCTCGGGAAGCTGAGGCAGGAGGTTCTCCAGGTTGAAGCTAGCCAAGGCTACATATTGAGACACTGTCTCAGACGCCAAACAAACCAAGTACCTCCTACTTGGAAAGCACTCAGCTGTTAGTTGTTACTGTTGCTATAGAAGTGAATTATGCGTGCAAATCAGATGCTGTGCTAAGAGACTTGTGTCCATTTGTAGGAAAGGAGGAGAAGGGGGTTTCTATTTTTAAACGATCTGATCAGCAAATATGGGTCCTTTATTCTTTCTTTCCTCTGGACCCTTGGCAGGCATGAAGCTTTGTTCTACTAGCAGTCTGTTGCTGTGTCTGCCTCACACCAACCCTGTGACTTTCTTGGATTTTGTCAGCTCTATTTTCGGGAAGGAGTAAACAGGAGTAAAAATTCACAAAGAACAAAGTTCTTGTTGACATACAAATGCTTTCAGTGATGAGTAAAGGAATAAAAAAAAAAAAAATAGACCATAGAGCTATGTTTAGCTCTAATTGCTGGGCATACAGTGTTCCTTAAGCCATGCTTGTTGCTAGGCCTGGATGTCTTGATGCTCAGGTAGGGTTATCAGAACAGGAGAAGATAGAGTGTGACTAGAAACCGTTCTTGAGTTATCTAACCTTTTTGGAAGGGGACCACTTTGAGAGGGTCCTCAGTCTCTTCATTAAATTAACCATTCTAGCATTAGAAATTGAACCTAGGACCCCAAACATGTTAGATGGTCATTTTACCACAGAGCTGAACCCCCAAGTTGAAAACCTTTAACAGCTATGCAAAAGGGATTTTTGGGCAGGCTTGGTGGCACGCAACTTTAATCCCAGCATTCAGGAGGCAGAGGCAGGCGGATCTCTGTGAGTCTGAGGCCAGCCTGGTCTACATAGCAAGTTCCAGGACAGCCAGAGATACATAGAACAGGGTCTCATTAATAATAATAATAATAATAATAATAATAATAATAATAATAATAATAAAGTTTTTTGATAAGTACTCCAAGAAGATCACATGAACAGAGAGTAAGTAAAGGTGACAGAATTTAGTTAAGCACCATCCAGCCATGTCACTTTCAGAAACCATCCTTTCTGTTTGGGGGAACCACTAATGATGGGAAGCTTGAGCTGCTGCTCCCAAACGCCTTGGTTCTTTCTCTGTGGCTACTAATAGCATTCCCCTTCCTTCACTGGTGGTAGATTAGGTTCAGAAAGGGGAGTTGTCAGGAATGTACCTTTTCACTTCTTCGGCAGAATACTCAGAATAAAACATGTTAGTGTTGGGAATGTCGTTAATGACAGAACCGACCCCATTTTATCCCTGGGTTAACCCGAGTCTCTTCAACTTACTTGATGTGAAGACGTAACTTAGAGCCAGTGTGCTATGGTCTAAAGCCTCATACTGTGGCATAGAGTTTGACAGAAATGTATTTCTTTATAGTTATTTTTTTTTTTTTTTAGTAGAGTTAGTTCAGTTCACTGAATATCCAAGAGACTTCTGGTCTTTTGCCCTAAATATTTTATTCTTGTCCTGTTTGTGAAATTTTCATTCTCCTAGACTCCCTTTTATCCCAGCAGTTCCTAAAAGAAGATGAGATGAAAAGAAATGCTGATCCAACCTTCCGTGACTATGAAAGGAGCCTTTACTGTGAGGTGTAGTACTCCAGTGGGGAGTGAGGCTGGCTTCCCAGGATTCCTGGCACTCTGGCCAGTAATGAGCAGTTTGTCTCTCAGCCTTTGAACCATTGTTCAAATTAAAAGTTCTACCCAGTGGAAAGCTTTGGGAGGAAAGACAGTAGATGCAGAGTTGATGTTAGGAGTCATTTCACTTTTAACTTACTTACGCCCTTGGACTTTTTCAGGAATAGTTCTTTTTCTTCTCCCTCCCACCCCCTACAAGATTTCTCTGTGTAGCTCTGGCTGTTCTGCAACTCACTCTGTAGACCAGGCTGGTTTCGAACTCACAGAGATCCGCCTGCCTCTGCCACCCAAGTGCTGGGATTAAAGGTGTGCGCCACCATATCCCAGCCAGTAATAATAATAAGGGTACAACAGAGAAAGACTATGGAAGCAAAGAGTGTAAAATACATACATCTGGTTGAATGTCTGCTTCCTGATTCAGTTTTCCCCCATGTGTCCAAGCACCCCCTCCCCCCAGTGGGAACGCAGATTTTAAAAATAAAAAGCCTCTCTAGCAATTTCTCTGTCCCAGAGGGATATAGCCCAAATCATCTTTGCTGGACTGCATCCTGGGGTTTGTCTCAGGCCTTTGGAATCCTACAGCAGAGAAGGGGAAGCCTCTGAGGACCACATTCCTAAAATGGCCTCTCTCTGGTCTGTAGACCCACAGCAATCTCCACCACTGGATGCTGCCCACTTAGGGACGAGGACTGGCTGATGTCTGTGGAAGCTGTGGGAAGAACAGCACTGGCACCACGGAGCATCTCCGACAGGTGACTCAGGTGCAGGGTAAGCCTGTGATGCTTGTGGGTAAGCCTAGACTTGCTAAAGCATTTCCTATGATATATTTTGAGACCTGGTCACCAGGCCGGGGTCATAAGCCACATCCCTAACTTACAGGAGGAAGGTGAGAATTAGCTGTTCCTGACTCCTTTAAACGAGGTTAATGCTGGTTCCAGCTCTCTGCTTGCTTTTTATCAGTTGGACCTCTGCCAACTTTCCCAGTCCCTAAGGCAAAGCTCCTTTCAGTTTTTTGGATTTTTTTTTTTTTTTTTTTGAGTGCTCAGGGATATGTTGAAAGTCCTGTTCCAACTTATTCCATTCATCCCGACCCTGTCTAGCAGGGCATCAGCTGGGAGCTTGTTTGCTCTGAGGTAACACACGGAAAGCAAAAGCGAGACCAAATTAAACCTTTCTCTTCACCTCAGCAAACCTGGGTTCCATGGACTCCAAACACCAAGGTAGAAGATGCCCCAGGCTGCTTTTCATTTTGGTTTCCCTTTTGCATCCTGGATAAGCATCCGGTAGGGCTTCTCCAAGTTGCTTCCAACTGCCAATATCATCCTGACCTTCACAGCCCAGATACGTGCATCCCTGCTGCAGGTGGCCCTGTTTGGCTCTCTGGTCTTCCAGCTCACTCTCCTGTGAGGGTACTCACACTCTCTGAGGAAGGCTCTGACTGCTCAGGGAAGAGAGCTATGGTTAGGAAAAAAACGACAGCCCGCTAAAAGAGAGTGAAGATTAATATTTCCCGAGCACGGAACTTGCAGAGAGTCTCCCAACACTCTGGCCGCTGGAGATCAAGCCACAGCTGTGCTGGCTGGAAGTTGTCATCCTTTCTCTGTGCCCCACCAGATCCCCAGTCCCTGCATAATAGCAGGGGTGGGTAAGGGAGTCTACTCACTGGAAACAGGAGCAGCAGCTGAAAGCCGGCTTGGCTGGTGGCCAGATGCAGGAAAGGAGAGGGGAAGCCAGAGGAGGCCACACGTGGGCTCCCCAGCTTCTCCCCCAGCCTGTGCTGAGACTGCATGTGCTGCTTTATAGAACAGATAATGAACCTCAGGACCACTTGGATGGAGAAATCCAAAAGGCCTCTTTGCCTGGTCTCCCCCTCTAGCCTTTGATTGATCAATAGAGGCTTTTTTTTTTTTAACGGGGAGAATGGCTAGAAGTGGAAGAGAGGGCCCTTATTTGCATCATGCACCAAGAGTCTACCAGCAGGAAGAAGCTTGTGAATCCAGGGTTGCGGGGGAGTGGGCAGTCATGGTGAGGAATTGCCACTGAGTCAAGTTCTCTGCAAGAGGTCTGCTGTGGGCCAAGGGAATTTAGGGCAAGCACACCCCGCCCACCTTCTTCTCCCTGGCTTTTCTTAAGCTGTACCTCTTTTCTTCAGACAGTTTCCAAGTTTTATTTTTGGTTTGGAAAAGGGTGAAAATTCCTTGACATCTGCATTCAGCAGCTCCCTTCCCCCACAACGTGACCTACTTTAGAGACGAGAGTGACTTTTATTTTTACGGCCATGGGAGAAATCACTGAAAGCAAAGAAGCTGAAGTTGAGTAACTTGGGACAGTGTCTGGGGGTGGGGGAGGTTACTGTCCTGTGATTTCTGTAGGTGTCCCCTAGCTCTAGCTCCAGACTTTTAAAGGATGCTTTCTTAGAGGCACTGTGAGAACAGCTGTAAAGATGTGCATGTGGGTGACTGTGGTGCGGGCTGGCCCAGCTGTCCGCTGCTTCACAACCTCCTGGTCACCTCAGCATCAGGCATCTGGCCTCCCAACGTGGAGCTTGCTGATGCTCTTGGGGCTCCTGCAGGCCTCCATGAGAAAAGGGGAGAGAGCTGCTTCTCAGGCCAGACAGAATAAACGAGGTCACCAGCAAGCAAGCTGTACATCTTGAGTAGTCTAGTGAGACCTCAAGTAAACGCAGATTTCAAAGTCACCCCCACCTGGCGCCATGAGACCCTTCCGAGGCTGGGAACCCGAAACTGAAAAATGTGACTCAACTCAGGAAGTCTCACATTTCTCTTGGTTTCTGTTTGTGTGTGTGTGTGTGTGTGTGTGTGTGTGTGTGTGTGTGTGTGTGTGTGTGTGTGTGCTCGCTTTATAATTGTGATTGAAAGATAAATTGTTTGTGAGGCAAAGTTAAAAATATATTTAGGAGGCACAGACCTTTAATCCCAGCACTCGGGAGGCAGAGGCAGGTGGATCTCTGAGTTCTAGGCCAGCCTGGTTGGTCTACAGAGTGAGTTCCAGGACAGCCGGGGCTACACAGAGAAACTCTGTCTCGAAAAAAATCCAAAACCAACTAACCAACAAAACAAAACGAGCCGGGCGGTGGTGGCGCATGCCTTTAATCCCAGCACTTGGGAGGCAGAGCCAGGCGGATCTCTGTGAGTTCGAGGCCAGCCTGGGCTACCAAGTGAGTTCCAGGAAAGGCGCATAGCTACACAGAGAAACCCTGTCTCGAAAAACCAAAAAAAAAAAAACCAAAAAAAACCAAAAAAAACCCTAAAACGAAGTAGATATTAGGCAAAAATACACATAAAATAAAAGATAAGGAAATTCATTTTTAAAATGTAAAATAAAAGAAGCAGACATTTCTACTCATCTCACAATCAATGTGAATTCCTCAGCTTTCGGTTCCTGGGGGCCTAGCTCCCTCTTGCCATTCCCTCCTTCACAAGCTGCCCCCGGCCATATGGAATGATTTACAGTTGGAGAAACATTCCTGCAGGCTTCTGGACCTTTCTATAGATCTTCCTCATGGGGATGTGGTCAAGTTTAGATACAGTCCTCTCAGAGCTATGAGAGTAAAGCCTCTTGCTCACTTCGGCAGCACGTAGACTAAAATTGGAATAATACAGAGAAGATTAGTGTGGCTCCTGCCCAAGGATGACATGCAAAACGGTGAGGTGTTACATATTTCAAAAGAAAAGAAGCCCCAGGGAGAAGGAAGAGCAGCAAGCCAAGGCCTAGGGATGAGAGGGCCTGGAAGCAGGGGCTGCCGCAGGAAGAGGCCACCCTCAGAGGGAACAGGTGAGGAGAACCAGGTGACTTACTGCCACAGGAGGGGAGCCACAGAAAGGTCATGGAAAACAAGGGGGCGAAGAAAATTCCGCTGAGCCGAAGGTTGTCGTGGGTGAAATTGAACAGGTTCTGGTAGAAGGTGAGAGAGAGAAAGAGATTAGAGGGTGTGTGGAGGGACAGCCATGGAGGCTCTGGCTAGAACTTTCTTCTCCGCTTGAATTGGCATAAAAGTAAACAAGAGCCGGGCGGTGGTGGCGCACGCCTTTAATCCCAGCACTCGGGAGGCAGAGCCAGGCGGATCTCTGTGAGTTCGAGGCCAGCCTGGTCTCCAAAGCGAGTTCCAGGAAAGGCGCAAAGCTGCACAGAGAAACCCTGTCTCGAAAAACCAAAAAAAAAAAAAAAAAAAAAAAAGTAAACAAGAACTAAGATGGCAGGAAGGAGCCGAGGTCAATTGAAAAGTCCTGCATAGTCTGAAGCCGGACCAATGGAGGCAGGAACAGCTATACTGAGGGTGAATGGGGTTTGAATGTGTGCATGTGTGTGTGTGTGTGTGTGTGTGTGTGTGTGTGTGTATACACACATTTTTATATACATATATATACACATACACATAACACCTAAGTATGTGTCTTAGCCTGAGGAATAAGCACCCACTATTCTGCCTTCTGTAAAATACCAGAGACACTAACAAATCACTCCAGGGACCTTGTTAGCTTCAGCCTACAGTCTCTTCTTCCCTTCCAATCGACGAAGCCCCTTGCAGTTTACACTCCAACATACCAGTTGGCAAGGTAACAAACTGCTGTAGGATTCTGGAAAATAAAGGGATGGTTTCCCGGAGCCCTACTTAGTACCACCAGCTACCACGCCTAAAGACAGAGATTTCTGTTGTACCATCCCCTGAATACGTTAAGAGTTTAAGACATTGGAATGTAAGTATGCTTCTTGAAGAAGGCAGGGTTTGGTTTTCTCGCCTGCAGAAAGCACACATATGTACACTTTGTATGCCCACGTGTGAGCATGCACATGCTTCTAAGTTATTCCCACTTGGAGAGCCCGTTATGGACGAAATTTTCTCTCTCTTCCCCTCCCTACCAAGTCTGACCTCATCTGTCTTTTTCAGTGTTATGGAGGATTAGTCGGAGGCTGAAAACAGGTTGAGACGTGTCCAACAAAGAGGCTTCGGCTACTGAGAGGGAAGTGAGAGGAGCCAAGCAGTTTCAGGTCGGCTAAGGCAACTGGCAGGAGAGGAAGGAGAGGAAGGAGGAGTGGGAGAGAGTAGCGTGGACGGGTGGAGAAGGCAAGAGAGACAGATGTCTGTGATGATTTCAAGAGAAACAAGACTAAAATAAGCTCGGAGTCAGAAAACAGGAGGAATGTGAGAAGCAGGAAAAGGTAACGGGGCTGAACTGCAGATTGTGTGGGAGAAAAGTCCCGCTCAGGTGGAGAAATAACCAAGTCCCCCAGAGCGTAGGGCAAACATGTAAAAGAAGGAATAGGTCCTCTTGTTGGTGGGATCATTTCCTGTTAAGATTATGACAGTGATTTACAAGCCATCATCGTTACTAGACTTCTGTCCGAGCGTTTTAAAAAGCTGAGGTGAGGTCTTGACTGGTCGGTCTGTACATGCTTAGCCCACCCAGAGTCAAAATGAAACCTGGAGCTCGAAATTACTCCAGTCTGTGTGCTTTCTGTTGTCATTAGCTGAAGCTATTTCTAAAAACAAATAGATCGTCTCCTCTCCCAGTTTCTACTGTCTGCATCCAGGGCCTTCTCCTGAATTTTGTCAGGTTCACCTACTTACATCCCTTCTCAGTACCAAGATTACAACGAAGTTCGCCTCTCCCCTCCCATCCCGCTGGCAAACACACCTGACCCCTTGTTAAACTTACAGCATCGCCTCCACACTGGAGCTCATTCCCAAATGCCCGCTTCCCAGTTTCTGCCGTCACCACCCTTGACTTTAAACACCCAAGTCAGCCTGTTTTCCCTTCTGCCCCAACACTCCGCTCCCCAAGCTCTAATAATAACTAAGAGGTTAGTCATCCTGCAAAGTCATTTGGTGATATTATCAGTCTCTGACATCCCATATCCTCTATGAACCCTTCTGTCTGTTGGTCAGCCTTTCATTCAACCATCACTTACTGCCTGGTCTATGCAGGAGCGGGATACAAAGATGAAAAAGGAACTTGATGTCTGGACAGGGGAAAGGATAGAAAAATTGATGATTACGATTCAGGTTGAATACTACAATGATGTAGGAATGTTGATGAGGAATGCTCTACCTAGAGAGAGTAAATAAGGGAGGGGGGGTTATTTTACTACTGATTTCCAGATGGCATCAGCTAAGTTGGGAGTACAGGGAAAATAATTTCAGACTGATGAGATTTGCACGTGCGAAGGTCCTGAGGCGAGGAGAGTGGTAGCAGTGTACCTTAAATGCTTCATTCTGATCAGGGTATAAATGGGGAGTGGAACATAGATTCACAGATTAAGAAAGATCAGACTACAGAAGGCTAGGTGTGCCAGATGGGGAGTATGGTTTCGTCTTAAAAGATAATGGAATGCTTGCCTAAAAACAGAAGTGGCCCTGGGAGTCAAAGAAGACTTTGAAGAAAGAGTGGGACCCAGTTGGATATATATCTGGGTCTAACACTATGTGAAACCAGGAGTTAGGACAGGCAGATGAGGGGGCTAGGCAAATATCATGATAGCCCCCTAATAACTCAGTCAAGAACTAGGCCTCAGTTCCTGCATATACTAGGCCTGGGCCAAACCATTCCCCAAACACAGGTAATAACCAAATAAGGACAAAGCCTGGGACTTGTCCAGACTTGCCCTAGAATGGAAAAGCTATAGCCTTAAGCCCCTGCCCCCCACTAGTCCTAACCAATTAGGAATGTGCTAACATAATTGCCACTCATTTAAACCAATAGTAGATAAAATGCCCTAACTGCCCTAGGAACTCCCCTTAGCTGTGCTAAAAAGGAGCTTGTGTGTGTGTGTGTGTGTGTGTGTGTGTGTGTGTGTGTGTGTGTATGTGTCTGTCTATCTGTGTCTGTCTGTGTGTCTCAGGGTCATCCTCATTTTGTACAGGTGAGCAACCCCCCATGTATGTGGTATCATAAACGCTCTTGTTGATTGCATCATGACTGGTGGTCTTTTGGGAACTTCTTGCAGACCCTAACGGAGAGAGAGGGGAGCAATGGTTATGGCAGAAAGGAAGGGACAGCTAGAGTCTGGTCAGTAATCCAGGGAGGAAGCTGGTGGTTTATAATGGAATCCTAGCACAGGAAGCAGAGGCAGGAGGATCAGGTTTGGCACCAGCCTGGGCTAAGTAGTTAGACTAATTACTTAAAAATTTTGTTACATTTTAATTTTACGTGTAGATGTGGGTCTGCCACAATGCGGATGGGGAGGTCAGTGGGAGTCCATTCTTCTCTTCCACCATGTGAGTTTGGGAGACCAACCATACTCCTCAGGCTTGGAGTCATGTTGATGGCCTTGAGACAGTTTTTTTTTTTTAAAGAAAATAATCCAGGTGAGAAATTATTGGGACCAAAACGAGCAGTGGAATCTACTATATTTTGTCTTGTATTGTCATTTTCGTGGACGTGTTTAAATGTCTAGACATTTCTTACCTCTCCTGGAATGCCACTAAATCACCACGTCTTTGAAGGCAGTAATGGCAAGAACTCAGTCTTATCTAGGTACAGGCCTTTCTGCGACAAGATCTGCACTGATGTCCGAAGAAGCAGAGGAAGAGAACCAATTGGGGGACTCGTCTAACTAGCAGTAGGCCGGAGGCTGCTCGGAGCTAAAAGGATTGTGGGGGTTCTTTCACTTCGACCCCACACTTCCTGCAGCCCAGCTGGTTTCCCACTCTAGGTTCTGAGAAGCAAGTTCTGAGTCACCCCCTTCTTTCTTAGCTCCTCTCTAGCAGAGAGAGCCAAAGGACATGGGCTATGGCAAGGGGAGCGTAAGAGCACACTGTATTCATTCTCCTTATAACAAAGAACAGCGGTGACAGCAGCCTAGCCAAGAATTTGGTCTTGGTAATGGTCTTCCTCTTACTCCTGGGACCCTGCTTGTGCTAGGGATGGAATTTCACTTGAAAGGCAGGAGGAGGCTGGTGGAATTAGCCACAAGAAGCTGGGGAGGAGGAGGGCTTGAGGAAGGCTCCGGCCTCTCCTGCAGGGAGTAGAATCGAATTAGTTAAGCTGCTTCTCTGGTTGCAGCTTTAGGCTCTCTCTCCAGTAATTGCTTGTTTACTCACTTTCCGGATCTCAGAGGCTGTTGGACTCCTGCTGCTCTGGGAGCTGTGGGCTTACCTGACCCCTCCTCTTTCCACCTTTCCCTCTGAAAAGAACCCGCTGGGAAGGAACAAAGACCAGAGTTCAAGTCCTAATGAGGTCTCCAGTGAGGTAGAGGTGGTAGCGTTCATTCAGTGCCAGGCAGGGAGCAGCTCAAATCCCTGAGCCAGACCTTAAATTGGCTGTTGGCCGGGTGCTCAGAATGAGTACCCTGGGGAGGTGGGCAGGCCTGGGGAACTCAGTTTCTGGGAGAGGGGCTCTACAGTACAAACACCCCTGCTGGGCCCATTTCTCTCATAACCTATAGTTCCTCCCCTAGAGAGGGCATTCGAGCCCCGCGATGTGATAAATCCTTGAAAAGCAGAGTGGATTAAAGATGTGATAAGCACAAGTATGCAAATCGCACCCACAAAGAACACAGAAGATAGGCGAATCTTCCCACCCGACTATAACCGTCAGGGCTGGTACTGTTGCTCACGAAAGGGGACAGATGTTTGTTCCTTCATTAATGAAGGTCATTATCTGCATTCCTATTGTGAGGGACGCTCAAGCACTCAGTTCAGAAAGTCTGTGCCTCTGGAGGCCAGGGATGCTGTAAAACCACTGACCAAGGAAGGGGTAAGACCCTGCTAAACAAAGGTGTCCACGTTTTACCTTTTAATTAAGGCACATTTTCACTTACTTACAAATGGCTAGAGCCGTAATAAACTTACCCTTGTGAGACCCCCCCCCCCCCCCCCGGGTCTAACAAACAAAGGCAATTGACTACAGAAGTGAGACTATGAACCTAATGGAAGAGTTTCCTATTGCTTCCTTAGGGACACAGTCTCTTTAGGCCTCCGCCTTGCTCTCTAAGTTTGATCTCTCCCCTTTGACCAGAGCCCAAGGGAGGCCACCAGAGTCTCTGGCAGGGGAATGAAGAGCACATCTCCAACGGCATCTGGGCTACACCCGCCCTTCCTTCCCTCTGCTGCACCCCGACTCCAGCAGTACTCACGGGCCCCCTGCAAAGGACATGTTTCCCTGCTTCCTCCACCTAGACTGACCTCCCCGAATACCCGCTGAATCTATTAACCCCAGAAGGCGCTTCTGTAATGATTTGCTCCCGTGTTTCTTTTCCTGACCTTCCCTGCTTCTCAACCACATTCATCTTTCTACCCCTCAAGAATCTGGCACTGACTTGGGGCTGGCTGGCTGTTGTGTGAGGCGACCCAGGTCCTGGTTTGCTCATTCGGGCTGGTTTTCAAGCTATTGAACCTTTCTCGGCCTTAACTCCTTCGTTTAAAAATAAATCTCACCAATTCCAGCTCTCACGGTTCTGAATTAAAAATGAGGCAACGGTGGAAGTCCTGAACAAAACGCCAGGTGGTGGAGGTGGTAGGGAGGGGCACTCAGCTCGAAGGGGAGACATATTTATCTTAGTCTGCTCTGGCTGCCATCATGGAGGAGTATACACAGAAAGTTGTTTCTCATCTCAGTTCTGGATGCTGGAAGCCTGACCTTAGGATGCTAGCTGGATGCACCCTGGTGATCACTTCATGGCTCACAGACAGCTGGTTTCTTCTGTTCTCCCTTGGCAGAACTCTCTCCCGTAAGAACACAATCCTGTTAGATTAGGGCCCCACCCTCATGACCTCATTTAATCTTTTATATCCTACAGGCTCCAGGTATAGTCACGTGGGGCAGTAGGTCTTCAACATATGAATAGGGGCAACATTAAAGAAGATTCATAGCCAGGAAGAACCCTTCAGGCCAACCCCTCCCCCACCCATTTCACAACCACAGTCGGTGAATCTTGACTTGTAAACAATTTGCAGATGTCTCAATAACTAAAATGTTCACATTGTATATCCTATGGCTTATGAAGACTATTCCATCCATTGTTCCAGGCTCTCTTTACGGATTTCAGATGAGGAAATGAGACCCGGGTCTCATGTCTGGGTCCTCTACTTTCCGAGTCTTTCCACCATGCCAAGATCTCTCTGCCAGATCTACTTCAAAGGAACCCAGGGCTCTAAGACCCGGAAAGAACCAAGTCCTTCTACTATGACCACAGCTGAAACGGTCCTCTTGAAGTTGCTTCTTCCTGGGTCCCTTCCTCCTGTCCTGGTATTTTATGGTCTGAAGTAAAAAGCAAAACCAAACGATAACAAACAAAAACTATACATGGAATGACAAAAATTGTTTTGAAGAAAGAACATTACAAAGTATTAACATTTTATTACAATTTGAGGACAATTCCAAAGCACTCTGCACACGTTCTTAGTGCATTTCTTCCGGATGCTCCGTATAACCAGGACAACTGTAGATTTACTTGTACCTATTCGCTAAGATAAACATTAACTTAGTTTAGAAGCTTCCAAGTGTAAGGGCCTCTGACCTATAGGAGTTCACATTCCAATGTCAGTCTATTCTGCTCCTTGGAAGCCAGGGTCTGCCCCCAACACTGACCTTAATCCTGACCCATACCCTGGTAGCCGGAGACACAGTGGGGTCCACAAAACTCCTATACTCAAAATGCGCGAGGGTCATAAATGGTCAAAACCTTAAGGATGGGAAGATCTTAGCAGGGAGAAGCAGGGACTTGGGACCACCCACCCAGTGTACGGGCAAGGGCTGGAGGCCCGCGTTCCCTAGAACGCAAGACGATCCCAAATCCCGAGGGCGACACTTGCTTTGGCCCCCTGCGCTCCAGCCTTGGGCGGCATTTCCCCCTAGTCCCTTTCATCTGACCACGCCGGACCAGGATCCCCGGGCCAAGGTCTCCTCCCATCCCAGGAGGAAGGGCGGGGGACCCCCGGGAGGCTCGGAAGGCGCCTGGAGGTCAGGAGGCTGCACAGGGACCTGCCTTGCGTGGGACTTCCTCCAGCTCCTGCTTTCCTGGCGGGGCCGAGGGGGAGGGGAGGCTTCCTGCGCCGGCGCCCGCGGCGGGCCCCGGTGCGGCCCAGGCGAAGCGCAGGCCCGGGCTGGCCAGGCGCCGCGGGCGGGCGGGGGTGGGGCGGGGCCGGCCGCGGTCGGAGTTTGAGCCGCAGCCTCCGTTGCCAGGGTTACCGGAGCGCTCGGGCGGAGGGGGGAGGCGGCCGCGGCGAGGGGCCGGCGGTGCGCGGCGGGCGGGGCGGGGGCGGTCGCTGCCTGGTCGCCATGGGAACGGCGCAGTTATTTCCAACCCCCGGGCCGTGCCAGTGGCGCGCTGCCAGGGTGCGAGGGTATTGCAGGACAGCGGCAATCTGCTGCGGCCGAGGGCGTAACAATGCGCCCCTTCTGGAGCGCGGGCCCCGCGGGCAAGAGGTTCCCGCTGATCGGCGGGGCCGCCCCCCGCGCGGCGAGCCTCTCGCGGGCGCTCCCAGCTGCACGTGCTGCCCCCGCCGCCGCCCTCGCCAGACAAAGAGGGCCTTCCTGGGCGCCTTTCTTGGGAACCCCCTTCCCTAGCAGACCCTTTGATTCCTGTGCCTCCTGCCGTCTTCATCGCTCCCTTCTTCCCACCCCTCTCAGCTGCCTCCTGGAGTGCGGTCTTTTGTGCTTGCCACCTCAAGTTTGGCCTTCCCTCCAAAGCTGTCTTAACCAGGACTCCATCTGGCCCCTCCCCCAGTCTGTCTCTTTGGTAGCTTTGCACATTTGTTGTGAGGCCGACTGCTCCGTCTCTTTATGTTCCTCAGCTCCACGTTACCTTTTCTGCGGTCCTGCCCCCTTTATCGAACCTTCTTTCTATCCTCAGCCTCGCAAGACTCTTGCAGAAACTCTTGACATCTCTCCCGCTGCGTCTTCCCGCTTTTCCGTAGTTTTTCTCAGGGCCGGTGGGACAGAAAGATTGCAAATGCCCACCTAGGTTGAATCTTTTGCATCGCCCACCCTTTTCCCCCCTGCAACTGTAAAATCACTTTATTTGGACTCTGTGAGTGGCGCTATGGGAATCTGTGGGTCCTGTGGTCACCAGTCTCTTTGCTTGGAAATTCAAGTAAAGGTAACTCCTGGAAACCCGCCAGAGACTCTTGAAACACTCTGAAGGCTAAATATTTCTTACTTCATCCCTGCTTCTCACTTCCTGCTTTGTTTTGCACCCCATCTGTCTCTTCTGGACTACACACACACCTCTGTACTACACGCGTGCGCGCGCTCGGACACACACACACACCCCACATTGTTCATCCTTTGGCACCAGCTCTACAAGAGGAAAGGGCAGGTCCCCCTCTCCAGGAAGGAAGGTGGGGCAGGGTAGCGCCTGCAGGAAGGGAAGGAAAAAGGAGGGAAGGAAGGAAATGGCCACCAAAGAAGGTGGAATCTGTTGGGAGGGCTTTTCATTGTTTTAACTCCTTTCCTCTTTAGCTATGGAAAGTCAAGCCCAAGGCCATTCCAAGAGCCAAGGTTCTGCTGCCCTCTGCCAGGGCCCCAGTGGGGGCTCCCAACATCATGCCTCAAAACTAGACTAGAGGCCTTAAGGAAACCATAGACTAAAAGCAGACAAGGTTAAGGGATTGTGACACATTCTCTAAATCCTTTGAATCATATTCGAGTCCTTCCACAGCTAATAGAACGATGCCACAAAGAACATTCTGGGCCTAAGAGTGTCCCAAGCTATTCCAGGACACACAGAGACATAAATCAACACACCACAGACACAAAGCACCTGAGAAGTGAAGGTGGGCAGGTCAGAAATTCAAAGTTATCCTCAGGTCCATGGCAATTGGTAGGCCAGTCTGAGCTATATGCCGCCCTGTCTAAAAAATTCAAAAACAAAGCTGGGTGGTGGTGGCGCATACCTCTGATCTCTTATGAGTTTGAGGCCAGCCTGGTCTACAGAGCTAGTTCCAGGACAGCCAAGGCTACATCACACACACACACACACACACACACACACACACACACACACACACCACCACCACCACCACCAACAACAAAACCCTGTCTTGAAAAACAACCAACAAACAAAAGGCAAATGCTAGGCATAGCATTTAATCTCAGTGCTTGGGAGGCAGAGGCAGGCTGCTCTCTATGAGTTTGAGGCCAGACTGGTCTACAGAGTGAGTTCCGGACAGCCAAGTCTATGTAGAGAGACCCTGTCTCAAACAAACAAATAAACAAACAAACAAAACAAAACAAAAAACTCGAAAGAGGAAAATGAGGTGGAACTTGAGCCTGGAGGAGGCAGAGGTCTACATGACCAGAGTCCGGTGTATCTTGGAATTTGTGGAAGTATTTACATTCAAAACAATATTACCGGGGCTGAAGGGTTGTCTTCCAGAGGACCCAGTTTCGAGTCCCAGCATCTATATATAACAGCTCACAATTATCTGTAACTCCATCTCCAAGGGATTTGAAGACCTCTTCTGACCTCCTTGGACACCAGGCATGCATGCAGTACACATACATATACGTAGGCAAAACATTCATACACATAAAATAAAATAAAAATAAGTGTTTTTATTTTTTATTTTTTTGGTTTTTTCAAGACAGGGTTTCTCTGTGTAGCTTTGCGCCTTTCCTGGTACTCGCTTTGGAGACCAGGTTGGCCTCGAACTCACAGAGATCCACCTGCCTCTGCCTCCCAAGTGCTAGGATTAAAGGCGTGCGCCACCACCACCCGGCCAAAATAAGTGTTTTTTAAAAACCGATATGTTTATCTAGGTGTGTGGCGCTCCTGCCATAGGGCATTCATGTGAGGTGAGAGAAGAGCTTATAGAAGTTGGCTGTCTCCTTCTATCATGTGAGTCCTGGGGATTGAACTTAAGTCTCCAGAGTTTGTGGTAGACACCCATACCCACTGAACCATCTCATGGGCCCCACATATTTTTAATGTGTGCATTTCCTTTTCTACCTAAAGAGAGAGAGAAAAAAAAATCATAAGTAAAAGCTCTCAGCCTTAGAACTATGCTTCAGGTGAGGAAAATGTCCCCAACATTTTCTGAGGAGCCCACACATCTGCTCTTATAGAGACGCTGTACGACTTCACACAGAGTTTTATAGTGTATAAAAGGGCTTTCACGTACCTCATGCCAACCATTATCACCATGCCTATTTTGGACCCTTTCCTTCACGTATTTCATTTTCACATCTTAATTTTGGGTCCCGGTGGTCTAGGGCCTTGGGGGATGCTAGGCCTGAGCTATCATTCGACTTCACCCTCAATGTTCACTCAGTAACTAAGAAAATGCAGCCGTTCTGGAAATAAATATTTTTCAGTATTTGTAGGCCCCAGTGATACAGTGATAGGCATGCTGTCTATGTTAATGTTAGCTCAGTGGTCCAGTCCCCCGAGTGCTCAGTTACAGAGAGAAGAGATTTGCTTGTGATGATTCCTTCGCACAGTGTGTCTTTGCTACCCCGTTTATACAACACACTAATGGGTGAGGATTTCCCAGCCAGTTTGCTGGCTCCATTAACAGCAGCTTATTTCTTGAAAGCCTCGGAGGTGATAAAAATTGACCTGTGTTTTAGAAGACCTTGTCTGAAATCTAGTCCAAGGTTAACCTGCTGCTCTGTTCCTGCCTTCTTATCTCACCTAAACACTTAAAGCCTGGAGACAAAAGCTTGGCCTTGTTCTTTTCCCGTGTGTCATTTGAGGAGTTTTAGTAACATTTCTGGGGGCTGGGGAATGGGTCAAGTTTTGAGGGACCTAAAACTCTAGGGATTTGTGTGTGTGTGTGTGTGTGTGTGTGTGTGTGTGTGTGTGTGTGTGTATGTGTGTGTAGTGCTGTGGATTAAATTCCGAATGTTGGGCATGCTAGGCAAGTGTTTTTTTTTTTTTAACCATTGAGCTGAATCCACAGCCTCTTTAGGATCCTTTTTGTCTTGTTTTTTATTTTAGATTGCTTTCTCGTTGTCAGAGGATGGAATGCAGGTGTGGACAGTGGTCTGGTTGGAATTAGGACCAGTGTGAGCAGCACTGTGGGGCTTGGCTTTCCTTCCTACTGTCTCCCTTCTCCAGTGAAGGCAGGTGCTCTATTGGAAATCCAGTAGTCCAGCGATGAGTGGGGTGTGAACTAATGGTCCATTCTTCCTTCAGGACTCTGCAGTTTTCAAATATACATGGTGACCCAGCATGAAAGGAAGAGCTCTGGCTTTACCAGGGATTCCTCACATCTAATATTTATTTTGAGTGTGTACTTTATATGGTTGCTATGCTAGAAACCACGGGCTATTCAAAGATCCAAACAATGGGCTTTAAGATCTTTGTAGAGGCCGCTAGCACATGGGATAAAGTGAGGCTGGAAGGATTCCCAGCCAGATGAGGACTCCTGTCTACTCTTCCACCGACTGCTCAACCGAAAGCCAAAGAGTTGGCCTCCTTATTCTACTGCCCTTACGGATTCTTCCTTTTGACACGGCAGTCAGAGATCACTCACGACCATCTGGCTGCTTTGATCTTTAGGGGAGGGATAGAAAAAAGAAACCATAACTTGAGATAGAATGGCAGAGTGAGAGGCATTATGTCCGTCAGAGTATAAACCCTGAGTAAAGACTGAGCCCACCCTGTCAGCATATGCTGGGATAGAAAAAAGAAAACCAAGGGACATTCTGGTAGTGAGAGATGAAGGCAGGTAGGTCAGAAATTCAAAGTCATCCTCAGCTCTGTGGCAATTTGGAGGCCAATCTGGGCTATATGCCACCTTGTCTTAAAAAACCAAAACAAAAGAATCAGGAGGAAAATGAGGTGGAAATGAATGGGCCCCTGTAGGAGGAGGTAATGATGTGGATCAGACAGTCTGTCACTGAGCTCCAAGAAGAAATGGGGAGGGTTACCTGTTTTGGTTCTCTTTTAAAATAAGATGAGTTTGCTGAAGGGCCTGGACTTATGAAGACAGATGTGCTTTGTGGGTTCCTAGCAGGAGCCTAGGGGTGACGTTGATGGGTATTTATCCTGGCTGCCGTGGAAGACGATGAGGTCACAAACATTTGGGCAGTTTGCAATCAGCACGGGATCCTTTGCTCTTTGAATATAGGAAAGGAGTCCTGATGAACCCCAGTTTTTTCCCCCAGAACTGTGCTCAGCACCTCCCTCCTCTAGGTGTCTGTAGGACTTATTGGGACCTCTGAGTCCGAGACAGTGCTGAAGTGTGAGGGTTGAGGTGACACTGAAGGATGATGAATTCCTGGAGTCCCTCTTAAGGGTTCTGATTGGCTTTCCTGTTCGGGAGGCAGTTTCAGAGCACCCTGGGGATGATCTGCTTTATTGATTTATGTCTGTGTGTGTCCTGGAATAGCTTCTCTCTCCCACAGCTTGGGACACTCTCTGGCATCATTCTTTTAGCTGTAGAAGGACCTGAGTGTGGTTGGAAGGACTTAGAGAGCGTGTCACATTCCCTTAACCGTGTGTCTGCTTCTAGCCTACGGTTTCCTTAGAATCCCTGGTCTAGTTTTGAGGCATGATTTTGGGAGCCCTTGGATCCTAGTCTGCTGTAAAGAGCAGAACAATACTGCAGTCACAGTAAAGGGCACACCCCAAATTCCCTGAGATCTAGGACCAGGGGATGAGGTGGGAATAGTTGAAAGGAGAGATTCAAACACCAGGGTTTGAGTGAGTCCTGCTTTGGGGTACTGGCTATAGGGTGAGGTGCCCATCTACCTCTGTAGACCTGTACTGTGGCCCAGGTCATCTCAGGTACTGGGGAATCGGAGTGGGATTCTATTTTACTCTGAATTTGAGAATAGGCTGGGGTGTGTGTGTGTGTGTGTGTGTGTGTGTGTGTGTGTGTGTGTGCTGCTCTTGTGTGCATGCAGATCTTCTTGGGGGTCTGTGAAGAATGAGCAGAAGCCAGGGGCTCCGTTTGACAAGGGCTCTGCAGGGGAATTGCAGGATGCAGTTGTGAGCTGCAGGAAGCGCTTCTCCTGCCTGGATGATGGATGTGACAGGCTTCTGTGAGAGAGGCAGCCAGCTGCCAGTTGCTGCTTTCCTGGTATTAGCTCTTACTGATGGGTTCAGCTGGAAAGCCCTGGCGGGTATTATGCACAAGCCAAAGGAGGCCCAGAGGCACCTCACCTGAACCCACGGGCCCCAAGGGCCCTGACACTTATGAGGAAGCCCATGGAATACTACCAGCACAGCCAAGGCTGCAGAGGGAAAGGCTGGGATGGGAGCCGAAGAGATGGGATAGATGGAGAGCCGGATGCCTACCTGGTGCATGAGGTAGAGTGCCCAAGGGTGAGGTCTCATGCCCCGTGTCCCTCATCAAGCTTTGAGAGCGGAGTTACTGACACATGGCCCAGGCAGTTCTGGTCCAGCCATTCTTGGATATCCCCAGGTCTCCGAGCTTTCTCTGTGAGCCTCCTGCACATCCATCCCCACTTGCCAGCCTTTGTCTTGGGTGGTTTGACAGTTCATCCTTGGCTGAGATATTTAAGAGCTAGTTGGAGTCAGACTTAAATGAGGGCTCAGCTTGAAATCCAAAACTGCATCCAAGCTCTCTAGCAGCAGGCATTTAAGCCTTTGTGTCTCATCCCCACCTGCTTTTCTCTTGGTTTTGTTTTTCTCTTTCTTTCTTTCTTTCTTTCTTTCTTTCTTTCTTTCTTTCTTTCTTTCTTTCTTTCTTTCTTTCTTTCTCTCTCTGTCCCTCCCTCCCCCCTCTCTCTCTCTTTCTTTTTCTTTTCTTTTTTTAAAAACAGTGTCTCATATGGTCCAGACTGGCCTCCAATTCACTTTGTAGCCGCAGATGACCTGAAACTCCCAGCCCTCCTGCCTCTACTTTTCAAGAGTTGAGATTACAGGCATGTGCTCCCATGCCTAGCTTCCACTGCATTTTTAAAACACTATCCAGCATTTGTAGGTAGTGCCGGTCATCAACCGGGAATACTCTAGTTACCATTTTCCAGAGAATTCTGGGCTCTCACCAGTGTCTCTAACCCGTGCCGCCCTCTCTCCCCGGAACACTCTCATCTGTGCCTGGCTCGTCCCATGAAGCCTTTCAAAGAGCTTGTGTCTCATGTTTCCCAGAGGTCCTTTCCTGATGCCCTCTGCTCACCAGCCTGGAGGAAGGTGTCCCTTCTGTGTCCCCCAGAGGAGTGTGTGCAGGTCCCAGTGTCCGTCTGTGTCCTCCAGAGGAGTGTGTGCAGGCCCCAGTGTCCATCTGTGTCCCCAGAGGAGTGTGTGCAGGCCCCAGTGTCCATCTGCGTCCTCCAGAGGAGTGTGTGTCCGTCTGTGTCCCCCAGGAGTGTGTGCAGGCCCCAGTGTCCGTCTGTGTCCCCCAGGAGTGTGTGCAGGTCCCAGTGTCTGTCTGTGTCCCCCAGGAGTGTGTGCAGGTCCCAGTGTCCATCTGTGTCCTCCAGGAGTGTGTGCAGGCCCCAGTGTCCATCTGTGTCCCCAGAGGAGTGTGTGCAGGCCCCAGTGTCCATCTGTGTCCTCCAGAGGAGTGTGTGCAGGCCCCAGTGTCCATCTGCGTCCTCCAGAGGAGTGTGTGCAGGTCCCAGTGTCCATCTGTGTCCTCCAGAGGAGTGTGTGCAGGCCCCAGTGTCCATCTGCGTCCTCCAGAGGAGTGTGTGCAGGTCCCAGTGTCCATCTGCGTCCTCCAGAGGAGTGTGTGCAGGCCCCAGTGTCCATCTGCGTCCTCCAGAGGAGTGTGTGCAGGCCCCAGTGTCCGTCTGCGTCCTCCAGAGGAGTGTGTGTAGGCCCCAGTGTCCGTCTGCGTCCTCCAGAGGAGTGTGTACAGGCCCCAGTGTCCGTCTGCGTCCTCCAGAGGAGTGTGTGCAGGCCCCAGTGTCCGTCTGCGTCCTCCAGAGGAGTGTGTGCAGGTCCTGCTGCTAGTCTCTTTAATCGGATTGTGGCGATTCCATCCTTAGTCTCGCCAGCGGGGAAACACTTTCTTCTGGGCTTTCTCGGTGTTTAGCCGAGAGCCTGATAAGAAACTGGTGCTTGCTCGTTTGTTTAGTTGCTGATTGTCCATGTCCTCTTGTCCCCAGCACAGTGTAAGCTCCCTATGACCAAGAACTTGTTTTCCTCATTCTCTCTTAAACCTAGTGTTTAGTACAGCCTGCGACAAATATCTGTTGAATGAATGCATAGAAGTCACGGGCTATGATTCACTTTTTACTTCCCCTGGAGTGTCCTAGTGACCTCATGTGAGGTCCTCAGCATACCAGATGGTGCAGTGGGACATGTGTCCAGTGTTCATCGCACTTCTGATCTCTGCTGGGTTCTTTTCCAGGCTGTGCCGTGGTGCCCTGTCTGTGGAGGAGACCCAGCTCTGTGTATAAATCGTGAAGTACAAAGCGGTTAGGCCTTGTGAGCATGAGCCAGAGCACACGGATAGATAAATCCTATCCCCCTTTCCCTTGGTAGAGCCTCATTTTGAGATACACTTTGATTTTTTTTTTCTCAAATGGGACTGGAGAGATGGCTCAACAGTTAAGAGGTCGTGCTGTGTAATCGTGAGAACTGGAGTTCAAATCCCAGCACCCGTGTAACAAGCTGGGCATCCCCCCAAATGCCTATAATTTCAGTTCTAAGGGTCTGACACACCTGGCCTCCGCAGGTACATGCACCTCATTTCCTGTTCCTCTCTCTCTCTCTCTCTCTCTCTCTCTCTCTCTCTCTCTCTCACACACACACACACACACACACACACACATACATACACACACACACACACACACACACACACACACACACACACACACACACGTTAAACTTTAAAAAATGTTTTCTGGGCCGGGCGGCAGTGGCCCACGCCTTTAATCCCAGCACTCAGGAGGCAGAGCCAGGCGGATCTCTGTGAGCTCGAGGCCAGCCTGGGCTACAGAGCGAGATCCAGGACAGGCACCAAAACTACGCAGAGAAACCCTGTCTCGAAAAACCAAAAGAAAAAAACATTTTTTTTCTCAGATGGTTCTGTAGGAGGGGCAAGACCCTCAGCGTTGCCTGCCCTGGCTGTTCCCGTGTCCTGGCTTCACACCCTCAAAGGCAGTCCTTAGGAGCTTTCGTTCCAGGCTCTGCTTTGGGAGAAACTCGGCTGGAGAGGACCAGTTTCCACTCTGGGCTCCATCGCTGGTTCTAACTGTGCATCAAGCCCTTCGACCCCGCCTGCTTCTCTTTCCTCCGAAAAGTGAGTGCTCCTCACAAGTGGGTTCTGGGATATTCGGTCAGGGTCAGTCCCAGCCTGGACCGGAAGCAGGCGCTAAGGCGAGCTCAGGGGGCCTTTCTTTTCTTCTTCGCTGTTTCTGTAGCATGGCTCGGCCTCCTGGCTGGTGAGGCCTGGGGAGCAATGTTGTTAAACACAAGCCCCACTCTGGTGGGAAAGCCAGACCAGGAGCAAAGGGTGACTAGGCCGGATGACTCAGAGATTTGGCAACTGGATCATTCTTGGGAGCATTCTGTAAACATTGGTCAATAGAGTCTTGCGACATGCCTGGCAGGTGGGAGGCGGGGAGAAGCAAGGGTGTGGAGGATGTGGAGGCAGGGAGGAGGCCAGACTTGTTGCTCACAGAGGCCAAGGGTGACAAGTCTGAGATGTTCCCTCCAGCACACTGGCAGGAGACACCTTCACAAGCAGGCTGTGGTGATGATGAGTTCTCTTTCTGTCCCCATTTCTTTCCCACCAACCTCACAGAATCCTTTGGCTGCAGAGAGCGGTCCCAGAGTTCTTTACACCCCCTGCCCAGACACCTCATGCTCCGAACCCAGAGAATATCAGGAGTCCAATTTCCGGTCTTACAGGGGCTGGAACGAGGGTTTGGGGAGCAGGGCTCTGTTCAGCCTTCTCTTAGCTAAGATACTTGTATACCTCCTCAGCCTGCAGGTGTGGTTAGGTTCTGGGTGCTTTTTGCCCAGACGCTCCTGGGAAGCACGGGAAACACTCAGGAGGGGTGGGTGAAGTTTCCTGGCCTTTAGATATTACATCTCAGAGTTGTGAGGCCTCTGTGTGCTACCCACCATGGCTCAACAGTGAGAGATCACAGGAGATTCTCTTTCCTCAGCAGCCTCCATCATCCCAAGACAATCACAGAGAGAGGAGATTGGGGCAAGGTGCATGGCTCTCCTGCCCCCCAACACCAGTGGGCCCCTCCTCCCAGAGATACCTTCCTCTACCTCCAGGAATTGATTCCTGTCCTCCTGGGAACACCTAACTGGTGGTGCAGAGGGAAAAAGGGGGTCGTAACATATTGACAGCTAGACCTGGCTTCTGTGTCTGCTCTTCTGCCTCCCTGACCCCATCTCCCGCCTTCTTTTTTGGTGGCAGCTAGAGGCAGGAGGCCTGAGGTCTTCTCCCACGTGGCCAGTGAGTCACTGGTCATACTCCTGCCTTCAGGGGCCTTGTGGTCAGGTGCCTTGGAGACCCTTTGTTCTGCGCTTAGCTCACACTGATGGCCCCAGGGGCCTCAGTTCCTCAGTCGCTAGACAGCTACAGGCTATGGAGGCACTAGAGGAGTGAGCCAAGTATATGGGGACTTTCTCTCCAGGGGAGAGACAGTCACAGGCAGGGGAGGGGAGGAGGAGGAGGATGGGAACCGGGGAGGTGATCGGCAGGGAGAGAACTGAAAACTAAGTTGCCAGGGGATGGCATCCCTAAGGGGCAGTTCCAATGCCGGCACAGTCACTTCCAGATGAGCACACTAATCGTCACACATGCCTCTACGGCTTGCAAGTCGTCACAGGTGCGGGGCTAGCTTAGTCAAACTCCTTGAATTCCTCCTTCCCCCGTTTCCATCTCTTTCCCCCATCTCCACCCTCCATCCTATGGTCATGAGTGAATTGTGTCCTTCACCCCATGGTGGTTCTCAGAGTGTGGGGCCTGGGCCAGTGGCATCCGCGAATTAGCTAGGTACTGGACATGCAAAATACCCTGGCTCAGCTCAGAGCCAGGGAATCTGACACTGTCAGGATACAGCCCAGCCACCCTAGCTTATCAGGCCCTCAGAGGGATTCAGAGGCTCTCAACCACTGCTTTGTCACAGTGTCTGCAAGAGTCCAAAGGAAACCCTGTCCATAGCACAGAGGCAAGGGAGGTTTGGGTAAATGCTCTACCGAGCCAGGTTCCTGGTGAACAATATCATCCAGCCATTTGCAAAAGTGGCTGGAGGCTCCTGCCAGCCGAAGACAACAGTGGCATCCAGGAACGCTGAGCAGGCTGTTTCGGCTGACCCTGCTCCTGCAGGGGGGAAGGTAGAACTGCTCTTCTTTTCAGAGCCTTGAAAGTGGGAAGGGATGGTAAAAAGAGACAGAGAAGACAAGAAAGAAGCAGAGGGGAAATGACTTGTCCTTAAGTAGAGAGCTGCAGGAGGAATGAAGTTAGCTCAGGAGTAAAGACGTGGTTGGTGGGCAGCCTCTTCTCTGGAAGGGGCCCCGGGAATAGTGTCATTTGGTTTTCTGGGTGCTTCTGAGCAACAGTGCCAATGTATGGAAACATGGGGTATGGTAGAAGGGATGAGCAACCGGGAGAATCGGCATGGTGATGCAGGCCTAGATCCTAGTATTTGAGAGGCAGAGGCAGAAGGGTCCCAGGTTTCAGAGCAGCTACCAAGTCCTGAAAGATGAACAATTTGGACACGTTTGTTACAGCTTGAGGCAAGTCATTGTGGCCAAACTATACAACTGGAGTAGTAGTCGTATCAATTCATTTATCTGAAAACAATGCTGAAAAGGATAAGATGAGAAGACCCTTGTAGAAAAAAATCCTTGGAAGGTTAAACTGTTTGGTACCTAACAATGCTAGATGTGTGTGTGTGTGTGTGTGTGTGTGTGTGTGTGTGTGTGTGTGTGTGTGTGTGTGTGTGTTGAACTCGAAGTGCAAGTGAAATCAAGACAGTCTGGGATGTTAGAAAGACCAATGGAATAGAAGTCAGGAAGTCTGTATTCTAATTTCTATTTTACCTCTAGTCAGTATCATGACCAGGAGTCAGTTGCCTTCCCAGACCTTTAGGCCTCAGTTTCCTGATTTTACAATGGGAGCCCTCAGCTAGACCATGTTTAATGGCAAGATTTAGCCGCCTGTGGGTCCAGGCATTTGTACAGTTGGTCCTCAAGGTCTTGACTTTCAGGTGAGCTCCATGATCATCTTCTCTTTGCCTCATTGAGAGAAACCAAAGGGTGTGGGGGACGACGGCATACATTAGGATATTGTTGCTAAATCCGGGATTCAGACCCAAGGCATGAAAGGTGGAGACAGAAGGCAGAGCTGGAAGGCTGCGGGGAAGGGTGATGTATTCTCTGAGGCAATTTGCTGAGAGTCTGGGTGATTTTTTTTTTTCTTTTTCTAAAACCTCTGAAGCTTAGGTTGGCAACTCATAAACAAAGGAGTTCCCGAGAAAGGAAGGCAAGTGGCTGGCTTTATAGACTTCGGTCCTCCCGCCTCGCTGGCTTCACGACATGGAGATTTGAATTCCTTGTTTTTCTTTATCCCATCACACGTGACAACTGGAGACAAGCAGAAGGGAGGTTGCTTACACCCTACAGCGTCTCTCCCTCTCCCTTAGCTCGGCCTTATGCAGGCTCTTCAGAAGCATGGTGGAGGGTGGACCACTGCCTGCAGGGAGGGAAAGGAAGAAAGCCAGGGTTTCCAACTCTCCTGCATCCCAGGCATCATCTCTGGTCCTGGCCACCTGCCACCGATGCTCCCACCCAATCCAAGGGTGTTCACCCCAGCCTCACATACATTCTTTCTGTTCTTCCTTGTTGGGGGCCACTCACGACTCTGGGAAACAGATTAAGTGGTCAAACCGGTATCAGAGCACCCCAGGGCCCTGTGAGGCTGTAGCCTCCTTTCCTGGGAACGGCCTGAGGCTATTTTACTCCCTTAGTCAGCACTGGGCGGGAAGGGTGAGGGCCTGGGAACGGCCAGTGGCGTGAGCTTCTGTGGCAATTGTACCTCTGTAAACACAGTAATAGCAGGCCCAGGATTATGGTTGTCACCCCTGATAATTATCAGCTACAGTGCCTTTCTCCCTAGGTGGACCACACCGAGCTCATCACCTCACAGGGGGCTGCGGTGTGAGTTCCAGACTTCCAGATCCCTTCCTCCAGTTGCTAGGCAACTGAGAGCATGTGCCGGGAGCAGGGATCTCATTTAGGAAAATCTCCCCAGGTCTCCCAAATTACTGAAGTCTAAATTGATTGTTCTCCAAGTGAGGACCTTGCATGACTGACTGCTCCCCTGGGAAGGTCAAAGGCTGTTCTAAATGAAAGACAGGCTGGGTTGATACCAAGTGAGGGATCCAGCCTATGCTGGGGAGTGGAGTAGGGAGGCCACTATTTAGGGCTTGGGTCTGAAAATGTCATGCTGGGTCAAGGTTAATAGGACCCAGAGCAATAGTCCCTGTTGCATCCTTGTAGTTGGGATGAGAAGCAGCTGTGTCTATCTGCCTTGTCCTGGACAGAGAGGGCTTTGACGAGGAAGTTGGCTTGGTGTGAGCTGGCTTGTTTTGGTGGCAAGCCAAACGTGTGTGTGTGTGTGTGTGTGTGTGTGTGTGTGTGTGTGTGTGTGTGTGTTAGGGGGACAGACCTGGTATGTTTTGTTCCACCCCCAGGCTCCCTGGTACAGTGTGTGTGACCACAGGGAAAGGGAAGATTCGTGGAACTGCCTTGATGTCTTGCTGAAGGTGACATAATTTGGCTCTGCTCCTCCCACTCCAGCCTCCCACCGCTGACTGCACTGTGTTAGGCACCCTTTGGGACCCTATTCCTGAGATTCTTAGTTTCTGCATCACGTGGTGGGACAGAACTGTGAAGAAAAAGAAGGAGCAGGAAGTATTGGTCCTGGTTTCTGGTGACCTCGACCCACCATGTTTTTCTGGGTTTTTATTTTTATTTTGTTTTGTTTTGCTTTGTTTTAAAACAAATTCATGCTATGTAGCCCAGGCTGACCTTCGCTTCTATTGGCTTGTGTGTGTGTGTGTGTGTGTGTGTGTGTGTGTGTGTGTATCCACATGTGTATATATGTAAGGGTACATGTGTATGGAGGCCAGAAGTCAGTGTTGACTGTCTTCTTTTTAACTTGTTTCTTTTCTTTTTCTTTCTTTCTTTCCTTCCTTCCTTTCTTTCAGATGCCCACTGCTGTGCCTGGCTTTTTACGTGGGTGCTGGGGATTTGAACTCAGGACCTCATGCTTGTGCTGCAAGCATCTTACCCACTGAGCCATCTCTCCATCCACTCCTGTTAGATGTTTAAGAATATACCGTGTACAAGGTGGAAGTTCCTAGCTGTGAAGAGAAATCAAAGACAACAGCATTAAGATTGGTCTACACTTCCTTGCACTAAGGCAGGTGTGAGGGAGGGCCAGGAGGGAAAATGAGGAGCAGTGTGACCCAGTTCTTGCTCTCAGGGAGTTCACGCTCTGACCAGGAAGCCGTCACATGCTCTTCTGCAACTGCAGGTCCTTTTTCTTCCTGGGAATGAGCTGCTCACAACAGCCAGAGGTTGAGGCTTTGCCTAAGGTGGAGGCAGTAAGAACCAGTTTGTCTTCCCAGAGAAAGACTTGCTTGGGGCCTCTGCTCACCAGAATGAGCATGCTCAGATTGCCTGAGTCAGGCTGGGGAGTACCTCCTAGGCTGTGGAATCCCGCTCGGGCAAGTGGCTGTTGGGAGTGGACAGAGAGGCGAGGCGTTCCCAGGGATGGGAGCTGAGGAGGTGGATGTGAAAAGCTCCTAAAAGGGTGGCTGGGTGCCAGCTGGTCCTGACCAGTTCTCCACCTATTGCCCCGAGGAGATGGCGATAAAAAAAAAAAAAAAATTGCTCAACCGCTTATGGTCACTGTACTTAAAGATTTGTCAGAGATCATCATGGTCACCTTCATTCGTATTCAACAAGTGTGACCCAGATGCCCTTCACATCTTTCAAAACCATCTTCCTACTTCCTATCTCTGCTTTTCATGCCACCAAACATCTCTCTCTCCCACTCCTGGGTCACTGGCTCAGTCCAGGCAGTAATTCGTCCGGTCGTCACAGTGACCTCCAGACTGATCTCGTGTGGAGACCTCTCCGTCTTCTCTCAATCTGCTGTCAAAGGGTGCCTCTCTGGGACCTTCAAAATAAAAGCAAAACCAGTATTTTCAAAGAAAGACCCCCGGAAGCTGGCCCAAGCGCATTTGTGGTGCCTCCTCTCATCCGGTCTTCACACAGACGACTCCTGTTCCCAGCACAAGACCCGCAGTGTGTCACGTGCTTCCTCACCCACCCTTGGCTCAGCTGCTTCTTTCTTTTGCCAAACTCCTCTTGCGGCCTCCCCGCCGAACCCAGGTCCTCTGTTTTTAGTCAGCACTTTCAGACTCCCTGGCTGACGGTATTGCCTTCCCAAAGCTACCTGTCTCCACCGCAGCGCGTGAGTCTCTGATGACTAAACAGGAAGTTACCTCACGCTTGACAAATAACCAACAAGCGGAGTTGGTGTTTGACAAAGGGATAGCCTTCAAAAATAGCATTTTAGGGAAGGAGATGCAGAGGCATCTCAATTACAAAAGAAACTTTACAGAGCTGTGTGTACATGTTATGCAGTTAGTGTTTGTTGAGGCCAACTGTGAGCTGTGTAGGGTCCTTGCGCATGTCAGGTCACTTAGTCAACAGCCGTGTGGGACTGGGTGGTTCAATAATGCCCACTCACAGTGACTGTGGCACCTATGGTTCAAATCCAGGCAACTGCTCTGCTCCGTCCACCGCCTCCAATCGTCTCCCCTGGTTAAAGCAGCCTTTTCAATGCATAGATTATCTTTTGGATATTCGGGTGATCTACAAGGACTAATACAGTGGAGGGAACAAGGGCTAGGGATCCAGAAACAAGAGGATGTGTAATACAGGTGACCTCAAGACCCATCGATAGCTCGACCTGCTGGAGTATAGGGCCTGCTTCTGTCACACCTTACTGTAACTGTCTTTAAGCTCCATTCCTGAAGTTGGATTGCCTCAAGCTGTCTTAATGCTGAGATCTCTGTGACTCTACAGTGTATGGGGATCAGGCACATTGGGCCTGTGCTCAAAAGGCCGTCATCATCAACATGGAGAGAAAGAGAAACAGGGCTGCCTGGAGTAGGAACGCCTGCATTCATCACTCTCTTTACTCTAGCAGAGCACCGGGTACCAGCTGGGACTCGGGGACAAGACACAGGTGAAGGAATGATTGGGTGATGTCCAGAATAAGACCTTTTCAGGAAGAACTGAGGGTTTTCCTTCTTAGGTACCCATCCCGAAAGTTGTTTAATCCCAAGACATTCCAAGTACTCCATCAACTCTGTCCTCCTCCTCTGCCCTCGTCCTTCCCAGTCTCGGCCCACTGGGATGTTAGCATCCCTCTCTCCCAAGTTCTTGAGTTCACCTCAGGAATAATTTACTGCGATTTTTACCCATCAAACATTACTAGGTATTTTCTCTGTGCTGAGCATAGGTGAGGCTCCACGGGAATCAAGAGGATGAGGACACGTGTCCCGTATTTAGGAGTTCATGGGTAGTGAGTGGGGCAGCCATTGGGAAACAGGTGGTTACAGTGTCATTTGATGGGAGGTGAGGGGCATCCAGTAAAACCTGGGTGGATGAGGTTCAGGGAGTTTCTTGGAGGAAGTAACAGCTAAACTAAATGCTGAGTGCTTATCAGCACCACTGAAATCAAATGCCTCCTGATAGTTCAGGCCAAAGGCATCTATCTACCTTGCTTCACCTTAGTCACAGCCCTGGTTCTCAGGATAGGTAGAGGTCGGTAGCAAAGGTGAAGACGGTGTTGGTGAATAGCCAGGAAGAGCATTCCACACCAGGCAAAGCCATCTGTGGCAGAAGGCAGAGTCAGTGTTCCATCGTTCCTTCATCTCTGGAGAGTCAAGGTACGTGTGGGGTGCCTGCTGGTGCCTGAGCCACACCCCCCAGCCAGATCACTGTCCTTATTCCCCTGATGTCACCAAAGCTCTTGTTGGGAGACAAGGTAGAGTTATAGGTAATTGACGCTAAGAATCATAGGTTTTGATATCTGTCGTGGTACTTCTCAACGTACCCACCAGAGCAAAACAAAAACCAACCAACCACCAACAACAAAAAAGCTGGTACTTGGAGCAAGGCATTGTTCTAAGCCATTTAAACGTATGAGCTCAGGCGGTTCTGTGGAGCTCCTGTCAGGCCAGTTCTGTAGACGAGGGGACTGAAGTTCAGGGATTCTAGTGCTGCGGCCTCACAAGCCATACACACCACCACTGCAGCATCCTTGTTGGTGACAGCTGTGAACAAGAGGGAGAGTAAATACCTTTCGGGGTGCTTAGAGCCGTGACTACAGGAAGACTCGTGTTTCATCTTAAAAATCCACGTGCAGTTTGCATATATTGCAAAATAAAGCCCCTATTTGTTTCATAAAAGCATCACCTCTGACCACGTAACCAAGTAAAGCTGCTGCTCAGGAGAAACGGGCAGGGTGCCGTTTAGCCGGAGGTACTGAGGAGTGTCCTTAGGGACAGAAACCGCAGAGGGAGAAGCCCAGACAGGCACAGGTTGGGGGTTGGAGGACAGGCTATCTTCACCCATCGCCCTCTCCCTGTATCTATACTCTCTGAAGCCGGGGTGTCTGCTGCGACCGGTGAGCTTTTCCTAGATCGCCTTCATCATGAAGGTCTCCCACCAATGACTGTTCCCTCGCCACGGCCGCTGGGTTCTCCAGGTGATGGCGGCTGATGCGTCTCTCTCCCGTTCCCCCTCTTCCTCTCCTTTGGTTTTTCTTCTGTAGGCAGCCTCCTAGAGGGTCCTGGGAACCCATGTGTCCAAGATCAGACTCAGGCAACCTCTTTCACGTGAACTCACATTTCATTCCCTTCATTTTCCCACGTCCTCTGTTTTCTAGATGTTTGCCCATGTTGAGCCAAGGCAGAACTCCCTTGAGTGGTATTAAAAACTAACCACCACCACAGAACCGACGTTTCTTTCCTTTTAAAATTATTTTTATTATTTTACGCATGGGTGTTTTGCCTGCATGTATGTGGATGCACTGTGAGTGTGCATGGTGTCCAAGAATGCCAGAAGAGGCATTAGATCTCCTGGGACTGGAGCTACAGACAGTTGTGAGCTGATGTATAGGTGCTGAGGCTCGAACCTGGGTCCTCCGAGAGAGCAGCCTATGCTCTTAACCACTAAGCCATCTCTCCAGCTCCCAGAACCAATTTTCCTAAAGACAGTGTTACATGTATCCTGAAGTAGCTTCAGCCTTATTAGGTAGCTGTTGTTGACCTTGATCTTTCGATCCTCCTCCCCCAGGGCTGGGGTTACAGGTATCAACACATGTTTTATGTAGTGCTGGAGGCTGAACCCAGGGTTTTGTACATGCTAGGTAGATACTCCTGTCAACTGGGCTACATTCCCAGGCCCCAACATTTCTTTCTTTACCCTTCCAATTTCTGAAGATATTTCTGTCCTTAGACAAGCCTTGGCTGTCCCCTTTATGCTCCAGACCTTGGGTGCCATCTCCCACCGCTGCTCAGCTTTCACACCGCAGGTCAGGCTGCCCGGCTTCCCTCTTCTCTGACGCTTTCAGCTTTTCACTTGAGTCTTCCCAGCATTGACTGTCCCTTTAGTCACCCACTGGGTCATTAGTGAGCACCTGCTATTGGCGGGTTCGTTCCAGGAAGAAGGCTGCCACGAGGAAGGGGGCCAGAGTATCCTGTGACATTTCACAGTGACCAGTAAAGACAGATGAAACAATTAGAAAAAAAGACGTGTGTGTGATGAGAATAAAATCATACACAGAGTGACAAGAGCCCAGGTTAGGAAAAGGCTGGAGGGAAGAAGAGGAGGCCAGTGTGGCCAGTTGTGTGGCTGAGGGGAGGGGAGGCCCAGAAGAGGCAGGAGTGGAGCCGTGGCTAAAAGGGTGGCTGGTGGCTGGCACTGGTTACCTCGTGGAAAGAGAGAGAGAGAGAGAGAGAGAGAGAGAGAGAGAGAGAGAGAGAGAGAGAGAGAGAGAGAGAGAGAGCCAGAGAGCCAGAGAGCCAGAGAGATGCAGAGAGAGAGTGTGGGCTTTTAGGCTGGGACGCTGATGATGTAATAACGCACTGGACAAGACACCCGCCCCCCCCAGCTGCACATATACAGAATCCTTACAGTGACCAGATCACATAGTCTCATTTGCTCAAAGGAGTTTGATTTTTCTTCTCTTTGCTGCAGAGGAGCATAAACAAAAGAACTTCCCTGGCTGGTGTGAAGACGGGTGCTAAGGACCTTGACTGGGAACGAGGAGAACTATTAGGAGACTGTTAGAGTGCGTGCCCCAGGAGAGTGGCAGTGGAGGCTTGGAACGTGACCCTGGGAATGAGGGCAACGGAGAAGGAGAGATAAATAGACCTGAGGTAGGTCTTAGGAGCAGCCATGGCAGGATAGAAAATGCTCTAGTGTGGGATCCCGGGACTCAGTCCTGGGCCCATCACTCACCAACACAGTCCTCATTGATAAAATGAAGACAATGGCCCCCGCCCTCAAATTCTGAGGGTGGAGAGGTGAATCGGGTGGTGCCCCCGCCCCCAGCATGGTGTCCATGGTGCATGTTATTTGGGTGTGGGGGGCCTACCCATTTCTTTGTGGGAGGCTCGCTCCCACTTTTTCCCCCAGGGTACTACTGAGGAGGGAGGAGGGAGAAATATTTAGATAGAGAGATACAGGGGGAGAGAAACAGATAGAAACACAGGATAGCCTTGGGAGGGCCTGGGTCATTATCCACCAGTCCCTTCTGTCTATTCTAAAGGGCTTTTTATAGGAATGCCAAGGGGTGGAGCAAAAGACCTCCCCCTAGCACAGCCAAGTGCAGACCCTTCCAGTCACCTCGCAACCAAGCATGTGGCCAAGCAATCCTCTAATGCAGCCCTGCTGGAGTAAAGCAAGGTCAAATCTCACTAGGAAACCTTTGTGGGCCTCCACATTTGGGAGAACGCCAGCAGGTTTGAATGTGTTCTGAACAGGAAGCTCAGAACAGCACAGCTCAGCAGGCATTTCCCGGACTCCCCTGAACCCAGCGTTTCTCTGTGCAACAGCCCTGGCTGTCCTGGGAACTCACTCTGTAGACCAGGCTGGCCTGGAAACCACGGAGATCCACCTGCCTCTGCCTCCCAAGTGCTGGGATTCAAGGCGTGCGCCAACATGCCCAGCTCCTCTTCTTTATTGGAAGTTGAAAAGGAAAGATTCTAAGGCTTAAGGTGACTTAAAATTGGCTCTGTCAACAATGAAGGGTGCAGCTGGGGGCCTTTCATTGGCATCCAAGCGAGACCGTGGGCGATGGGTTGGAGCTGGCGGGTGCCCAGTGTCTGTGCGAGAGAGTGACCTGAGAGGTGATGGTGACTGGCCAGGGCAGGAAAGCCCCACCTCAGGGCTGAACCTGTCACTGTGCTAGGGGCAGTTGGTCTCTGTGGCTTTCAATGTCAGCCCCTTAGTGGGTCAGGGAAAGAAGAGGAGGAAGAGGAGGAAGGACAGTTTGCACAAAGGCCAGGCTTCTAGAAACTCAGCCTGGCTGGATCTTGACCTTCTGTGGGTGGAGCAGGTCGATTCCCAGCCCTTTCCGTGAAAGTTCTAAGAGCAGAGGTCCCAGCCCTGGAAATCCCCGGCCTACACTGGCCTGTGGCCTAGTTTGCCCTGTAGCCCTATGAGAGCTAGCTGGCCTAGGGACAAGGTACACAGACATTTATTAGGACCTGAGTCAAAGGTCAGTGGAACAGGAGAGTGAGAGTCTGTTGTTGATCTCTGAATGTGGACCCTGGACTCTCAGGTCTAGAAGGAAGTGAGAGAGCTGATGTCAACAGGGAACCTACAGCGTGCTGGTGGCAACATGCCAAGTGTCTATATATAGCACACTGTTGGACTCCAACTTCATCTCCTCTTTTCTTCCTTTTTTTTTTTTTTTTTGAGAAAGGCTCTCACTATGAAGCACAGGCTGGTCTTGAACTCGTGATTCTCCTGCACCAGCCTCCAAAGTGCTAGGTGCTAGGATTACAGGTGTGTCATCCCCCTGTCTCTCCATTTCTCTTCCCTGTCCTAGGCCACTGAGGCTCTGAGTGTCTTTCTCTCTGTCCTGGGTGGGTGTTGCTGACTGACTTTGCCCAAATGACCCTGGAGGACTCTGGTGGTAGACAGGGGAGTGTCATGTGGGAAAGACCTCACTAGGTTGTGCTGCGTGTAGCAGGCTTGGAACCTTCCCTCTCTACTCTGACGCTTTCCCGAGGGAAGCCAATTTCTAGAAGATTGACCTCTCCGAGATTCAGTTTCTTTGTAAAATGGGGTTAACAATTCTTACCTTGCTGGTCTATTGTAGGATTAGGAATTTTACTGAATAAATGATAGCCACTAACATACACAACATAAGCTGGATAAATGATAGCCACTAAAATACACCACATCGTTAAACCATCTTTTCATGGCATTTGTGGAGGGCTGGCAGCCTCTCCGACACCTCTCTATCCCATAGAAATTGCAGTCCTCCAGCCGCTCCTCTTCACCCTTGTGGGAAAAAGCTGTGTTCTGACAGGTCCCAGGGCCCATGCCCATGATGCCTGATGCTCAGACATGTGGTAGCATCCTTTGCTTTTCAGCTGGCAGGCATGGCCCCCTTCCTGGGCTGGCCTGGTGCTGAGGACTGGCCCTGTGCCCTGCTCCTCTGCCAGCTGGGCGGCTGGGCCCGCAGCAGCTTGGACAAGCTTGAAGGCCCAGCAGGGCCTCTGTGAGTGGCAGCCTCCCTGAGCCCTCTGTTAACACTGGGCCATCTGGTGCCTCTGTCCCCTTTTGTGTGCCTGGGGTGGGGTGGCAGAGGCAGGAAGGCAAGAGAGGAGGGGACAGGGGATGCCATGGTCAGCTTTCTTCCCAGTTGAAGGAGGACGAGTCTGAGGGAAGCCAGTCTTGAGAAGGAGGTAGCCACTGCAGACTCAGGAAAGACTAGGCAGGGTGGGGATGGTGTGTGTGTGTGTGTGTGTGTGTGTGTGTGTGTGTGTGTGTTTCTATAGAGTCTTGATAGATGTGAGGAAAGGAAGACAGAGCGGGATGCAGGAACAAAAGCTGGATGGGGAAGAAAGCATGGCGCAGAGCAGGAATGGAAGACACCAGAAAGCTATGAAGGGACCTGGGGACATGACCTAGTTGGTAAAGTGCTTGATACATAAGCAGGAGGACCTGACTTAGCACCCATCTGAAAAGCTGGGCATCCTGTGTGCCCGCAATCCCAGCACTGGGGAGTAGACCCAGGAGGACCCTTGGGGCTCCTTGACTAGTCTAGCTGAACCGGTGAGCTCCAGATTCAGTGAGGGAGCCTGCCTCAAAAAATCAATAAGGGTGGAGAATGAGTGAGGAAGGCGCCCCACATCATCCTCTGGCCTCTACATTTGGGAACGCATAGACATGCACACCCCTGCCCTAAGAAAACCGTGAAGTGGAGGCGCTAGCAAGTCTCTAAGGGAAAGGTTATGTGGCTGCCCTCTTTCTGCCCAAGGAAAAGGGAAGTGAGAGAGTATGGTTGGGGTCCTTCCCTGTTTAGGCATAGGGGAAAGAAGGTGGCTAGGACCTGTGGGTAGTCCTCCATTAGAGAAGCCTGGGGTCCCAAGACCTCCATCCTCAGCTCCGGCTTGGGTTCCTGTCACAACTGCTGTTCGCTGTGGATGTTAAGATCTGTGGGAGTCTTATCCCAGCAAGAACCCTCGGGAGGGCTGCAGTCTCGGGGCTGGGGAGAAAAAAAAAGTGCCCCCGACAAACATCCGTCCTCTTTGGTGTGGTGCCCAGGGCATTGGAGGCTGGGGTGGGCTTTGAGGACCTTAAGCTTTGGGTCTTCACAGTGGTGTAGCATGAGTAACAGTTACAGGTACAAAGAACCATTGATGACAACAAGATCCCCGCTTCACATTTCTCTGGAGCTGTTGGAATTGGTCTCCTTTTCTGTGCCCAGTAAACACTTTTCTTGGGAGCTGCACCAACTGACCTTGGGTTGGAAGCATCTCTTCCTGAAGATAGTGTTCTCAAAGGCCACTCGGAATTACGCTCCCCTCGCCGGCTGGGTTTTCTAAACAGCACCTCACTCTGGGCTGCACCTGTCTGAGGTGTGGTAAGCCCTTTGGATGCCCTTGAAGAGGCCCTGCCATGGAAATCAGCATCTTCCTTCTGGTCCCATCTGGTCACCATCGCTGTCCCTGGGGCAGGGAATCTCTTCTAAACTGATTCCCGATGGAGCTGCCGGGGGAGCACATGAGGCCGTGCTGGAGCTGAGTGTGATCGATTTGGCGCATGGAGAGTCGTTTGGCGTCAACCAAGTCCACAGGTTTTTGTTTTGTTGTTTTGTTTTCCTCCCACCATTACAGTCACCTGAAGAGCGTGGGTTGGAAGCTCTAGGGGACACTCTACAACTCTGACGGTGAACCGGGGGTGCCCCAACCTGCTCCCCAAATGGGCAAGTGTGTTGTGGTTCCAGCCCTGCCGAGCCTTGGAGGGGACCGCAGTGTGAGCGGGGAGTGCCCCTTGCCAGAGTTGTGACCTTGAGGAAGGTCAGACTGCGGCTCAGAACATCTTGAAGGTCACCAGATGAAGCTGAAAACGGACAGAGCTTAATAGGTAGGAGATGCCCAGTCGCATGCGTCTACAGACAGGCTCACAGCTGGCTAACTGGAGCCACCCGAGGTAGGCGTGAAAGTGACCTTCATCAACTGCTACTTATTGAGTACTTACGACTTGGGTGTTGTACCACAGATGGTCACAATTAGTCCCGCCAACCACCTTGACAGGCACAAGTGAGGAAAGCATGGTCCAGAGAGACTAAGGCATTTCCCCACTAGCACATGGCTAGTAGAAAATGACAGTCACTTTTTAAACTGTCACCAAGGGAGGACAAAAGCTGGGTGCTTTCCAGAGAGCTGTACTCCTGCCGGCCCGATGGGAATGGAGTAGAAGGAGGGGCATGGGTGTTGGGGTGCTGTTGGAGAGGGTCAGAACTGGTAGAAGGAGGAGCATGGGTGTTGGGGTGCTGTTGGAGAGGGTCAGAACTGGTTGCAAGATGAGTCCCAGGGTTGAAAATGCTGTGAGTAGCAGGCAAGGTTGAGCGCTTGCCTAGCACATACGAAACCCTAGATTTGACACCCCAGCACGGTATAAACTGGGCAGAGTATCTGCAAATCCAGCACTTGAGAGGTGGAGACAGGAGAATCAGAAGTTCAAGGTCATCCTCAGCCTTATAGTGAATTCAAGGTCCAAGTGAGATATATGGGTCTCTGTCTCAAAAAGAGGGAGGGAGGGAGAGAGAAAGAGAAAGGGGGCATGCCATCTCTCCAGCCTGAGCAGGACATTGATGTTTGGAAAGCTGACATGCATTTCTTTTAAGTGGAGAAAATAACAGGCACAGAATCACAGGGCGGGGCTGACGAGATGGCTCAGTGAGCAACAGTGAGGATCTGAATTTGGATCCGAGCCCACATCAAAAGCTGGGAAGGGCTGCACCTAAGCCTGGCACAACTCCAGAGCCATGGGGGGCAGAGGCAGGAGAATTACTAGAGCTTGCCGGTTGCCAGCCTAGCTCTAGCTCTAGGTCCTGTGCAGGCCCTTTCTCACAGGAATAAGACACCTGATGTCCTTGTCTGCTGACTTCCTTGTGTGTGCACACACACACACAGACACATACACGCAAACACAGATACACACAGAGACACACACACAGACTCACACAAACACAGATACACACACAGAGACACAAACACACATAAATACACACAGACACACACAGAGACACACATATACATAGACACACACAGACAGACACAGACACACATACACAGAGAGACACATACACGTACACATGAGACACAGACACAAACATCACACACAGACACACACAACATGAGACACAGATATACACAGACAGAGAGACATACAGACACACAAACACACACATATATATATACAGACATACACACACAAGACACAGACACATGCACAGAGACACACACACACATAGACATACAATATGAGACATACACACACACACACACACACACACACACACACACACACACACACACCCGAGGCCCCTTTCAGACTGTGGGCAGAACACAACATGGAGAGAGGCTGTTGGGGGCTATTTTGTGGTTCTTGTTTCTTCTGTAAGGGTGAGATCCAATGAAGCACGGATGAAGAGAGGCGTGCGCTTGAAGCTGTCCTGCCTGTCAGTGGCGGGGGAGGGGACCACTAAAGGAGAGAGAGAGAGAGCATGGAGGCCAAGGAGAAGGGTGCCGTGGAGGGGTGTGCGAGGACACATCCACAGAGACATTGGTAGGCTGGGGTGAGTAGGAGGGATGACACATGACTGGAGCTGGCTGGGCGGGTGGTGGGGTTATTTATAGAAATGAGGAAGTCACTGGCAGGAGGTGTTTTGGGCAGGGGAGGGGACAGGAAGGGGAAGGAGGGGAGCAGATTCAGTTTGGGAGCACACATTGGTGTCTGGACACCTAAGGCGTGCCGGTCAGCCGCAGGGGTCCCTGACTGTTAACCTCAAGCCTTCTTGAAGAGGATGTTGGGTGGCCTCACTATCTGAGGTGCTGGGTGGGCTCCCTGTTGAGGATGCTCGGCTCTCCACGAGTGTCTCCTGGTGGCCTCAAAAGCTTGAGTGTTTTGGGAGGTGTGGGGTTGTCATCAGCCGGGACTTAGAGATGACAACGACAAGGCCACCTTGCCACCAGTCCCGCTCTGTTGGTCCTTTAGACCTTCCGAGAAGTCACAGTGGCAGCCTATCCTTAGAGGCTGCTCCCAGGAGGAGTCTTCACACAGACCCAGGAAGGCCTGCTCCACCTTCCCTCATCCTTCACCACCCTGCCCCGGCACCAGTAGCAGAGTTAGAGCCCAGCCACAGGACCAGGGGAGACATTCTGGCTCACGAGGCCGGGCAAAGCTCTGCCAGGGAGGAAGTCAGGACCCATTCATCCTTCCCCTGAGAAGGGAGCTGTCTGGATAGCCATGAGTCCCCGATCCTCCATTCACCAGTTCTGGACCCTTTAATCATTCCACAGGGACAAACACTATGTGATTTTTAAAAAAAAATTAGAACTAGGTTAATTCCAAGTTTTAGGTGAGAGATGGTTCCATGAAGAAACAAATCACAAAGGAAATAAGAGTCACTCAGTCAATCTTTTCAACCAATGGCTGCGACAGCTGTGCTCACGTGGCCCCAGCCCTGACAGATCAAGGGCTAGGAGGGTGCTGATGTTGGTGATGCTGAACAAACACACCACAGGAGGAACCATACCTCAGGTTTTGGGAACTTGAGGCATCATTCCAGAGGAAGTGATGTCTCAACTAAGGAAAAAGATGAGCCCGAAACTGTCCAAGAAGGGGAGTGAGATTGCTGTGGGCCACAGGAACACCAGGATCCATGGCCTAATGGGATGGGTTCCAGCTCCACCATGACACCAGAAGGCCACTCTCTTGAGGGAACCAGGTGTTCAAAGACGCCGCCTCAGTGGGACTCAACTGGGAGTGTGCTTAGAATCACATGGGAACTAAGAAAAAAAAAATCCCCAAACCCTAACCCAATGCAGCCATCAGGCTCCACCCACCCTCTGACATTCTGGTTTGCTGGGTTAGAAGAAAGAAGTTTGCGCGTTGGCAGAATATAAAGATCCCCTTATGACGCTGGCGTGCTGGGCTGGCTTGGTTTATTTCATGTTCAATTTGACGCAAACTAGGGTCATCTGGGAACCTCAGTGGAAAAATGTCTCCATTAGAATGTCCTGTAGGTTGGCCAGGGGATGGTGGCTTCTGTGAGTTCGAGGCCAGCCTGGTCTACAGAGTGAGTTCCAGGACAGGCACCAAAAACTACACAGAGAAACCCTGTTTTGAAAAGAATGTCCTGTAGGCAAGTCTCATTTTCTTTAATTATTGGTGCGAGAGGGGCTCAGCCCACAGTGGGCCTCTAGAGCCAACCCCTGGGCAGGTGGTTCTGGGAAGACTAAGAAAGGCAGCTGAATGTCAGCCGGGAGAGCAAGACCACACGCGCAGTAGTTCCCAGTGGCCTCTGCTTCAGTCTCTGCTTCCAGGTCCCGGCTCTGACTTCCCTCAACGAGGCACTGCGATGTGGAAGTGTAAGCCAAGTAAACCCTTTCCTCCCCCCAGTTTCACTTCATCCTTTGTTTATCATAGTGATGGAAAGTAAGCCAGGACAGGTACAGGCTGAATATCACCAGTCCCTGCGGGCCTGTTTGCAGACTTTTGCTAGCGTACTGTTCGGTTGATCTTCCATGGCACAAAGACTGGAGTTCCTTGTGGAGTGACCGGCGGGGAAGAGCAGTGGTTCTGAGGGTCAGTCTGCCTGGGTTTGAGCCCCTGGCTCCGTTCCCCTCCTTTCCCACCTCCCCATTCTTGGCTGCCACCTTGAACCAACCCCTGTGTCTTTTCCTGTTACCGGTCTTATCCTTGACCCTCCTTCAGGGGAGACAAGAGACCTCTTCTGTAGCATCCAGGTGGGCCCCAGGCTCTGCTCCAGGCTCAGGTAGGCACTCCTTCACTCGGTACTTTAGACGAACCCCACACTTGTGACGCTCCCCCCCCCCCCCCCCTTTCATGCTTCCCTTCCTGGGATGGCTTCCTCACTTGCATCAAGTTCCTCTTCTTGTCCATGTGTCAAGACACCTGGATTAAAGCGACTTGAGGTAGGAGCGGATCGTTTCGGCTCCTGGTTTGAGAGGACATGTTCCACTGCGGGACGGAAGTGTGAAGCAGCTGGTCACATTGTGTCCACACTCAGGATTCCGAGAGAAGAAGGCATGGGTGTTAGGAATCTGCGCTCCGGTCTCCCTCCTCCCACTCCAGACCCCGCCCCTCAGAAAGCCCGCCAAGTGTTGGCTCCTCCCCCAGGGTTGCTCAAGACCACACCTACAGGGTATTTAAGACCGATCACCAGACCTGCCAGGTGATTTTCTCTCCTGTCTCCGAGAGTCACTCGGGAGTCGCTTTGCTTATATTAATATTTTGTTTATTAAATCTAGTCTTATTAATTCGGCTTGATTTGGCTTATTGCTTCGGCGGAGGATACCCAATAACCGGGGATCCAATACTTAGCAGCGGGCGCTTATTGGCTTCCTCCTTTCCCCCTTTCTACAGGCCCTAGTCACGGAATGGTGCCTCCCCCAATCTGGCTAGGACTTCTCTCCTCAGTGTCTGGAAACACTCTCACTGACACATCCAGAAGTGTGTGTCCTAGGTGGTTCCAAAGCCGATGAAATTGCTAGTGAGGATTAACCATTATACTGCTTTTTCTGTGGGAATGTCCTACGATCCTCCACCGAGCTTAGGGGTGACCCCAGGAAGTTTATTATGTGAATTACGGGCACTTGGCTCCTAGCATGCCCTGTAGCCTCTGCCCTGTGTGCCAACAGACCGCACAAGCCCAGGCCTAGAGCCCCCAGCACTCAGTAAACGAGGACATTGTAATTCTCCAGGCGACCAGAGACTGTGAAAGGACACTCTCCACATGGAAGGCCATTTAAACCACAGGTTTGGAAATGGGGCCTCATGTTTTCTTCTGCTTTGTAGTGACGCACACTTCCATGGAGGTTGTGTGTAGGAAATGGGCGGGAGACAGCAGTGTTGTAACTATCTTTTTTTGTCACCTACCCCCCAAGTCCTTGTGTCCCCCCACCATTTTTCTCTCTGGAGATAAGAGTCTTACTATATAGCCCTGGGTGACCGAGAACTTGCTATGTAGGACAGGCTGGCCTGGAACTGGCAGTGGTCCAACTGCCTCTGCCTCCCGAGTACTGGAGTTACAGATGAGAGCTACCACCAGGTACGTCTTCCCCCACCTTTGCCTGGTTGTAGCCCAGATCCTGAACCTCTTTGACTTTCAGTGGTGACATTTCCAGAGGATCCTTGACAATCTCAGAGACCCCGGAAGTCTCATGCATGAAATTGCTCTCCCTGCTGGGAACCAGGTTCCTCTGCACTTTGATCTTCTAGCTGGGATCTAGTGATGGTCACACCCTTCAGGAGAAGGGGACAGAAAACGTCAAGTGTATCATGATGCATTTCTGTTTGTGTATCCCTGCAGGTCTCCACTGTTTGGCCACAGTCCAGCGTCAATTATGAGTATGGAAGACATGCCCGGGCATGTCTGGTGGATAGGCTGGCCAGGAGCCCATAGGCTGGAAGACCAAGCTGATCCTTGAGAGGGGTGCTTGACTTCTACAGCAAGCCAAGTGATCTGGGCTTGGACTAAGGTCTGAGTTAGGGAGGGAAAGCTCTCCTATGAGCACAGGTGAATATTAACCATCACGGTGGCGGCAGTCATGGCAGTGAATGAAAAAAAGAAATTAAAAGGAGGCCATGACGGCTCCTAGGTATGTGGAGGAGAAAGTCTATTGTAGATATGAGGGAGAGCACAGCCAGAGGCAGAGACATCTGGGAGAGTCCAGAGTGAATGTGACCCTGGGGAAGGGGGGGGGGGGTGACAGGACCGGATGGGACTGGGTGGGGGGAGAACATGTGAGGAGAGGGGTATGGGGGGAGAGGAGAGCCAGGAGACCAAGAGACCGGGAGGCCAAAAGGGAAAAAGGGTACAAAAGACAGGTGTAGCCAAAATGGCTGGATTATATAAGGAAGAGTAGCCAGGGGAAGGGCAGCCTAGCCTCTGGGTTGGAGAAGTTTAGGATAAGCAGTGGGCTATGCCAGCCAGGACTCTGTAACAGGTAGGGACTGAGGAATTCTGGGAGAACCTGGAGGCTAGCATCTGCTTTTCTCTGCTGAGAGGCACCCTAGTTAGCATTTGTCCCAGGTTTGGGACCTAAGAGTAGGCAGCACTTTCTGAACAGTTAGAAGCCTGGAGCCCTATTCAAGTCTTTTTCAGGCCATTTCCTCCCCTAGGCCAGTACCAGAAAGTATTTCGAGATTTTATATTTTATTTTATTTTATTATTAATTTTTAAAATGACTTTATGTGTACGGCTGTTTTGTCTGCAATTATGTCTGTGCACCACATGCAAGCCTGGTGGCCGTGGAGAACAGAAGAGGGTGTTGGATCCCCTAGAACTAGAGTCACAGATTGCTATGAGTCACCACGTGGGTGCTAGAAATTGAACCCGGGTCCTCTGGAAGAGAGCAAGCAGCCAGTGCTCTTAACTGCTGAGCTGTCTCTCTAGTCCCTAGATTTTCGTATTTTAGAGACAAGGAAAACAAAGCTCATGCCATTAGCTGTCTTTGGAGTCCCCATCTGTCTGAGCTGTGACTCTCTGGGGACTTCCAGAAATGTTGGGTGGGGTTTGGCAAGGGATGATTCAGAACCAGCCAAACATGGACTTCTATTGTTCTTGCTCTTAGACTGGCAGGGTCTGGGAAGTCTCAGGTTACAGTAATAAGGTTTTAAAAACTGGAATTGTTTTCACTCTCCACTCTAGTATATCATTTCTTCAGTCCTTGCTTGTGAATAGGTATGGCTTTCCTTAGCACACTCCTTTAGAATCTATTTCCTGTCCTGGCTTCTCTGGCCCACTCTTTTTCAGTAGGCACAAAAACTGAACTATAGGACAAAACAAACATTGAAGTGTCGTAGTTGGCCACAGCTGAATATGGTTAGCATCGGAGCCACTGATTTGTAAGGAAAGTCTGATCCGTGACAGTATGGTATGCAAAAAGGGAACCGACCCCCCACCCCACCCCCAGCCGGACAGGGCAGAGTGACGTGTGCGTTGTGTCCAAGTGTTTATTTATAGGTCACTCCGTAGGAACTGGAACCCCCTTCTTTGCCTAATTCCTGTTACAAGTAGAGATTACCCAGAAATGCTCAGCGGTGGCTCGGAACACCAGGTCTATGATCAGACAACAGGAGAAGCCACTCTGCTTCGATGCGCAGCTGATTTCGCTGTTCCTTTGTTATGACCTGGAAGTGCACTGCTGGATACATTAGGTAGGGAGCGATGAAGTCATGGCCAGAAACACAGCTTTCTTTAATTTTCAGGTTGTTAGGACTTGGCAAGACCTCTGCCTCTTTCCATCCCCACCCCTACTGGATTTTTCTGGAAGCTTTCAAGCTTTCCTCCAAATCCTATGCGCGCGCGCACACACACACACACACACACACACACACACACACACACACACACACACACACACACACTCTCACACGTGGCACAGTTGCATGGAGTACAGCAAGACACACTAGCGTATCGTTTCCTAGACTTCTGGAACCCCTTCTCCCCAGGGTCAGTTTGTGAGTCCCAGTGTGAAATGCTCCTCCCTGTAAAGTCTGATGACAATGCCATGCTAATGATTATACGTATACAATATACCTCCCTTTAGAGTGTATAGCCACCCTTCCATTGCCTCTTCTTCCCCAAAACCTGTCGTCACCATTGCTCATTCAGACAAGAGCAGCAGTCTGATGGGCTTCTTTACTAACCCTACCCTTACCCAGTTCCAACTTCCTATGGTAGCCGGACTGAGCTTCGAAATGCTCCCCAGTACCTGCCACCTCCCACACACCTGCAGAGTGTGAGCCAGCTCCTGTTCTTACGCTGGCCTCCCGTCCCCTCCCACCTCTTTTCTCACCCACATGGCCCTGGCTGCGAAGACTTCTTACTAAGACCCTGACTCTGGGCTCCTGCTCTGGCCTCTTTCTGCGTCTGGAATGCTCTCCCCCACCCTACCTTTTTGTCATCTGGCAGGCGTCAGTTTGAACCTAAGGGCCACTGTAGAGACGTCCTCCTTGATCTCTCTAAAGTGAACAGCCTGGGCTAGACTCTGTCACGAACACCCCGCTTTTGTACCCGTATTAAGAGGCCGGAGAGCAAAATAGCTAGAGTGAAAAGAAGTATAATGCGTTGGTCCTCACATAGGCTAATTAATGCCTGAGCAGAAAGCACAGGGACATGAGCAGATGTCAGCACACTTTACCAGTGTGACCTTGGTGCCACAAGATGGGATGGCAAAGAATAAAACGGAATCCCGACCGCTAACTTAGAAGTGCATTCCTGAACAGACAAGAAGAGGTCTGGGAGAGAAAGAAGTCAGCTGTGTGGAGGGTTTAACGGTGAGGATGAAGAATGACTGGGTGGGAGGCAAAAACGTTGAGCCCTTGTAGATTCTGTCTCGGGCCACGTGAAAGAAGTGAAATTAGATCTGAGATTCGAAAACAATGCGTTTTCACTCTCAGGAATCAATCAAGATGCTCCTGGTTCACCGACTCAACAGGCTTGTGGTTTCAGGAGAGTCCCAGACAGTCTAGAACAAAGAACTCTTGCTCAGCTTTGCATTTCGAACTCAATCCCCCCTCCCACCCTGCCCGCCCCATAGCTAGTGAATGCTTAATAGTCTCAGAGCCTGGTTGCTGAGAGAGAGAAGGCTTCCCATGTTTCAAGGAGATCCTTTGTCTCTATCTAGAAGAGCAGCTTGGGCAGGCGAGCATAAAGAAATGTGTTCGGCTGCAGCACTGAGAACAGAGGATTCAAGAAGAAAGGAGTGCGGGCCCTGAGGATGGGAGAGAAGACTGCCTGATGCTGTGTAAGGCTTGGCAGGAGGCTCAGAAGGGATGGGGAGGCAGAGGAAGTTGCCACGTGCTCCTCCCATCTATCCAAAGCCTTGAGGTGGAATGTCAAGGGAGTAGAAAGAGCCCTTCACAGGAAGTTGGAGGTTGAGGGGTAATGCTCCACTTCACATATGGGTCCCTGTGACTCCCTCGATGATGTCTTTCCATGGCAGCCTAGCACTGTAGAAACACTGGCAAATCCCTTTTTAGCAGAGAAAGGGCCTGTGGCAGCGGCCCTTGCTCCCATGTAGCTTGTATATAAGTAAACTTCCTAAGTGTTCCCTGGAAATCCATAAGGAGGCTGGGCGTGGAGTCAGAGTCTATTATGAGGTTACTAAGCCAGTAGAGGTCCAGATCTGGGCCCAGAGAGAGGACAGGGCTGAGTTCTAGGAGCCCGGTGACAGGGAGCAGTGAGCTAGCCAGGAGCATTTGTTAGGAATTGTCTGCATGCTGAGAACAAGTCATGTATAGCCCAAACCCAGCTGGACAAGCCACAGGGGAGGATGTGGCTCAGGGACAGCACATGAGACAGGCATTTAAGGGTTCTCATTCATGATAAGGTCAAACAAGCCCACAGCATATCGAGTGTGATCTGGTCCCGTTCTCCTCTGAGCTGGCTGGCTCCCTTTGAAGGGTTGTACTGCTGTATCTGTTTATTGCTCTCCACTGAAGTCTCACTTTGAGACTGAACAGACAAGACAGACCTCACACAGAGCAGAGTGCTGAGCAAAATCCACAAAGGAGTAAACGGAGAGATCCGAGAGTGCAGTCTAGAGAAAGGGCATTCAGGGCGACTTACGGCTCAGGTCCCTTATGATCCCAAGAGCAGATGCAATGCATGGACAGTATGGGGACATTTGATCTCCAATCCTGGCAAACTGGTGCACATGCCAAACCAGGAGACTTCCTGGATTTGGTACCTCCGAGCAGAAGCCAGGATGCTGTGTAGGAGACTTGGACATCTGTTTTGGTCACAAACCTGGACAACCTTCAAGTCCCCAACCCACTTACCCTCACCTTAAGGCTTGGTGATTGCCGAGTGAAATTCTAATTTTATCGTTGCTGACTCAGAGGCAGAGGAGGTTCTTGCTTTGAGTCAGAGCGCCCATGTGGAAAGACCTCACTTCTTGGAGCTGGCTTTGAGGCTGGCTCTACCACTCACCAGCTGTGTGCCCTGGACCACTTCCTTCACCTCTCAGATCATGGTGTTCCTGCTGGTAGGATGGAGATGTTTACCCAGGGTTAGGTTTACATTTAGTACATCGCTATAATAAAAAGTTAGGACGTGGCAGATCACGGGAGAAGTAGAGGACCTTCGCCATGCTATAAAACTGCTTTACTGCCCACGGCTTGTTTACTTCTTCATCAGACCAGCTCGTTGGGTGAGAGAACGTTGTTGAGTTTAATGCAAAGGTGAGGCAGATGGAATCTAACTTGAGCTGTCATAACAGAGAAGAGGATGTCTGAGTGGGGGAGGGCACTTCGGACTCACTGGGAGGAGAGGCAGGAGGAAGTCATCACCGAGGGCCACAGAGGGTCCCCTCTTACTCTGTCCTTGAGCTTCCAGTCATGGGATGAATTGAGCTCTGGAGATGTTCACCCTCTTTAGAGTAGGGAGTGGTTCTGGACAGATCTGCCTATCCCCGTGACTGTAGGTGATATCTGATCTAGACCAGCTTGTGGCTGTGAAGACATACAGGTTTCAATTAGTCTCAGCCTTAGCCTCCTGCGCTCATTCTCCCAGGCCCAGCTTCACCCTTTCCCAATTCTTCCACGACAATCTTTCCCCCTTAGAAACAGCTCCTTGTTCACAAGGAGGTGAAGGATTTCTGCCTCTCCCCAGGATGCTCGGCAGGTACTTGACTGGCTACCAGGGAGAGCCTGAGTGAGGATGAACACGGGCAGCCCCATGCTGCTGCTGGGCTTGTGGGCGGGAAGCTGACCCACACCGCATGGGGGAGGGCTGGAGGGGTGATGAGAACAGGCCCACAGCCCTGCCCCCATTTCTTGCTTTCTGGCTGGAGGAAGTGAGTCCAGCCTGGGGCCTCAGCAGCTGACTCAGTGGTTCCTGGAAGGTGGTGATGTCATAGTGACAGAGCGGTTCCCCTCCCCCCGCAGCCAAAGCTAAAAAGTGAGTGACAAAAATCTCTCCCAGGTGCAGAGGCCTGAAGCTCTCTCAGCAAAGTCTGTGTCCACTGTTTGTGTTGGACACTCATTGCCATCCTTGGTAACAGCTCCCTTCCTCAGAGTCCCACATTTCTTCTTTTAAAAAAATAATTTATTTATTTTTCCTTTGTGTGCATTGGCATTTTGCCTGCATGTATGTCTGTGTGAGGGTGTCAGATCTTGGAGTTATAGACAGGTGTGAGCTGCCATGTGGGTGCTGGGAATTGAACCTGGTCCTCTGGAAGAGCAGTTAGTGCTCTTAACCACTGAGCCATCTCTCTGGCCCCAGATCCCCATGTTTCTCATCCTTGTCCCTATGATGATCCTGTATTCTGGACTTCTGGGAAAGTCTTGATGATATTTTATTTTATGAGGGTCTCTTGTCTTCTAGATGGGTGTGGTCTTGCTATGTAGGATCCCTGCTAAGGATGACTTTGAACTTCAAATCCTCTTGCCTCTACTCAAGGAGTGCTGGGGTTTATGGGCATGTACCACCATGCTGCGGAGAGACCCTTGGGTTGGTACATGCTAGGCAAGCACACTGCCAACAGACCTGCAGTTAAAATCTTGATAATTTTAACAGTTTTGTGTCTTTGTTCTCACGTATGAATAGAAGTAGAAATTGCAGAATATCATCTATCTGGCCATGCGTGGGGGACTTTTGGGACCCAGAACTATCATGCCCACTTAAAAACGGCACATGATGATGCACGCTCCTATTTAGTTTTCCATATTCACTTTTTTTTTTCAATGCCGATGTCAGGGGCTGCGTCCCACCAGGTCGAGTGGGGAAGCGAGCCCTCATCTCTCCCTTGTCAAGGATTTTCCCATCACCACCCTGTTGAGGGTGTATCTGCAACAAGAGTGGGTGGGTGGGAGACCCGATATAGCTTTACCTGGCATCGGCACTGTAACGAATGCCAACGGCGGTTCTACTGTGAGGCTTTAGGGAAACCCAGGTGGGCTGGCCAGGGAGTCTTTAAAAACAAAACAAACAACACCCTCCCTCGTTCCTCCCGTGTGCACCAAAGCCTCGACTACCTGGAGACCTTGTATCAGACCCACAAGACATAAAATGGGTCCTTTGTCAGCTGGAGTCTGGTCCTCCAGCCCAACCTTGAGAGTTCAGGGAGCCCTGGCATCGCCTTACACTGCCCGATGCTGCCCCCTGCAGGGAGCTCGCGCGCATCGCCGACAGGGTCCCGGTGTCTCCCTCACCTCTATGGCCAAATGGTGGTTCTTCATCACCTGAAGTTGTCAGTGAAGTTAATAGAGCATGAACAGGAAGAAAATTAGGCTTTTCTGAGTGAACCGGGACACTGAGATAAATAGCAGAGGCAGTGAGAATGATTGATGGATGTTCTCAAGTTTCAAGTAATTTGAGGAAGCAGGGATGCCAGAAGGGGGAAGCAAAGTTGAGAACGGCCATCTTATTTAAATCGAGGCTCACGGCAACTCAAGAGGGTCAGCCTGAACTCTGACTGATGGACTAGGATCTTAGAAAGGGCAAATGATTGACCAAGGTCATGAAGGGAGCAGGTGATGGAGCTGGGATGTGAACTCTGTGTCTCGAGAGTTCTATTGTCACGCCTGTGACATTTGGTGTTCTGACGGCTCCTTGGTAAGAGATTGTCTTAGTTTTATTTCTGTTGCTGTGACGAAGTGCTCTGACAGAAAGCAGCTTAGGGGTGAAAGGGTTTAAGTCCACAGTTCCAGGGTGCAGTCCATCACAGCAGGGAAGTCAGGCAGCGGGAGTTTTAAGATAACTAGTCACGTCACATCCACAGATGTGCGTGCTTCTATCTCAGTTCATTTTCTCCACTTGTATATAGCCCAGGACCCAAAACCCAGGGAATGGTGCCACCCACAATGGGCTGGGTCTTTCACCTCAGTTAAAATAATCAAGACAATCCTTCACACACATTCCCACAGACCAACCCAATCCAGACAATCCTTCACGGAGCCCCTCTTCCCAGGTGATTCTAAATTGTGTTACTTTGACATTAACACTAATTATCATAGAGGTCAGGGGCTCTTGCAGGAGGGAAGTCCCTTGATGCCTGGTGTGGACTAGGTGCTTGGGAACTTTCAACAGGAAATTCTGTGTACCAAGAGTTTTTAGCTATGACCTCTGTAATGTGGCTGATGGATGCTGAGAAGATCTTCCCAACTTTCTCATCACGTTAGCTTGGAGTCTCACTATAGGAGAGGTGTTCTTCGGAGTAGAGTTGACTAAGTGGCTTTCTTATGAATGGAGATGTAGTTCCTGAGTGGAAAGAACGATGTCTTCATATTTTAGTTCTACCCCTGTCTAGAAGGACCCTTCTTTTTGGCATCTAGCTGGCCATGAGGACCCACCCAGTCTGTCTCTGAGTCTGCCTTGTACATTGGTCTCTTCTGGGCTCATAGGGTCCTCCTCAGCTTGTTCCTGGTTGTGGGTCTTTACCACATAGTCAAACCTCAGGTCAGCAACAAAGGTAACATTTTAGCTGCAAATATGATATTGTGTGTTTTCTCCTAAAATCCTCCCGGACCGTGCTCTAAGGAGAAGTGAAGATTCTTTAGAATTTGTCTCATTTTTATTTCCACCTCTCTGTCCAGCCCCAACTCTCTCTAGCCTCTTCTCCATCTTCCTCCATCCAACTCTTCAATCTTGAACAGCACTTCCTTGCTTTGTTACCTAGTATGATTTTTTTTCACATCTCCATTCTTCCCCTGTTCCCCCCCCCCAAGAAAACCCTACTACCTCTTTAGTGGACAGTTGGCTCTTCTTCAGTGAAGCCCTCTTTTCCTCCTACCTGCAGCCCCCAAGACAGAGAGAAGTGCTATATCTTGGTGTCCCCTCCTAAGCCTAGAGGCTCTATGCATGAATGAATGGGTAAATAAAGTCAGCTGATGAGTAGCTTCTCCAGTTCCGAGTATGTGTTGCTCCTGAAATACATACTAACCAAACTGAGGCTGTATTTTCAAGTGCTGCTCTACATGGCATGTGTGATGTGTGCACAGGTCTGTTATGGCAGCTAAGAAACAATGTGGTGAGTTTTGAACATATACAAGCAGACTAGTTTCAGAACACTACCATCGAGACAAATGACTACTCAGGTAGTAGGGTAGCACTTAGGCCAACGGTTCTCAGCCTGTGAGTTACAACCCATTTGGGGGGGGGTCACATCCTGCATCTAAGATATTTACATTATGATTCATAAAAGTTGCAAAATTATAGTTATGAAGTAGCAATGAGATAATGTTGTGGTTGGGGGTCACCACAGCATGCGGAACTGTATTAAAGGGTCGAAGCATTAGGAAGGTTCAGAACCACTGCCTTAGGCTCTGACAGATCTTACAGAAAATGGGCTCACTTCTATGTAGAAAACCAACCAACCAACCAACCAACCAACCAACCAACCTCCTACCTAATGGGAAGAGTTCTTCAAGATAGAACTGAACCATAACCCCCAATGAACAAAGAGCCCTTGAAGTTTGCAATGGGATGTAGTGGGCCCGGGAGAACATAAATCCTTAAAGAAACCTGAAGGCAAGTGGAGAATGAGGTTGCAGGCTCGATCCCTGACCTGGGGTTTAAAGTGAGTGTTTTGTATAGATCCCCTCTCCCGCTTGTGATTTGACTTAAATATTTTCACCTTTATGGCTTTTCCAAAGTCGTACCCATTCGGTCAGAGCGTAGGATTTTCATCTTTTCCTGAGCCAGCGCTAGACACTACCGTACTGTCTCATGATGCTGGGCCACAGCAGTGAGCTCTGACTCCCACACCGCCACTTGATCTCAAGGGGAACAATTAACGCTCTAGTGTGCTCAGCTGCTAAGTGTGGCGTTTGCTAGGCTAGTTGGATGAAGTGCATTTTCAGCTTCCAATGTTTACAACTTACGATGAGTTTACTAGACTGTGACCGCATCATAAATGAAGGAGTAGCTGCATATAATTATATATTTTTGTTATGTGAAGTGATGAACCTGGGTCCTTGGACCATGTTAAAGTGTTGTTTGCTTTTTCCACCCCTAGGACTATATAATCTCCACACCCACCACACACACCCTCCAGGTCAGGGAGTGAACTGCACATATCACTACCATCCAATCCACTGACTCCCTGCAAAATTTTGGGCTGTGTTGACAATGTCCCTTTTCCTTTCTGGACCAATATCATATTCAGAAATATATGTTGCATAGTTCTTGGGTCTCTTTAGTTTTCTCTAATCTGGAACAGTGGCTGTGTAGTCCAGGCTGCCCTGGAAAGGATGCTTTTGCCTCCTCTTCCCAAATGTTGGGTCTACAGACATGTGCCACCACACTCTACTTCTTCAAGTTTTTTATGGGCCTTGCATTATGTTGGACACTCTGGATCTGTTTCGTGTCTTCTCATGACCAGACATGGGCTGCAAGTCACACGAATGTCACAGAAATGACAAAATGCTCTTCTCAGCAAATCACACAGGGTACAATGGGGCATATCAGTCAAATGTGGGGCTGTTTATCTTTTTTTTTTTGGCTTTTTGAGACAGGGTTTCTCTGTGTAGTTTTGGTGACTGTCCTGGATCTCGCTCTGTAGATCAGGCTGGCCTTGAACTCACAGAGATCCACCTGCCTCTGCCTCCCAAGTGCTGGGATTAATGGAGTGTGCCGCCACCGCCTGGCTTGGTGCTATTTATCTTGATATCAGATTTCTCCTGTGTGAAGTTGCCATTTCTGCCTTTAAAATGGATTGTTGTTTTGTGGGGTAATATTTCTGTTTTGATCAAACTTCCACCTACCAATATTGGTTTCTATTGATGTCTCCTGCTGGAATTAACTGCCAGCATGACAGTTGCCAAATGATTTTCCATTTTCATCATCTTTCTCCTCTTATTAGTTGGCAAACTACTGAAATAAATGGCTTTTTTATTTTTTGTATTTGCTTATATATTCATTTCAGATATGAACTCTATTTTATTGTGCAGGTGCTATTCTATTGCCATTGGTTTGTTTTTTTTTTTTGACATTCAAATTGTTTCAGACATGGTGGGTCAAGGCCATTCAGATGAATTATTATTATTATTATTTTTTTTCAAGACAGGGTTTCTCTATGTAGTTTTGCACCTTTCCTGGAACTCACTCTGTAGACCAGGCTGGCCTCGAACTCACAGAGATCCACCTGGCTTTGCCTTCCGAGTGCTGGGATTAAAGGCATGCGCCACCACCGCCTGGCTCAGATGGATTCTTAATGCTTCTGACACGTGCCCATTATTCTCAGCCATTTCTTTTCAGCATGGTAAGATAGCCCAGGCTTCCCTTTCTGTAACCAAGGGTCCTCTTTCTCCAACTCACCCCCTTTCCTTTCAGCAGAGGATGGTATTTAGAAACCAAGAACTGGCCCCTTACTGTGTTCATTGTGATTTGGGTGCCATTGCTTCTGGGTCCTCTTAGTGGGTAGACCTAGGAAACACACATATGTATGCACAAACGGGTATAAACACACACATCTGTAACTATAGTCATTTCTAAATCTACCTACGTTGATATATTTAAAAAAAACAATAGGTGGGTTATACTTTAGCTTTGATTTCAATCCACTTAAATTTTTCTTTTTATCCTCCTCCTCCTCCTCTTCTTGTTGTTTTGAGACAGGGTTTCTCTGTGTAACATAACTTTAATCCCAGCACTCAGAAGGCAGAGGCAGGGGGATTTCTAAGTTTGAGGGCAGCCTGACCTACATAGTGAGTTCTAGGCCAGCCAGAGCTACATATTGAGACCTTGTCTCAAAACAAAGTAAAATGTCGTGGATGCCGTTCGTTATTCGCATAAGCTCATAAATGGTTGAGCTGGCAGTGATAGGTTCAAGGATGACCAAAAGACAATTCAAAGTTCAAGTTGGATCTTAGGACAAAACTTGTCCCGATATACTAGGGACAAAAACCAAAGCAGCTCATCCTCTGACGTCGAAACCAACAACAAATCAGCCTCAAGTTACCGGAAAGGTGACTTGAACCAGCCGTTGGACACAACCATGGTGCTGTCCCAGGTCTTTCTCTGAAGCCATTCATTCTTCTGAGGCTACTCATGTCCACATCTGCGGTTTATCTCTTGTACTGTTACAATGTCTCTCTTTGGGTTGCCCGTCTGTCTGCTAAGCACCAGAAGACAAAAGAAGAAAGAAAACAACTTCTTTGGGGGATGGAGGTGGGGGGATGGAGGTGGGGGTGGGTGGGACAGAGCAGACGCCAGGCCATTTCATCCCAGGGCTAAGCGGTTGAGAGGGGCTGAGTGTATAACTCTGATTTGGTGGAGGGTGTACACAAGATGTACCAGACAGAAGAGGTGACCTTGAAGCTGAGACCTGAAGGAATAATGGGAGTGAGCTAAAAAGGAGTAGTGGAGAGGATATCATAGGACAAGTGGCCATGTGTTCTAACACTTGGAAAGGGGAGAGACTATGGAGTACTCAGAGAATGGCAGGGGCTCAATATGGCTGAAATGTCAGGTCTGAGGGGGTGGGGAGGCATGAGACTGGGGCCCCACGCAGAGCCTGGCTCTTCAGTAGTCTTAGAAGCCTGTTTAGTTAGGCATTTGGACTTGATCTGAGGGAGAGTGAGGTCTCCTGAAAGTGTGTCAGGCAGATGTGTAATATGATCACAATCCCATTTTAGAAATCCTCACTGACCACGTACAGCAAGTTAGTAAAACTTGAAGTTAGGGGCACAGTTCCCACAAAAATGCGCTCATGGGGGACACTAGCCCTGCTTTGGAGGGTCAGGCAGGGTCACTGTCTATTCAGGAAATGTAGCTGCAGATGTGATGATTCCCAAAACTATCTCCAGGTTTGATAATTCATAAGAACAAGTCACAGAATTATGGTGACTTACAATTAGTTTTATTATAGTGAAAATGCAAACTGGAAATAGTTAAAGGGAAAATATGTCGAGTAGAATATGAGAAGGTTTCAGACTCAAAGCCTTGGTAGCCTCAGGGTGCATCGGTCTAACAGTTTTGTGTGACAATATTCTCTAGGGAAATTCCATTTAGCTTCAAGGCCCACAGTGTTTATTGAGGGCTTCATTAGCTAGGTCTTGTTGATTGGATTTTTGTCTGTACAGTTCCATTCAATTTTCAGGTGCTTCCCCTCCCAGGGATCAGGCTGTATCATTTGCCCGAATGCTCCAACCCTATAATTACTTAGTCTGCTTGTCCAACCTCAATCCCTACTCATTGCACAATAAGTGAGGAGCTCACAATGAATAATAAAGCCGCCTCCATCACTCTTGATTATCAAGTTGATGGGGTCTAGAATCACCATGAAAACAAATCTCTGGGCGTGCCTGTGAGGGATTTTCTACATTGGATTAATAGAGGTGGGAAGACCTACCCTATGGTGGCTTGAATGAAATGTCCCCCGTGTTCTTGGGCATTTGAATTCTTGTTCTGCAGTTGGTTATATTGTTTGGGGAGGATTAGGAGGTGTGGCCTTGTTGAAGGAAGTGTGTCACTGGAGGTGGGCTTGGAGGTTTCAAAGCTTCCCACCAGCCCCAGATCACTCTCTCTGTTTCCTGCTGACAGCTTGAGATAGGAGTTCTCAGCTTCCAGATACCATGTCTGCTGCCTGCTGTCCCTGATGTTATGGACCCTGACCCTCTGGAATTGCAAGCCTCATAAACTCTTTCTTCTATAAGTTGCCTTAATCTTGGTGTTTTATCACATTGATAGAAAACCAACTAAGACACACCCTAACTGAGGGTGGAACTATTCCATGGGCCAGGGTTCCCAACTGAATGACAAGGAGAGAGGCAGCTGAGCACTGGCATTCACTGTCTCTGCTTCCTGACTGTGGATGCAGTGTGCCCAGTTGCCTAATGTTCCTGCTCCTGCTCCCTGAATTCCTTGGACTGAACCCACAAACTGTGAACTTTCCTTCTGTAAATTGCCTTTGCCAGGTGTTTTGCCAAAGCCACTGTTATAGAATATTAGTTGAAGGTGTATTACATTTGTTTATGCTGTAGAATATTGGTTTAATGATGCAAAGATGTGTTGCATTCCTTTATGTTGCATTTGTTTAACTCTGTGAAGCTGTGTTATTTTGTCTGTCTAAAAGACCTGATTGGTCTAATAAAGAGCTGAACGGTTCATAGCTAGGCAGGAGAAAGGATAGGCAGGGCTGGAAGGCAAAGAGAATAAATAGGAGAAACCTGGGAAGAGAAAGAGAGAGGACACCAGGGGCCACCCAGTCACACAGCAAGCCACGGAGTAAGAAGTAAAGAAAGGTCTATAGAGTAGGGAAAGATAAAAGCCCAGAGGCAAAAGGTAGATGGGATAATTTAAGAAAAGCTGGCAAGAAACAAGTCAAGCTAAGGCCGAGTATTCATAAGTAAGACTAAGACTCCATGTATTTATTTGAGAGCTGGGTGGTGGGTGCCCCACAAAGAGCAAAGAGCCAAAGAGTGAAAAAGAAACCAAACCAACAACAAGCAATGAGAAAGCTATGTCATATTCCAGAGTTTAGAGATTTCTTTCCTCCCAGGAGTCCCATATAGTCAGACATCTCTTTAGGTGAGCCCAGATTTCCATGCTACATGCTGTGGTTTGACAATTAAAATGGATGAGAACAAGTCTGGAAGCAGGAAAAACTATTAGGTGGTGGTTGCTGACAGTGAACATGGAGCCTTAGACTAAGGAAGAGGAGATGGGGTTGGAAGAAATCCGAGGATTTCAAATGCATTAAGGGTATAGTATCAGGTCACAGTGGTTGCTTATTGGATAAAGAGGTTGAGAGATGGGGAGGAGTCAAGGATGAGTAGGTATTAGGTCTGGGCAAATGGTTGACTTGGGGTACAATTTACCAAGAAAGACCTTTGGTTTCACAGTTTCCTGAGCAATCATTCTAGTAAAATGCTTGGCATGTAGTAAGCATGCAGCAAATACCTGTTGAATGAAGAATGAGCTACTGGACTTGTCTTCTGGCAAAGGAGGCAGTCACTGGATCTAGATGGCTGCAAAAGAGCAGCCCGGGCTCAAACACTGTCTGTTCTCTACTTCTAAAATGGCCACAAATGAGCCCACCCATCTTCAGCAATTGGACATCCTCAGTAGTGGGATAATTCTCAGATTTTTAAAGACTGTGTCTGTGTGTTGGAAGGGAAGGGTCTGTATAAGGCATGAATTTTACTGTTCGTTTGAAAACTAACCACACACAATTCTTTCTGGAGGGACTTGAAAGGGAATCAAATTGGTGCTATGGTTTGGACATGAAGTGTCCCACCAATGAAGACTCTGGTACCTAGCTGGAAATGCAACTGAGAGGTGATTGGGCCATCTGGATTAACCCACCAGCCTATTAGAAGGTGGGGCTTGGTTGGAAGAGTGCTGTCACAAGGTAGGGTGGAGGCATCTTTGAAAGGTATATCTTGCCCCCGGCTCCTTCCTGTCTGTCTTTCTCTTCTTCCTGTTCATACAAGGTAGACAAATTTTCTTTGCCCAGCCCTTTTACCATAATGTTTCTGCTTTACCACAGGCCTCAAAGCCACTGGTCCACCCAAACATGCCACGTGAGAGACTTTCTCTCCTACTATGTCCTGGTTGCATCATTATGATGCTTCAAGGCTGGGTACCCACTTCCCCTGAGGCTGCTCTGAGCTCTGCATCTCAGCAGGAACTCGCTTCCACATGCTGTGCCTTCTCCTTGCATGGATCATATATCTTAGCACAGTGCTGTTTTTGCAAATGGCAACTTACTCAGAAAACAAAACAAAACAAAAAGAAAAAACCAAAACCCAAAACTAAACCCCCAAAACCAAAACCAACCAACCAACCAACCACACACACACACACACGCACACGCACACGCACACGCACACGCACATGCACACACACACAGCGCGCGTGCCCCCAAGGATTGATTGCTATTTTACCTACTTTTGCCTCCTAAAAATTGCCTTGCAGTCATGAGCTGAACTTAGCCTACATGAGGTTGTAAGAGCATGTTTATCCTTTTGTGCGTTTATCTAGCAGCCCCGCAGTGACTCACATCCCTGAATGAGAACTGCGGCCTTATAAGGAGCACTTCTAAAGGACTACTAACTCCAAGGAACCTGTCACCTCTCGAGGCATCTCTGGAACTCTGACTTACATCAGCACCAGAGCTGGACTGGCAGAACTTCACGCCTCTTGGGAGGCAGTAATTTTGGCAGCAGGGAACGTCATTTTGGCCGTGTTTGGTGGGTGTAGTCACCTGGACGGGGGCTGAGTGTGGACGGAGATGTTCAGGGCACCGACTGTCGGTTGGACATCTCTAGTGTACCAAGCACTTTGTACTTACTGTCTTAGTCCTAACCTTGTTTCTGAAGCATGCAGGGCCGGAAGTGTTGGTGCATTCCTTTACTCTCAACATGGGAGGCAGAGACAGGTGGATCTCTGTGAGATCAAGGTCAGCCCTGGCCTACACAGTGACGAGTTCCAGCCCAGCCAGGCCTGCATAGTGAGACCCTGTCTTGAAAAAGAACCAGACAGGATGGACCTTTCTGACTTTTTGTACCTCACAGGGATGAAGGACAAAGACCATAAAGCCAAGAACAGTGACATTTGAATTGGTGGGGAAAGGGAATATATGGAGACAGCAGAAACCCCAGGGGAGATCTGGGATGATGGGTCAGATCCTGAAGCTTAGACAAGTATAGGCACCAGGGGAGGCCAAGCCTGGCACACTGGGGAACCATGAGCAGGCTGAAGATGGTCACTGAAGTCCCCAAACAAAGGGATTCCCATTATGCTTCTCTCTTTTTTTTTTTTTTTTTTTTTTTTTTTGGTTTTTCGAGACAGGGTTTCTCTGTGTAGCTTTGCGCCTTTCCTGGAACTCACTTGGTAGCCCAGGCTGGCCTCGAACTCACAGAGATCCGCCTGACTCTGCCTCCCGAGTGCTGGGATTAAAGGCGTGCGCCACCACCGCCCGGCGCTTCTCTTTTTTTTATTGACTTAATCATTCTATTCATACCTGCTAAGCATTCAAACTCATTCTAGAAAACTCGGAAGATACACAGACAGACAAAGAGCAAAGGAGACATCTATAAATGTCCCTGTCCTCCTCCAGGTCTCGGGGTTTGCAGAGACAAGGCCACTGAGCAGATCAGTGCACACGAGGTTATTTATATAAGCTTGCTCCTTCCTCCCACCCACTCCCCTCTCTGCTTGGCTCGAGAGAGGCCTTCAGCCAGGACATTCCCTTGCAGCCTACTCCTGCTGCTATATAAAGAAAGCCTGCTCTTCCCCGGGCTGCAGCGGAACGCTCCTTATCTCTTTGCAGCAGGACTCTGATAGCCTGCCCCGTTGGCAGGCGCTCTCAGATCTCTGGCTGCTGCCATCAGGCCCTCCAGCCCCCACGCGCTTGTCTTCTCTGGTTCCTTCTGAAATTCGGCTTGCATCACTCACTGAAACCTCAGTTATAGGAAGTTGTTTGCCTGTTTCCGTAGAGGACAGGTGCCAGGCAGCCGAGATGAACTTAATAGTCTTGGCAAAAGTGACAAGGGTGTCCAGCACGTGTAGGCTCCATGGTCAGTACTGATGAACTCACAAACCATACCCTGCTGCTGAAGCAGCTGTCCCAGCCCCCTGTCCTTTCAGCCCCCACCTCCATCTCTCGGGCTTTTCTCTTCATTAGCACTTGGCTCTGGGTCCTTGGTACCCATATGGTTTCTACAGGCAAAGGCCTTACATGGCTCGTAGCCTACTGCATCTTGGTTCCAGAATCCTGGGCTGGACTTTTCCATTCACAGAGAGTGGACCAGAACAGACAGACTTACTTGGCCTTGGAAATGTTTTTTTTTTTTTTTTTTTTTTTTTTTTTTTTTTTTTTTTGCCAAGGGAGTTAGAATTGTCTTATGGGTGCAAGTTAGGGCAGAGGAGAGCATCCAGAGAAGATGTGCAGATTTTAAATCAGACTGAGTGCCTGTGCAAAATCCTAGCCTCTCTACTGAAGAGGAAGTGTGATCTTAAGCAAGTTATGTAAGCCCTCTGAGGTTCAGCCTTATCATCTTTAAAATATAAAATGTGACATTTCTATCTTAGGACTGACGCAAAAATGAAGAGAACACGTATAAAGTGCTGGAAGTGTGTATTGAATGGTACCACGTAGTTACCAAACTGTTACTGTGATGGTACTTGTGGCCATTTGGATGGGAGAGGGACAGAAGGCTTCTGTTAGAGTGAAAATTCAGCAGATTTTTTTTAAAAAATCTTAGTTATAAAAACCAAAACAAAACCACAAAAATCTATCTAAGCAAACAGTACCTGCTTCCATTGATGTTCTAATGGTGTTTTCAAGGGCCGACAGAATCCTTCCAAAGAAACTCCTGTTTTTTTTTTTTTTGTTTGTTTGTTTTTTTTTTGGTTTTTCGAGACAGGGTTTCTCTGTGTAGCTTTGCGCCTTTCCTGGAACTCACTTGGTAGCCCAGGCTGGCCTCGAACTCACAGAGATCCGCCTGGCTCTGCCTCCCGAGTGCTGGGATTAAAGGCGTGCGCCACCACCGCCCGGCAACTCCTGGGTTTTGAGTTGGGCCTTGTCTACCTTTGTACTGGCTTTTTGAGAAGCAGATCGGTCTCATCTGAAAAGTCAAGTCTGCCCTTACTGCTTGGTCAGAATTTAGTAGTGAAATATTCTTAGCGGGCTGGGGTACAGGTCAGTGGCAGAGTGTTTATCTAGCATGTATGTGGCCCTAAATTTAATCTTTAGTACCAACACACACACACACACACACACACAATTATATTGGGTATGGTGGCCCATGGCTGTAATCCCAGAACTCTGGAGGTGTAGGCAGGAAGATCAGAAATTCAATGTCATCCTTGGCTACACCACAGGTTGGAGGTCATCCTGGCCTACATGAGACCTTGTCATAAAAAACAAAAAAACTCCTTTTACAACCCACAAGGATAGAATGACTCTAAAACAATGATAACGGAAATACTACTGATCAGATTTTATGATGTGTGGTGCCCAGAGGAAAACGCACAGTAGAATGGTTAATTTTGTGTCCGCTTGACTAGACCATGAAGGGCCCGGATATTCAGCTGACTATTACTCTGTTTCTCAATGAGATCAGCATTGGAGCTGGTGGATGGCATTAATCGGATGGACCCATGTGAGCAGGCCTTGTCCAATCTGCTAAAGCCTTGGGTATGATCAGAGGCTAGGTAAGGAAGGTGTCTTTCTTCACGTCTACCTTTGAACTGGAATATAGGTTCTCTCCTGCCTCTGGCTCCAATTCAGCCCATTCATGGGCTGCCCTGGCTCTCAGCCTCATGAATTCTGGAACCATACCATCAATTCTCTCGCTCACTGAAAACAGATCCTAGGACTTCTTAGCCCCATAATGTGTGAGCCAACTTGTTAGAATAAATCAACAAATATCCTTTTTGGTTGTTGTTGTTCTAGAAAATATTTGACAAAATATAAAATACTTTTTTTATTAAGAGATTTTCTATTCATGTTACATATCAACCTCAGATTCCCCTCTCCTCCCTCCTTCCACCCCCCAGCCTTCCCCCCCAACCCACCCCTCATTCCCACCTCCTCCAAGGCAAGGTCTCCCATGGGGATTCAGCAGAACCTGGTACATTCAGTCGAGGAGGTTCAAGCCCCTCATCCCTGCACCAAGGCTGCACAAAGTGTCCCACCATAGGCACTGGGCTCCGAAAAAGTCAGCTCATGCACTAAGGACAGGTCCCAGTCCCACTGCCTGGGGCCCCCTAAACAGTTCAAGCTAAACAGCTGTCTCACTTATCCAGAGGGCCTAGTCCAGTACCATGGGGACTCCTCAGCTATTGGTTCACAGTTCATGTGTTTCCACTAGTTTGGCTAGTTGTATCTGTACTTTTTCCAATCATGGTCTCGATATCTCTTGCTCATAGAATCCCTCCTCTCTCTGGTCAATTGAACTCCTGGAGCTCCACCTGGGACCCAGCTGTGGATCTCTGCATCTGTTTCCATCAGTCACTGGATGAGGGTTCTATGATGACAGTTGGGTATTCAGCCATCCGATCACCAGAGTAGGTCAGCTCAGGCACCCTCTCGACCATTGCCAGTAGTCTATGGTGGAGTCATCTTTGTGGATTCCTGGGGACCTCCCTAGCACTCTGCTTCTCCCTATTCCCATGGTGTCTTTATTTATCATGGCATCTCTTTCCTTGTTCTCCCACTCTGTTCCTGATCCAGCTCAAACCTCCCACTCCCCTAAGCTCTCTTTCTCCAGAACCTTGACCTCTATTACCCCCACCCCCACCCTCAGTTTGCTCCTGTAGATCTCATCCATTTCTCTGTTGCTGGGCGATCCCTGTGTCTTTCCTAGGGTCCTCCTTACTAGCTAGCCTCCCTGGATGCTGTGGGATGGTCTGTATGTCAAATGTGTTGCTCTGATTGGTCAATAAATAAAACACTGATTGGCCAGTAGCCAGGCAGGAAGTATAGGTGGGACTAACTGAGAGGAGAATTGAGAGAACAGGAAGGCAGAGGGAGACACTGCCAGCCGCTGCCATGACAAGCAGCATGGAAGATGCCGGTAAGCCATGAGCCATGTGGCAAGGTATAGATTTATAGAAATGGATTAATTTAAGGTGTAAGAACTAGATAGCTAGAAGCCTGAGCCATTAGGCCAAACAGTTTAAATAATATAAGCGTCTGTGTGTTTATTTTATAAGTGGGTTGTTGGACTGCCGGGGGCTTGGCGGGACCTGGAGAGAAAACTCTCCAGCTACACCTGGAGCTGTGGGTTGCAGTCTGGTTATCCTTTGCTTTACATCTAGTATCTACTTATGAGTGAGTACATACCATGTTTGTCCTTCTGAGTCTGGGTTACCTCACTCAGGATGATATTTTCTAGTTCCATCCATTTGTCTGCAAACCTTATAATGAATTAATAAATCTTACAATGAATGAATAAATCTTATAATGAATGAATAAATTAAGTGAACATTAAAAATAAAACAAGCATCTAATGGAAATAGTGAGACAAAAGGCAACATGCCTCAGGAAGCAAAGGAAGGGATTAAAATGCATCCAAGAGTGGGGCTAGAGGGCTCTGTGCTCAAGAGCACTTGTTTCTCTTTCCAAGGACCAGGGTTCGGTTCCCAGCACCCACGTGGTAGTTCACAACCATCTGTCACTTCAGTTCCAGGGGATCTTCCACACCCTCCTCTGATTTCTGCAAATGCCAGGCACACACATGATGCACATAAGTACACGAAGGCAAAATACTCAAAAACATAAGACCAGATAAACGAATCTTAAAAAAAGTATCAGAGAAAAAAAATCAATGAGCTAAAAATAGAAAAGAATTGTCCCAATGAGAATTGTTTTGTAACTAATTTAAATAAGTAACCAATAAATATTTTCTAAAACTTTTCATCAAAACCCAGTAATATTTAGAAATTGTTAGGCAACCTTATCCAGAGAAAAGAAGGGAGAAAGCACAGAACAGAAATGTTGAGAAAACAACCACAGCTAGAGGGAATTAAAAGAATACTTACAGACTATTTTGCACAATCCCATGTACATAAGTTTCAAGTACAGTAAAAGACCTAACCAAAGAGGGCTTGCTGCGGTCTGGATCCTGTGAAGTCACTTCTAGGTCACTGGGATGTCTAGCCTGGTAAGAGTGTCTCAGTTTATCTGGGAGCCTTAGGGTCATGCTGGACAGCCTAACAACTGATTTATCATGACCCCTTCGGCCACAGTGTCTACTCTACTGTAAGGGCTAAAGTTGACCTGCTAACCTCTCTTACCCAAGGACAGATAGCTTCCTGGAATGCTGGGGGCTGTTGTTCTTGTAAGATAACAAGTCACGTTTTCACTTCAATGAACAAGGTTGGTTGTCCCAACTGCACAGGATGTGTTTGATCACTCATGGGTAGGAGATATGTAGGCAGAAAGTACATCAGGATGTATGCTTGCCCCTGATTGGACGAGGGAGGAAAGTGCTTAGCCTGGTGGGTTTGGCCTTTTATAGGAACCTGACTGACCTAATTCAGCGCCACTCTCTGGGAATCTCAGGTACAGACCTGGCCAGTGTCCATCTTCCTGGCCAGTATTTAATGAAGCTCACTTTAATTGTGTAATTGTGGAACTGGTCTTTCTCCTCACAATTTTCAGGTTTAACACTACCTCAGTGGGGTGTGTATTTGTGTAAGAACTACAGGCTAATAGTGTGAACAGTCATTCATGTCAATGTGCTTCAAAGTCAATAAAAAACTTTCAATACCAAGACTTCGGTGAGCTTCCCTGGCTGGCAATACTCCTGCGGTCAGGTGTGGCTGCAGGGAAGAGTTGGCGGCTTCTTTGGGAGAGGATAATGTAAGCTCCATGCTTAGAAGGTTCCTGGATTCCGCCCTGTGGGCCTCGCCCCTTGCTTGGCTGTATTCTGTATTCCTTCAGTATAATAAACCATAACTATGACGATGACAGCTTCCAGCTGATTCTGTGAATCCTAGTAAGTGACTGAGCTGGAAGGGAGTCCTCCTTACTGTGCAAAACCGAATATACTGGGTACTGTCTGGAAATGCAGCGCACTCAAACTGACTCACACATGCCATAGTCACGCTCCGATTCAAGATCAGGTTTTTTACTTCGTTATCCTGTAAATTAGGAGACGTCTCCAGAAAATGAGCAGTTCCTACGGAAGGAGGAGGAGACAGAGGAGGGGGAGGAGGAAGAGAGTGTGGTGCAGGGGTGGGAGAAGAGAGGAGAAGAGATTGATAGAGAGAGAAGAGAGAGAGGCTACAATTCAAACGCATATTACAAAGCTGTAGGAAACAGCTTAGAATAAGCATTGGAGTGTAAGGGTTACAGCTTGGATGGAAAGGTATCTTGACAGTTGGGAGCCAAGGAACATCACAAAGTCACACCGCACAACAGACCTCACACAAGCGATTTATTGGAAGGGAAAAAAACCCAGGTGGGTGGTTGCCTCTGCTTGGGTGAGAAACAGCAGGGAGCTGAACAGAAGGCAGGGTTTATATAGAGTTTCTTCTGGAGAGGGGTGGAGCTTTTCAGGGTGAAGCTTTCCAGGGTGGGGATTGGTGGGATTTCAAGTCCAGAGCTTGGGTTTTTCACTCTGTAGTTCGGGGCAGGGTCCAGCTGTTAGGGCAGTTAAAGGGTTCTGTGGATGGAACCTGGCAGTTGGAGGTCCTCAGGGGAGGGACCTGGCCACTCATGTGTGTGTGTTTGTGTGTGTGTTTGTGTGTGTGTGTGTGTGTGTGTGTGTGTGTGTGTGTGTGTGTGTGTGTGTGTGTGTGTGTCTTGAGTGGCTTACATGGAGAAACCAGGATTGTCAATCATGTGGGCCTGTTTTCTTGAATGGAAGGAAGTGTATGATGTCTAGTCACCTGGAATGCCAGAGTGAAAAGTGGTCTATAAACCTGATGATACTTTGTTCTTCTATTAGGAGTCAGCTTTCAGCTTCTACCTGAATTCCCCAATATGCTGAGCATTGTTTAGGCCCTGATCCTGCAGTTAATAGAACACAGCCCGATGAAGGAGGCCATATGTACTCTGCATCCTCCACCAATAGAATCCATCCTTATGAATATCACAGCCCCTTCTCTAGGCCTTAGCCCTGAGCTCTGTGTGTCAGCCAATAGAATTCATTCTTGTAAAGGTCACAGGTCACAACTTCTACTATGTTTGAATGCATAAGGAAAGTAATCCACAAGATCAGTCCCTGGAGGTCTTGACCCTGTGCCTACAAAGACGGCACTGTTGAATTCTTCACACCCGAGGCTCATCCCCTGCCTCGTGCTGGCTATGAAGCTTGTGGGGGTGGGGGTCCCCGACACAAAGCTACAATAATTAAAATAATGTTGGGCATCTTGGAGTTGGAACAAAGCAGGAAGTCCAGAAACAGACCAAAACTTATTGGGAGTCTGGCTTATGATAATAATGGCATTTCAAACCATTGAGAGAAAATATGCATTATTCAATAAATAATGTTGAGATGAGTGGGTGGCCATCTGGAAAAACATTAAGTTGGATCTATACTCTATTTCTTGTATCAGGGTCTATACCAGGAGGATCCAGTGATTTAAATTTTTAAAAATACTGGAAGGAACTATGGGAGATTTACGATCGAATGAGCATGGAATGGGGAAAAATTTTAAAGCATGCCATTAGCCATAGAAGCCATAAAGAAAAAACTAACAACTTTGATAACATCACAGGTTATGTTTGGAAAAGCTAACAAAAACAAACTTAAAAGAATAAAGTTAAGCAAGAAAAAAAAATAAGCCAATATTCTTGATAATAAAGACCTTCTACCAACCAGAAAGAAAAAGGCACTGTTCTGTGATAAGAAAAGATATAAACAGAGGTCATAGGAAAAGTGTAGAAACATAAAAAGCTGCTGATGCTACTCATAATAAAACCAGTAAAATAAAACGAGAGAGGGAGCACTTACCACTTTTAATTACCAAATAAACAACAACAACAACAACAAAATGTATGCATTCTGTTGAAGGTGTGGTGAACAGAAGATTCTGTATTGCTGATGGGGCATTAAATCTCGGTATCTTCTAGGGGTGCACATACAATTATAGATGCATGTACCTGATGACCGGCACTCTATTGTTAGGAATTACCCTAGTCGCTCTTGAACAAAATGCAGAATGTACAAAGTTATCCTTTTGTAGCATTACTTGAAAGAGTAAAGGATCAGAAACCGCTTACATGCCCATTAAAACAGGCCTGCTAGGGCTGGCGAGTTGGCTCAGTGGGTAAAAGCCCTTGCTGTACAGCCTTGGCAGTCTGAGTTTGATCCCCACAAGCCATATGGAAAAGCTGGATTCAGTGTCATGCGTGTGTAATCTTAGTTCTCCCACAGTGAGATGGGAGGTAGAGAGGGGAGAATCACCCAGAAGTTTGCAGGCCAGTGTTAATCCCAAAGATGGGAGGAGAAAGATCACCGACCCAAACCATCATATCCAAAGTCATTAAAACAAGCTTCTTTAGTAGTGTATATGGGCTGCCTCCCCCTAAGGCGGCATTTGAGAGGTCGTTGGATGTGAGGACGACAAGGCTTTTATAGTTCAGGCGTGGGGGGTTTCCAGATGGGGGGTTGGAGGGGCAAAATAAGAAGGGTTACAGGAGTAGAACATCATAACAAGTTAGTCCTAATGACCTCCTAAAGCAAAGACACGGTTGCAAGTTGGGCATAACAAGGTAGTCATAACAACAGGTGGTCATAACAATAGGTGGAACCATAGTAGGGTTGCAAGATGGTTATAAACAACTTTTTGAAACAAAGACATGCTTGCCATTCCTGGAACAGGTGGTACAGTTAAGGTTACAGTTGGGGCATAGCCCAATCCTTGAGAAACAGGTTTAATCATAAACAGGAATGAACTTAGTTTGTCTTCGTTATAAGATGGCTTTTAAGCCTAAGATGGAGACAGGCTGGTTCTTCACCAGCTAACCTGTACACTGTGTGGCAGAAACAAGAAAGACCCTGGTTCCTAGAGGTAGAAGAGGAGAAACGATTCCCTCAAGTTGTTCTCTGACTCCCACACATGTGCTGTGGCATGCATATACCCACACTCACACATTTTAATAATAGTAGTAGTAGTAGTAGTAGTGATAAGCCTGGCTAAATGAACTGTAGTGTGCTGAGGCAATAGAATACTGAGAAACCCTGAAAGAGTCTGGAGCGCTTTATGTGCTGACATGAGAACCAGCTCCCAGATGTGCTTCCAAGTGAAGAAGACAAGGCCCAGAACCGTGAGTAAGCGCCGCCGTTTTTGTGAAATGGAAAGAGAAGAACACCCATTGTGGTGAGAGCTAATGTGTGGTGTTGTTGCACAGTACCCCTGGCCTGTGAGGTCAGCACTGAGATTCTGTCCTGTCCACCAGGTGAAGGGCCAAGCACGGGGAGGTTGTCTGTCACAAACTTGATGAGGGGTGAGGGTGCTCGATCTTGAACTCAGCCAGTCTGTTCCAGAGACAGTAGGACATGCCCCTTATCACTGTTCATGTGCCTACAAGTGTGCGCCTATTTGCATGTCTGATGATAGCTCTTCATGCTCAGCTTGTTTGTGTTGAAGAGTGGATGCGTCCATGAGGGTGTTTCCAGGAAGAATTACTAAGTGGGGTGTGAGCAGCACCGCTGCATAGGCTGGGGGCCCTGATGGAAGGAAAGGGAGAAGAGAAAGCCCGAGTGTAAGTCTCTCTCCATCTCCTCCTCCCTCCTTCCGTCCCTCCCTCCCTCTCTCTTTCCTGCTGCTGTGGGGTGAGAAGCTTTGACCCCCATGCTCTTCTGCCACAATAGGTCTGAAACCTCTGAGACTGGAGAGTCAAGATAGACCCCCCTTCCTTTATTCTGCCCAGGTCTTTGTGACAGAGTGGGAAGTCTGGCTCACACGTGATTCACACACTTTCTCTGTGGGCCTCGGGGAAAAGAATGGGAGGGAACATTTCATTGTAGTTCCCTTTATATATTTTGACCCTTGGATCATACTTTTAATAATTTAAAGCCACGTAACTGGCAGAATCCAGAGATGGGGATGTATTTCAGAGGATGTAGGTTCCTGAGGCAGCTGTGAAATTCTAGCCCTGGAGGCAAGTGCGGTGGTGCAGATCTGTAATCCAGCATGCTGGAAACTGAGGCAGCGTGGGCTGGGCATCTTCTGCACCTCCTTCTACCATCCTTAGGAGTCCATGCATGGGTCATATGGTTGGGGGAAATGACATCACTTACCCCCTGTTCCCCAGCCCTTGGAACTCAGACTAGACCTCTGTTTGTGTTTAGTATTACTGAGACAGGGTCTTGTTAAAGCCCAGACTGGCTTTAAACTATTACTTGGTAGCTCAGGCTTGAACTTGAACTTTCAATCTCCCCATCTTAGCCTCCGGAGACATGGTAAACATTTAACCATATTAAAACACAGTCTAATAGAGTATACAAAGGAGAACACCGTGAAATGAAATGCCCTTTCCCATTTATTTCCCATAGGCTACTAGAGAGAGTTCTTGCATGTTGTGTTAGACTTTTCTTCACTGAGACAAAAGGCCTATCATGTCTCTCATCGGTCCCAGCCAGGGAGGGACACCAACACCACTTTCAGGGCTTGCTTTGGGTCCCCCAGGGCTGTGGCTGGGGCAGGGTCTATTTTGGCGGTTCAGATAGAGGGTTTCTGCTCAGGAGAGCGTTCCCTCGGAGCAGGGGCAGTGCTACCTGGAGACTGTCAGGGTTTTAAAACACCCACTGTCGGTTCCAGCTCCAGCTAAGCGCCCTACACGGTGTGCCAGGGAGTCCTCAGCAGCAGCAAAAAGGAGGCAGCGGGCCCGGGAGTCTGTGGGCTTCCCACCCCCCACGAGTCACCAGAAACAATCTCTTCTCTCTGCCCTTCCCTTTCTTTGCTTGTCTGGGCACAGCCTGGCGCCACTGTGTGATGAGCAGGTGTCAGGTGTCGGGGCTGTGATAAAGGAAGGAGTCAGGGTGCTGCCACCTCCGCCCTCAATCTGTAACCATACCAGTCCCGAGGACCACAAACCCCCTTCACACACACACACACACACACACACACACACACACACACACACACACACACACTCGACCACCACGCACATTTCTGTGAGCACCAGCAGCATCCGCACAGCCTCCCAGCCACGTCACAGGTCCCCTCTGCCACTACAGTATTGCAGCCATTTTGCCCGTGTGTGTTCTGCTGTCATTTAGGTCCCGAGCAAGAGTCCCCAGACCTCGCGCTACAGATGAGTGGAGGGAGGGCAGGCATGCTGGGAGCTGATCCTGAGGACTTTCAGTCGGGAATGGCTGGGGGCTAGCATTGATTGGGAGCACTGGACAGTCCTCCGAAACGGAAGGTGTGATCCCTTGAGGGCTTCACGTCACTTTGGCTGTGGCCTTTTCTGGTGGATGTTCAATTAAGAGGATCACGCTGTGCTCTGCGGTGAAGCAGGGCTGGGAGTGGGGTGGGAGAGACTTTGCCTGTGTCCCCGTGGCTCACTGGCTAGAGTGTGGCCTCGGGTCTTCTGAAAGCCACTTTCTCAAAGGCGTTGGCCTCAGCTGCTGAGCCGTGTCAGCCCAGTCCCTGTGAAGGATGGTTAATTTCAACTCTCAACTCAATGAGATAAGAATCAGCTGGGAGACTGGCCTCTGGCTACGTCTGTGGGGAATTCCTCCCATCAGGTTAGTTGCGGAGGGAAGACCCCCCCCCCCCCCCACCCTGCGTCACTTCAGTTTTTGGTCTGGGATCCTGGACTGAAAAGGAGAATGTGAGCTGAGCCCAAGCATTCGTTCTTCTCACCTTCCCGAGTTCAGATTCAATGTGGCTGACCAGGTGCTCCGAGCTCTGGCCACCTTCACGTCCCTGCCGTGGACCTCGAACTGTGAGCTCAAATAAACTCTCCCAAGCTGCGTTTTGCCTGGCTGTTTTCTCACTCCAACAGAAAAGAAGGCAAGGCAAGGTGGCCAGGGCCTGAAGTTGTGTGGCCCCATGCTGGCTGCTGGGTTAGCTCAACCAAAGGCGTGGCTCCCGATCCGTGGCTTGTGAGCCATTGTGTTGGAGTTTGCCTGCTGAAGAGTGAGGCTGAGCTACCCGGCATCCAGCGTAAGTCACTTTTCTTCTGAGTGTCTCTCCATATGGTAACAGCTGCCCACTCCATTGCCCTGGGAGCCTTGGGCCTTTGGGTTGCCCAGGAATCATGGTTGGCACTTGCTATCGTACAGGGCACAGAGACGAGCAATAGAGTCACCTCAAGTTTCTGCTTCTTGTTAGGACGCCAGCATGGAAAGAACAGGGAAGAGCAAAGACCGTTTTCCCATAGTCCTTGGGAGTGCTGCGGACTTAGATGGGAGGTGTGGGTGGTAGTGCAGGGAAGCCGTGGAGAGAGACCCTGGAGGGGGGCACAGAAGGGACGCTGAGAAGTAGGTTGGGGGTCAATTTTTAAGTCTGAAGCTAGTCGCCACAGGGGAGCAAGCTTGTGAGTTCAAACCTTGTGTGGGGTACAAAGCCCAGCTCTGGGGCCGTAGCAATGGGGGAGAGAAGGGGTGAGGTAAGGCTACAAGACGTTCTGACGCTTCTGCTGAGGAGGCTGCTCTTTATGTAATAAGCAATGGGGAGTCACGAACACAGGAAGATGATTCAGCCAACACATGGCAGCTCAGGGAGACGATTCTATCTTCCGTGAGGAGGTCTGGGGAGAGGGGGCGCAGACTCAGGTGTTAGCAGAGCATGCATAGCGGCGGGCGGGCGGGGGAAGGCGGGAGGGATATGGATGCAGAGCTAGGACACGGATCTGGCAGGGAAAGATCGGTGATTGGAAAAGCTGAGGGGCAAAGACGGATTGTGGGGAGATGCAGGAGCTCTGGCTGGAGTCTGGGGGTACCAGAAATGATGAGGCTCGGTGCGACAGGAGGAATTAGATGAGGGTACATTGAGGACTGAGAAGTAGGGGCCCAAGGGACAGGCAGGCAGCGTGGAAGGTGGCTTTCTAGGCCTGAGGGAATAAGGTCTGCTTTCTCTCCCAAGTCCAGGTGAGAAGTGAAGGGTCTCATGTCCGCTGGCCTTTCCATTTGTGTCAGGGGAAGAGCAAGCTCTCCTCCACGATGGGGGATTATAGTTTTGCTGACAAGCACCCCGCACCCCATTCTTCCTGTTTTCTGATTTTAGAGAGGGGCTATGCTCTTCCTCCATGGAAAGGGGAAGTGGTTTCTACAGCTGTCCCAATAGTGGCCTCTGAGGTTCACCAAGGTACTTCCCAGGATGTCTGGAGGGCCCGTGAGTCTTCCCAAGATCCAGCCCGTTGGGCAATGAGAAAGTTTTCCTTTGTCTGTGATTAAAAGGAGTACCACCCAGGGAGTTATAAATAACCCTCTTGCCCAGGCAACAACCAAGATCAATTGAACACGAGTCTCTGAGGGGGAGAGCGTGTTTGAAAGCACCCTGGAAGATTGCAGGGTACAGCCAGGCTTGGCAACCTCAGGACATGCACATGGTTCCTGTAAACGCTGCTATTTACAACTGAGCAAATGTTCTTGCTGTGTTGAAAACGAGGCAAGGCCAGCCTAGGCTTCAGAGAAAGGTCATTACCGATGTGAACCACTTCTGAGTTATAAAGCTATTTCCTCCCTGACAGACAGCTGTTGGCACCTGAACTGGACCCTTGTTCCTGTTCCCTCGAGTCGGCACGATTCCACGTGGACCTGTCCTTGTCTCAGTCAGTGTCTCTAACCTAGACCCAGCCTATTCTGCACATGCTCAGCTTGGACTGTTATTCTATCGTATGGTAAAGCTGAATAACTTATGCAACAGCCACCGACTCTTCAGATTTGCTGGAGGCTGGAGGTGGAGTTCAGGGTACCAGCATGGTTGGGTTCTGGTGAGGGCTCCCTTCCTAGCTTTCAGGCGGCTGCTCTCTGCCTGTACCTTCAAATGACAGAGGGAGCTCTGGTTTCACCTCATAAGGATAATCCCATGATGGGAGCTCCAGGCTCATGACCTCACCTAGAGCTAGTAATCTTCCAAAGGTATCACCTCCCCCCCACCCCACCATCCATGGAGTCAGGGAGAGAGTATTGATATGCTTCCTCTATACTTTTCTTTTTGGGCGGGCGTGTGTCTTCAGTGGTGGCACAGGCTGCTTGAGGGAGAGGAAGTGGGAGGAATGGGTGTTGTCCATCCGGGTTGAAGGTCTTGTCCACCTGATGCCCGCCACATCAACTGCCATCTCGGGCAGGATGATCAGGTCACACAGGCGCACCTTCACCACCTCCAGCTTCTCTCTCTGTGGGGAGCTTCTCTGTGGGCTGCACCTCCCTGGCCTTGCACAGGGGCTTCAGTGGCTGGTGCTGTGTTTTCATACTAAAAATGCATTTGCTATCTCTGGGTGATTTCTTCAGTACAGCCATTTCATTAGTGTTTGATGTGGGATGGTCTATATGTCAAATGTGTTGCTGATTGGTCAATGAATAAATCACTGATTGGTCAGTGGCCAGGCAGGAAGTGTAGGCGGGACAAGGAGGAGAATAGAGCTGGGAAGTGGAAGGCTGAGTGGGGGAGACACTGCCAGCCGCCATCAGGACAAGGAAGATGTAAAGTACCGGTAAGCCACAAGCCACGTGGCAAAGTATAGATTAATAGAAATGGATTAATTTAAGCTGTAAGAACAGTTAGCAAGAAGCCTGCCACGGCCATACAGTTTGTAAACAATATAAGTGTCTGTGTTTACTTGATCGGGTTTGAGCGGCTTGGGACTGGCGGGTGAGAGAGATTTGTCCTGACTGTGGGCCAGGGAGGAAAACTCTAGCTACAAATGGCGTCCAACGTGGTGGCAAGAGTTTCCACCTAAAAACTGACAAAAAAGATTCTAAAACGGAGCTAAAAACAGTTCCTAATTGTTTCTCTCAAATGAGCGGCAGCTGCCGGTTTGAGCTACTGGCGGGTTGCTGGCGTGCGCTCTCGACCTGCAGTATGGCGGGAATGAGGCCTCTGCAAGTGGCACATTAAGCTGCTTGATGGATTTAGCCTTTGTTAGTACAAAACAAAAAAAGAGGTTTCTGGGCTACACACTGCTTTGATAAAAGCGTAGACCCACTATTTCTGAGACTTGATGGTTCCCAGAGCTGGCGGGAACCGCCATGTTGGGAAGCTAAAGTGGGCGGAGCCAGCAGCCACAGTGCCGTTTCAGGCTTAGAAGGCTGCAATTTAAAGCAACAGGTTTACAATAAGACAGATTCAGATGTAATAGTTTAAAATATGTGTAAAATATACGTAGGCTTGAAAGAGACAAAAAAAATGATATATACAGTATAAAAACAAATACATGGTTTTAAAAAATAAAGTCTTTAAAGAGACAGTAAAATTAATATAAAAAATAAGCCACGTAAAGATGACTATTACACAGAGAGTCTGGATTATGTTGTCTTTGGGATTCTTAACTACAGAGAGATATTTGATTGTAAAGAAAGCTGAGTTAAACCAGTATGTATATTTTAAAGATACTTTGACTTCAAAATTTGGATGTAAGGATATGTTGCTTTGGAAAAGAGTCTCTTTTGTTTCCACAGAAAGCAAGAGGCTATGGATTTGTTCCAGAGTAAGACACATCAGGTTTGACCAGCCAAGACCACCTGAAAGGTCTCCGATGACACCATGGCCCAGATGATCCAACATCCAGAACCGTTTCAAGGCAACTGGCCCAGACGATACAGCCTCACGGACTACTCCATGATCCTAAAATTTTCTTTGTTTCCCCAGAAGATACAGCGCCCCCCTCCAGCAGGAAGTAGTAAGAGAAACTACGCCCAAATTCCCAAATATACCAAGCTGACTTTGGAGATGTGTAAAGGTTAAAACCTTCCTTTTTAAGAAAAGAAAAGGGGAAGTGATGTGGGATGGTCTATATGTCAAATGTGTTGCTGATTGGTCAATGAATAAATCACTGATTGGTCAGTGGCCAGGCAGGAAGTGTAGGCGGGACAAGGAGGAGAATAGAGCTGGGAAGTGGAAGGCTGAGTGGGGGAGACACTGCCAGCCGCCATCAGGACAAGGAAGATGTAAAGTACCGGTAAGCCACAAGCCACGTGGCAAAGTATAGATTAATAGAAATGGATTAATTTAAGCTGTAAGAACAGTTAGCAAGAAGCCTGCCACGGCCATACAGTTTGTAAACAATATAAGTGTCTGTGTTTACTTGATCGGGTTTGAGCGGCTTGGGACTGGCGGGTGAGAGAGATTTGTCCTGACTGTGGGCCAGGGAGGAAAACTCTAGCTACAGTGTTCTTTGTCCCACCATGATTCTTTGGGGTGTATACAATACTTCTCCATTTATATATTTTAATGCACACATTTTCATTTCATTGTTTCTTTTTTATAACTTTTTTTATTTTATGTAACCTCTGTATTGTTTCATAATTTATGTTTTTAATCAATGATTGTTAGCTATTCCTTTATGTCTTTAAGGATCCTGAATATTTTTTTTATAGCACTTATTACTATTTGGCATATTATCCCCCTATCCTGTGTGTATGTATGTATGTGTGTGCATGTGCGAGTATGTGTGGGTGTGTGTGTACATGTGTGTACTGATGTCAAGTATCTTGCTACATGGCTTTCTACCTTATTCTTTTCATACAGGAACTCTCATTGAACCTAGAGTTCACTGATTCTGCTAGACCGACTGGCCA